>NC_025998.2:27640527-27873033 GCF_000442705.2 Elaeis guineensis | reverse complement strand
GTTAGGAACAGGAGGAGAACCTCCTAACATGAGCAAAGTCGAAGCCTAGCTTTTTAAAGACGGATGGGGAGAGGCCCTTACAACGGCCCTTATGTGCCCCCACAGCCTTGTTAGGAACAGGAGGAGAACCTTGTCCTAGCATGAGCAAAGTCGAAAGCCCGATTCTTTTAAAGATCGGATGGGGAGAGGCCTTACAATGGTCCTTATGTGCCCCACAGCCTTGTCAGGAATAGGAGGAGAAAAACCTCTCATCACCTGACAAACGAGGAGCCTGAAACTGACTATCGGGAATGAGGGAGGACCTCATCCCGATGCAAACAAAGACTCGGTTGATCAACGAGGAAAGCTTCCTCAATGGCTCCTCCACATTCTCGTGGCTCCATCAAGAGCGAAGGGAAGACCCTCACTCAAACATAGAAGAAAAAGAGAGACGAAAAGAAAAGACGACGAACTACACTGGCGATAGGCGAAAAACGAACCACATCAAAGGCACAAGGGACCTCATCCCGACGAGAGAAAAACTCTTGTCGAAAATCTCTAGTCCTTAAGGACAAATCGACACAATGGCAACCAGGAACCTTCAAACTACATCGACAACGAACAAGACAGAAGATAGAAGAAGTTCAGTGAACGACGAATCAATGCAAGAACCAGCAAGGGATTACAACTACGTCGATGCCAACAAGATGGAAAGACAAATGGAGTTTGGTAGACAACCATTCAATACCAGAATGGGCGAGGTAATAAACAATTTCATTCACATTTCATTGGTGAATTATGCATTACAAACCCTTAAAGGCCAAAAAAAAGAAGAAGAAAAAGAAAGAAGAAGAAGAGGCTCTAAGGAAGCCCAGCTTCTTCCGACTTTGAGCTCTCGGTTCCGGCCCTTGCTATGGATGCCTTAAATCTTTGACTTCCTCTTCTAGTTCTCTCTTTTTCAGCCAGCATATCCTGGAGCATCCGGGGAACCGCCGTGCTCATCCTCTGACTCTCGAAGCCTCCTCTTCAGAACTTCGGACTCTGCCTCGGCATCCTTGACCGCTGCTGCTCGTGGACTAGCTGAATCTCAGCCGCTGTAGTTCGGCCTCCCCCCGCCCAAGGGCCACAGACAATTCTGCCATAGTCTTCCCTCAAGGAGCAGAGCTCATCGGAGCCTCGTGCAGAGGTAGGCTGGACTCTCCCCGATAACTGCCTCCGAAGGTGGGCTACTTCATCGATCGCCGTTTGGAGCTTCCTTCAGTAGTCCTCTACCTGCCCACTCCAGCCGACTCGGTAGGCGTTATAGTTGCCTTAGCATCCTGCAGCTGCTTCTGAAGGTCAGAGAACTTCTTCGACTAGTCTTGGTCACGATCGCTTGGGACTATGAGCCAGGACGAGCTCCCTTCCAACTGGCCGATCTTTTCCCATGCAGCTGCTAGCTCGACCTCGAGAGAGTTGATCTTGGAAGCCTGAGCCCAAGCTCGATCACTGGCACATTCCGGAGTTCCTTCGAGCTCCGTTATGAAGTTGGCCTTCTTCCGGATGAATTCCATGAGCCCCTTTTTATGGAGGTCCTGAAGGCGAATAGTCTCTACAGTAACTTTGAGTGGCTCTTCCTCAGTCGGTGGAGTTCGTCTTCCAGCATCTTAGATTTTTCTGTCAACCGATGAACTTCCCTTTGGAGGTCTCGTATCATCGACTTCATGAGAATACCCTCCGACAGGGGAAGAGCTTCGGCAGGACACTGTCGTTGGAAGACAAGAGTGCCACGACTCAAATCAATGCAAGAGGACAAAAAGAAGGAAAAGAATACGAAAAGGGGGGAGGGACCCTCCGTAAAGACGAATCCAGCTTCATTGATCAAATAAGTTTCAAGTACAAGAGAACAAAAGAAATGTATATATCACCACAAAGGAGAAATACAAAGCTAGAGGTTTCGGACCTCTGGGGCAGAAGTAGAGGGGCTCGACGTCCCCGAAAGATCATCAGCGGCGACCGCGGTGGTCGATGAGGTCCCGACTGGAGGAGGACCGACAGCGGCTTCGGATGGCCCGGCTTCATCATCGGATGCCTCATTCAGGAAGCTGAAATCCAACTCGAGAAATCTCCCAGCCACCTTCTCTTGACAGAGTTCGAAACCCTTGATGAAGGCATCCTGACCGAACTGGACCTTTAGATCCTCCATCTCGGAGGAGGCTTTGAACTTCTCCACCGCTCGGGCCCCTACCTCCAAAGTCAGGGATGATATCCGCACTTTCAGCTCGAAAACCTGTGCCTTCAGCTCGAAAGCCTGCGCCTTCAGCTCGAAAACCTACACCCTCAGTCTGGAGATTTCGGCCTCAGCCTTCCCTCTCTCCTCCTCCAAGGCGGTCCTCAGATCGGATGAAGTCTGTCCCTCCTTTTTCAGTGCCCCCTGGAGACTAAGGACCTCGGCGATCTTCTCCTCGAGGCGAGCGGCCCCAGCTAGGCGGCCCTCCTCCACCCGAGCTGCCTCCCTCTTGGCGATCTTCACCGCCTCGACGTTGGTGACCAGCTGGTGCCCGATCTGCACAAAAGGTCGGGGAGTCAATATAAAGGCTGAAGAATAAGTCGAATAAAGAGGCAAGAAGGAGGAAAAAGGATGAGTTAACCTACTTTGAGAAAGGATCCCAGGGAATTCCAGACCCACAGTTTAGGATCGGTGAGGACGATCCTCTCGATGACCTCGGGCAGGATGCACCTTTCGACCAGCCTCTTTATCAAGTCCCTGTTGTTGAAGGAATTTTTTCCCAGGTCTTCCTCAGAGCCACCGACCCCCTCTACGGTAGCCTTGCGACTGTGACTCCTCTAGGCTAGGGTCTTTTTTCTCTTCCTCCCTTCGGCCCCAGGTGCCCCCTCGGGACGAACCTTCGAAATGGGACCCTCGATCGGGGGGCTCTGTGAAAGGGTTCGACGTCGGAGGACTTCAGGTTCGACGTCGGAGGGGACTTCGACAGCGATGGGCTTCGGAGCAGGCGCGGTCGAGCTTGTCCCCTCTATCCTGGCTTTCTTCATCGAACCCGAAGTTGAGGCGTCCTTTCTCTTGTGGGTCTTGAGATCCTGGGCTAACCTCCGAGCCACGCTTGCGTCCATGTCTGCGATAAAAGAAGATCAGCATAGCTTCGAGATGGAATAAGAAGAAGGGGAAGTACTATAAAAAAAAAAAGAAAAGAGAGAGACAAAAAAAGGAGAGGTACCGGCAGGGTTAAGGGGGCTCAGGCCGACGTTGAACAAAAGTTGCTCCCTCAGAAGTTTGGGGAGGAGAGGGGCTCGATAGGCCTCGAGCTTTTTGAGGCCTTGAGGTCATCCCTTTCCAGACTAGAGGCCCGACGGGCGGAATCCCTCAGAGAACCCCAAGGGGGTAACCCTAGCTCTAAGGTTGGGCATCGGACGAAGAAGAACCTCTCCTTCCAGTTATGGATGGAAGAGGGGGCGCCTTTCAGTAACCCCTTTCTACCGAACTCGGGGGAGAAGTACCACCAATCTCTTACCGAGGGATGGCGTTTGAAGGTGTAGAAGCTCCTAAACAAAGAAATAGTCGGCCGAACTTCGACTAAACTACAAAGGGAAAGAAACCCTATCAAAAACCTAAAGGAGTTCGGCACAATGGAAGTTAGAGAAATGTTCAGAAAGCGAAAGAGAGCAACAACAAAGGGCGACAGCGGGAGTCGAAGTCTGGCACGGAAGGCCTTCTGGTACAGACAGAAGCGATCGGGAGGAGGGGCGCTAGCCCGATCAGATGGCCCGAGAAGCTCCAGCTCGTACTCCAGAGGAACTCCATACTGAATCCTTATCAGTGAGAGTTCATCCGGAGTCAAGGAGCCAGGGATGGTGTCACGCCCCCGACCCGAGATTGTGAATCGAGGGTTATGGCAACCGCCGCATACTTATAGAAAACTCTTCCCATAAGCATGCAAGGCATCTTATCATGCTATCTTAAAACAACAGTGGAATAATTAGTCAATAATTCAAAATCCAAAATATAACGATCTAAATTTCTTCTTTAATATCTCAATAAATTCAACAATGATTCATAGTCCTTACATCAAATTTAATAAGACTTTCAACCGAAAATAAAAGTATAGAGATTCTGCTTCTGATCACTCTTCCATTCATATCTTGTATCATCTTAATTTCTCAACATCTGTAAAAATAGTAAAATAGGAGGTAATGAGCTAGACAGCCCAGTAAGCAATGATCACTTCTCAACAGATTTCATCAGGCATTTAAGTAAATAATCATTTATAGAAAATAAGCATATAGAGTTCATCAATTCGAAATCAATTTCAATTATGCAATATAATTCATGCCAAATTCATTTCTTTTTCGAAAATTCAAGTTTCTTTCGAGATTTCAATTTCTTTTGTTTTTTAATTTCTTTTCGTCAACCATGAGCTATGACCATATTTTTCCTGTGGCAGGATCATAATACCGCGTATCTGCTTGCGGTAGGCTATGAATCATCTGACAGCCATGTCCTTTGGAACCGCTGGTCTCACTGGCGGTTTGTCGCTGGTCTCTCTGGCGACATGTCGCTGGTCTCGCTGGCGACATAAACCCTCAGGATAATCAATTACCAACGTATATGCCCCCATTGGCGGGTCCTTTACATAGTCAGGTTGTCAATTCATAATGTTTCTTATATCATAATTCTTCATAAATCATGTTTCATATTCTAATTTTGATAATAAAACATATAATCATGTAGTATCGAAATAAATCAATATAATGGATCATGAAATCAATATGTTCAATCATACTTTATCATAATATTTCAAATAAGATATTTTCATAACAAAATACCATTCATCCAATTCATACATCGTTTCACAAATCATGTCAGAAAAATACATTATAATTTATCGATAAATCTAGAAAAAGTGAAATATTACTTACCTCAAACGTATTTCAATAAATCCATATAATTCTATAAATTTTCTTTCAAAAATTTTGTTCGTAGATCATATCGCGATATCCCATGATCAAACATCCACAATCCTATACAGAATCAATTTCAATAATTAGAAAAAATACGAATACCATATTTCAACGATTTAGATTGGGTCCGATCATCTAATTTTATCTAATCAAAATCTAATTAGGACCTAAACGATCCAAATTTGACAATCAGATCAAATCAGATTCGAAGTGATAGGACTGAGGTTTCTTCATCGATTTCATAAAATCAAGTGGAGAGAGAAAATCAGAAGAGAGAATTTATGAGGTATAATTCAAATTGATCAGGTGACACAATCCAACATTACGATGGATCCAATATCTCGATTGGTAAAATCAACGTGATCAAATCAAGTCATGGCTAGATCAGAATCATGGATGATTAAATCTAAAGATTCATGGTCTGATTAAGGTGGGTGTCAGTATGCTGTCTGACAATCATGGATCAGAATTCTTCATTAGAATCAGATCAGGATTATTAAATTTTTTTTTATTTACTAATCTTTTTAGAGAGAGAATCAATCAAGAGAGAGAATATTTTAGAGAGAGAAAATTCTAGAGAGAGAAAATTCTAGAGAGAGAAAACTCATCTTGAACTCCTCAGACGATATGATTCAATAAATTCGATCGATTAGATCAAATCATGCTAAGATTATCATGTGGATAATTTAATAAAATTATAAAAATTAAAATCTTAAAAATACCTAATCTGATCAAAATGGGTGTCGGTATACTGTCCGACGATCACAGATCAAAAATCCATCACAAGATCATTTAAATTCATCATCATTCTTCTCAAAATTTTAAAAATCTTAGGAGAGAGAAATAATCTAGAGAGAAGATTCTAGAGAGAGAAAGTAGAGAGAGAAAGTCCAATTCTAGAGAGAAAAAATACTAGTTCAAGTTGAAGGGAGAGAGGGAAGAGAGAGAAACTCTCTTTTTCATATTTTATTATTTATATCATTATTTATTAATTTATTTTTTTTTCTTCTTCTTTTCTTTTTTTTTTTTTTTCCTTCACGGAAGAGAGAGGAGAGAAAATCCTATTTATTATATTATTATATTATTATTATTTTATTTTCTTCTTTCTTTTTTTTTCCTTTTCCTTTTTCTTTTTCTTTTCTTTTTCTTCTTTTTCTTTTCTTTTTCTTTTCTTTTCCTTCTTCTTTTCTTTTTCTTTTTCTTTTCCTTCTTCTTCTTCTTCTTTTCTTCTTCTCCCGTGGGTTCCTTTGGGCCAAAACAGGGGACCGTGAGGTCCCCTCGTTGGTTGGCCGGCCGACGGTGCAGCCGGCGTGGGGCGGCCGTCGGCAGGAGGAGGGTGACTCGCCGATAAGAAGAGGGCCAAAATCGATGGTCGGCGGCGACCACCGGCGTCGGAAATCAAAGAAAAACGAGCAAAATATAGAGGTTCTTCCGCAACAAAATCTGGCGACTTCGGTCGCCGGCGAGCATGCACACTGGCATGGAAAGGAAGGGGAGAAGAGAGGAAGGGGAGGAGGCTTACCTCCGACACCGGCGAGGCTTTTTCGACGAGCAATTGGATGTCACAGGGACGGATCTTCCGCGAGAATTTTTCGGCGATTGCCGCCGATTGAGCTTGTGATCTTTGATGGAAGGGAGAGAGAGGAGGGATCTCCTCCTTAAATAGAACTGGAGGGAGCTCGTCTCCGACTCCGATTGGGAGCCGGCGAGAGGAGGAAGAAGACTCCCTTCGGGAGTCTTCTCCCCTGTTTTTCTATTTTTTTTTTGTTCGTTTGGATTCTTACATGGGTTGGGCCATCACATTCTTCCCCTCTAAAAGAAATTTCATCCTCAAAATTTTTTCTGCTTGAGTCTTCGTATTTTTTTACTTGAATCTCATCCTCAAATATTTCAAAATTCTAATTCTTGATACAAATTTATTCTTAAATCATTTCATAAGAAAAAAGTTAATATATTAATATCGATCTGAAACAGAACCATTCATTTTCTTATTTATCAAGATCAACATCTCAAAGATTTTCAATGTTTTCAAGATTTTGAAATTATGATCTCATTTTCTGTAAAAAATAATGTTCAATATCTCATGACTCAAATTAAAATCAAATCTATCTCTTGTGAATAGAAGAAGGTAAATGTCTCTATTCTTGCATAAGAACTTCGTTCATCATCATTCATTTATTTATTTATTTATTTTAAAATATTAACCACTCTTAATTTCAACCCATCATAAGATAGAAAAACATACTTCTATGAATCATTTGACGATATCCCAATCAATCAAAATTTAAAAATATTTTCTCTTATTCATACTTTCAAAGGTTGAAGATTTATCATTTCAATCTCATTCTCGAACTTTTGATATTTTATTTCTCGATGCAACTTCATCATTAAGTCATTTCATAAAGATTAATATCATCATTGTTGATTGAATCAATATCACTATTTCTAGTCATCGAAATTTTCTTACTCAAATCCTCAAACTCTTAAATATTCTAATTCTTGAAGCAAATTTTATCATTAAGTCATTCCATAATGAAAATCAATAACTCAAAAATTGATCTAAATCAAAACTATATTTTTCTTATAATCAAAATCAATGTCTCTATTCTAAGAAAGTATATCAATTTTCTTTATCTAAACATTAACAACTCTTAATTAATTGATTTATTATCAAATTATGAATAACTCCAATCCATCTTTTGTAGAACAATCATCAATATCAATAGATAACCTCAATCTTTTTCATTCAGTCAGAAAAATAACAATGATCAAAAGAGTCAAACTTCAAATTTTATTATACCCTGGAGATAAATATTTGAGTATAATAATCTAAGATCGAAATCATTATTCGATAAACAATCTCAAATTCTTCCTAATAAATAGAGAATTATAAAATTTAATTTTAGGATAGAAAAAATTTATCTCTAAATATTCTAAATCAAAAATAAAAAATCAAGGTCCACTCATCCTAGAATTAGGATGCTAAATATTTTTGTAGCATAGTAGGTAGAAGCACTACTTTTAAAAATCACATTAGGATATCTAAAATGATTCAAAATTTTAAAATATTGTTCTTTCTAATATCAATAAATTTTTTATATCAAACCATATCATCTATCATAATTCTTTGACTCAAAGAATCAACATTCCTGACTTACTCAAAGTAATCCAGATTACCATGCTTCCGCTGCGCACTCTGATCTAACAATCAAAATTTCTTAGCTTCTCCAAAAAAATTTGGATCAAATTATTTTTTTATCTTATCAATAGAAAAGATCTAAAATTTTAAATTTCAATTGAAGTCAAAGATTAACTTTCGATTCTCATTCATACTTTTACTAATGTACAATAATTTTGATTAACCCTTGAGTCCAATATCATATTTAAAACCATCATATAGATTTACTAAAATCAATATGAATCAAATCTTAATTCTCATATCAATTCAATTCGATAATCTTCAAATCAAAAATCTTTATAAGTCAAATCAATGAAAAAAAATCTTTCGATGCTCCACCAAATTGGGACATAATCAGAATATATAAGAATTTCAAATCATTATTTTTTTTCTAAAATTTCTATCATTAGGATCTTCAATATCTATCAAATATCCTTTCATAACAATCATACAAGCTTCAAAAAGAATCAAATCTCCATTTAATAGTAGATTCAATTAGGGACCTCGTTAACAAAAGCAAAGGAACTCCATATCAATTCTTAAATCTAAAATTTCTAAATTATAAATTCACATGGATCCCTTAGTCTGAAATAAATATAAATCAGATCTTTTATCTTAATCTAAAGATATCAATTTTTATTAATAGCCTCAATAATAATATCAGAAAATCTCTTAATCAACTTAGATACGAAATCTTTAAATTAAAATTTCATACACATCAAGTAGTCTCCAAGAGATATAATAAGATCTATTATCTAGATCTAAGGATGATGATTAAAGATTTCAGTACGATGAATATTCTACAATCTCATAACCGATTTCATCAATAAAAAATAGGCTTCTTTGCAATATCTCCAAATATGCATTCATCCTAATATGCCACTTTATATATGATCCACATACCAAGTTCACTTTCGATAAATATTCCAATCAAGCATCATAAATTTTTTTTTTCTTAGCCCATTCTGGAACAACATTTTATTATCAAATCTTTATCTTGCCAATAATAGTCAACTTCTCAACTAGAAGTAATATCATAGTATTATTCTCACATCGAATTTGAACTTACGATTTACTTGAATAACCAATGATCAAATTAATAACCATAATTGCATAATAAAATTTTATGTCAACCCTTTTGTAATTACTTTCAATCAAGATCTAACTAATCATATCATAATCTATAGATCATCCATCATATTTCAAATTCTATATGTTATAATCTCTTGCGATCCTTTTATACATAATCTCAATATTTAATCAAAATTTTTAAATATTTCTCCCACTACAATCATCAAAGATCTACACCATAATGTTCTTAGTGTCTATCCACTAACACTCCTTCTATATCTGATTCTATGTTTTATAATTCATCCACTTATGCTCTGATACTACTTTAATTGTCACGCCCCCGATCCGAGATTGTGAATCGAGGGTCATGGCAACCGCCGCATACTTACAAAAAACTCTTTCCATAAGCATGCAATGCATTTTATCATGCTATCTTAAAACAACAGTAGAATAATTAGTCAATAATTCAAAATCCAAAACATAACGATCTAAATTTTTTCTTTAATATCTCAATAAATTCAACAATGATTCATAGTCCTTACATCAAATTTAATAAGACTTTCAACCGAAAATAAAAGTATAGAGATTCTGCTTCTGATCACTCTTCCATTTATATCTTGTATCATCTTAATTCCTCAACATCTGTAAAAACAGTAAAATAGGAGGTAATGAGCTAGACAGTCCAGTAAGCAATGATCACTTCTCAACAGATTTCATTAGGCATTTAAGTAAATAATCATTTATAGAAAATAAGCATATAGAGTTCATCAATTCGAAATCAATTTCAATTATGCAATATAATTCATGCCAAATTTATTTCTTTTTTGAAAATTCAAGTTTCTTTCGAATTTCAATTTCTTTTGTTCTTCAATTTCTTTTCGTCAACCATTAGCTATGACCATATTTTCCTGTGGCAAGGTCATAATACCGCGTATCTGCTTGCGGTAGGCTACGAATCATCTGGCAGTCATGTCCTTTGGAACCGCTGGTTTCGCTGGCGGTTTGTCGCTGGTCTCTCTGGCGACATGTCGCTGGTCTCGCTGGCGACATAAACCCTCAGGACAATCAATTGCCAACGTATATGCCCCCATTGGCGGGGTCCTTTACATAGTCAAGTTGTCAATTCATAATGTTTCTTATATCATAATTCTTCATAAATCATGTTTCATATTCTAATTTCGATAATAAAACATATAATCATGTAGTATCGAAATAAATCAATATAATGCATCATGAAATCAATATGTTCAATCATACTTTATCATAATATTTTAAATAAGATATTTTCATAACAAAATACGATTCATTCAATTCATGCATCGTTTCACAAATCATGTCAGAAAAATATATTATAATTTATCGATAAATCTAGAAAAAGTGAAACATTACTTACCTCAAACGTATTCCAATAAATTTACATAATTCTTTAAATTTTCTTCTAAAAATTCTGTTCGTAGATCATATCGCGATATCCCATGATCAAATATCCATAATCCTATACAGAATCAATTTCAATATTAGAAAGAATATGAATACCATATTTCAACGGTTTAGATTGGGTCCGATCATCTAATTTCATCTAATCAAAATCTAATTAGGACCTAAAGGATCTAAAGTTTGACTATCAGATCAAATCGGATTCGAAGTGATAGGATCGAGGTTTCTTCATCGATTTCATAAAATCAAGTGGAGAGAGAAAATCAGAGGAGAGAGAATTCATGAGGTATAATTCGAATTGATCAGGTGACACAATCCAACATTACGATGGGTCCAATATCTCGATTGGTGAAATCAACGTGATCAAATCAAGTCATGGCTACATCGGAATCATGAATGATTAAATCTAAAGATTCATGGTCTGATTAAGGTGGGTGTCAGTATGCTGTCTGACAATCATGGATCAGGATTCTTCATTAGAATCAGATCAGGATTATTAAATTTTTTTTTTATTTACTAATATTTTTAGAGAGAGAATCAATCAAGAGAGAGAATATTTTAGAGAGAGAAAAATTCTAGAGAGAGAAAATTCTAGAGAGAGAAAACTCATCTTGAACTCCTCAGATGATATGATTCAACAAATTCGATCGATCAGATCAAATCATGCTAAGATTATCATGTGGATAATTTAATAAAATTATAAAAATTAAAATCTTAAAAATACCTAATCTGATCAAAGTGGGTGTCGGTATACTGTCCGACGATCACAGATCAAAAATCCATCAGAGGATCATTTAAATTCATCATCATTCTTTTCAAAATTCTAAAAATCTTAGGAGAGAGAAATAATCTAGAGAGAAGATTCTAGAGAGAGAAAGTCCAATTCTAGAGAGAGAAAATACTAGTTCAAGTTGAAGGGAGAGAGGGAAGAGAGAGAAACTCTCTTTCTCATATTTTATTATTTATATCATTATTTATTATTTTATTTTATTTTATTTTTCTTCTTCTTTTCTTTCCTTTTTTTTTTCTTCACGAAAGAGAGAGGAGAGAAAATCCTATTTATTATATTATTATATTATTATTATTTTATTTTTTTCTTTCTTTTTTTTTCCTTTTCCTTTTCCTTTTTTTTTCTTTTTCTTCTTTTTCTTTTCTTTTCCTTCTTCTTTTCTTTTTCTTTTTCTTTTCCTTCTTCTTCTTCTTCTTCTTTTCTTCTTCTCCCGTGGGTTCCTTTGGGCCAAAACAGGGGACCGTGAGGTCCCCTAGTTGGTTGGCCGGCCGGCGGTGCAGCCGGGATGAGGCGGCCATCGGCAGGAGGAGGGTGACTCGTCGATAAGAAGAGGGCCAAAATCGGTGATCGGCGGCGACCACCGGTGTCGGAAATCAAAGAAAAACGAGCAAAATATAGAGGTTCTTCCGCAACAAAATCTGGCGACTCCGGTCGCCGACGAGCATGCACACTGGCATGGAAAGGAAGGGGGAGAAGAGAGGAAGGGGAGGAGGCTTACCTCCGACGCCGGTGAGGCTTTTCTGGCGAGCAATTGGATGGCACAGGGACAGATCTTCTGCGAGAATTTTCTGGCGATTGCCGCCGACTGAGCTTGTGATCTTTGGTGGAAGGGAGAGAGGAGGGATCTCCTCCTTAAATAGAACCAGAGAGAGCTCGTCTCCGACTCCGATTGGGAGCCGACGAGAGGAGGAAGAAGACTCCCTTCGGGAGTCTTCTCCCCTGTTTTTCTATTTTTTTTTTGTTCGTTTGGATTCTTACATGGGTTGGGCCATCACAGATGGTGTCCGGCACAAAGGCCGGACAAGATTCGGTCCTAGCTACGGGTTTGTCTACGGTACCAGTACTATAGGAAACTGGGGCCGACGAACTCGTAGAACTACTAGAAGAGGAGATATCGGAAGACATTTTGGATCGAACGAAAGCTATAAAATCCCAAAAAAATCAGAAAAATAGCGAACAGGCCCTTAAGGAAGCTAAACGAATAGGGCACAAAAAAAAAACAGAAAAACAGCGAGAAGTTCCAGGACTAACCTAGGTTGGCCTGGGGAGTGCGGGAGGGTGGCAAGGATGATGGGAGACTCAGAGGATGCCTAAGGTCGAAAAGGATGCTAGAGGAGGTTGGAGCTCTCCGGGAAGAAGAAGGGACCGAAGGACTCTCTCAGGAAGGGTGAAACCCCTAAGGAGGAAGACGTGTTTAAATAGGCAACAGGACTTGGAGCGGTTATGATCGCGGATCTCCTCTAACCGGTCTGTACCTACCACGTATCCCACTCACTTTGATAGGCTGTTGAAAATGGCTGGCTGCTGACAAAATAATTATTGCACCGTACCTAGAGCCACGCCCCAGCGAAAATCCCAAAAAGAAGAAACCTTTTTCGAAAAGGCTCCAGTACCAGCATACCGAGCGTCAAAATATTTGATGATCGTTGAGTGCGAAAATCGAAGAAAGCAGTTTCGATCGTGAGAAATTCTCTGTACTTCCTTCGTTCGGAACCGAACTCGAAAGTAGGGAAATCGGTGTTGGGTATAAAGTGCCCCCCAGTCGAAGTCTGCAGAGGACTGATCCTTCGGGGCTCCTCCGGCTCCTGACCTTGTACGTGGCGCCTCTCCGAACTCCCTCGGCCATCCGACTTCTTCGACGATGGGCCTCAGTGTTCACCCATCGGGCCACCCCAAAGGCCCTCTGAGCCTCACTGTTAGCCATCCTTCTACAGCAATCGACTACCCCCGAACTTCTTTCGGGCTTCGTCAGCACCCGAGCTTCCCCGACAATGAGATTTCTATAGTAACCAGGCTCCTTTCATATTTCTACGATGGTCGACTGCCTTCAGGATTCCAGTCGAGCTCCTGCGATAGCCGAACTTCTACCGCGAGCGGCCTACTCCGAACTTTCACTACGAGTGGTCTGCCCCGAACTCCTGCTGCGAGCAGTCTACTCCGAACCCTTACAGCGGACGGCCTACCTCGGATCCCTACTGTAAGCAAATCCCATCCGAGCCTCTGTTGTATCATATTCCTTCCGAACTTCTATTACAGGTAGACTTCAGTCGAGCTTCTTCGTAGTCGGGTCCCGTGACAATCGATCTTTGACCGAGCTTCTACAATGGGACAGGACTCATCGGCCAGGTCGCTACTTCGAGCTCCCACGACAACTGACCTTCGACCAAGCTTCTACAATAAGCGGTCTCCTTTCAGCCTTCTACAAGAACCAGACTTCGACTGAACCTCCATAGCGGTTGGATATTGGATGAGCTTCTACGATGATCAGGCTCCAATAGCTGGATTCCTACAATGACCGATCGCCTCCGATGTTTGCCGACTACAACGATCGATCGCCTCCGATGTCTGTCGAACCTCCCCAATGCCATCCGAAGTCCATCACCGACCGACCCTCCACCAGATCCTTCATAAAATTGAACCTCCCCAACGCCATCCGAAGTCCATCACTGGCCGACCCTCCATCAGATCCTTCATAAAATTGAACTTCCCAATGGATCATCTTCAGGCGACTTTCCACGTCGGATGAATCCCAGACAGACTTCTCTAGCAATCGGATTCCTACCGGGCTTCGCCAATGGAAAGTCTCTATCCGAGCTTCTACAGCAGGTGACTCCCACCTGTAGTATCAGCGCCTAAGCTACCTGACAACAGTAGACTCGTCAGCAGCTTCGGGGATATCCGAGCTTCTCCCAGACCAACAATAGAGAGCCATTCCGCTCCATCAGATGTCCCAACCGAGCTCCAACCGACGGATCTGAGCTCTCTGACAAGTCACGACAAAAGCCTCCCTCCTGCTCCACTCCCTGCGATGGATTCCATGCAGCTCCACCACTCTTTGACGAGTCGCGACAAGAGCCGCCCTCCTGCTCCACTCCCTGCAATGGATTCCATGCAGCTCCACCACTCTCTGATGAGTCGCGACAAGAGCTGCCCTCCTACTCCACTCCCTGCAACGGATTTCATGCAGCTCCACCACTCTCTGGCAAGTCCCGACAACGGACACCACTCCACTCTCCGCAACGATCTCCACGTGGCCCTGAACGACCCCTGATGCCACTACTCTCTGTAACAAACTTCACGCAGCTCTGAGCGGTCCACTACCAGATGGTTACAGACATCACTGTCGGTCAGTTACATCCTCCGTCTATAAATAAGGAACCCCCAAACACGTTCTTCTCTAAGCTGGTAACTCTATCTCGAAACTCTGCCAAAATGTTTGCTTGAGCACTCCATTTCTGTTGAAGCAGAGTACTGACTTGAGCGTCGGAGGGTCTTACCGGAGCACCCCCAACTCCAGTTTAGACTTTCTTTGCAGGTCCTGGCGGCGGCCGCGGTCATCCCAGCTCCAGCTTCTCCGACTTCGATGGAATTATGCACCAATAGTTCTCATCTGGATCTGATTGGTATCTGCTCACTACTCTTAGTGAGTATACCACATCTGGTTTCATACATATCATGACATACATTATAGAACCCACTGTCGAGGTATATGAAATTTTACTCATACGCTCTCTCTCTTGAGGGGTTGTCAGATAATCCTTCGAGAGAAAAATTTCATGATCTATCGGAAGATAGCCTTTCTTGAAATTCTTCATACTGAACCATTTTAGCATAGTATCTATATACGTTGATTAGAAGAGTCTGAGCAGTCTTTTAGATTTATCCCTATAGATCTTCATCCCTAGAATGTAGGCTGCTTCTCCTAGATCCTTCATGGAGAATTATGATGACAGCCACATTTTTATTCCCTGTAATGTAGGGATATCATTTTTGATTAAGAGAATCTCATCTATAAACAAAAATAAGAAATATAATTACTGAACCATTAGCCCACTTATATATACAGGATTCTTCTTCTTCTTAATGAAGCCATACGTTCTGATCACCTTATCAAAACGTATGTTTCAACTCCGAGATGCTTGCTTTAGTCCATAAATAGATGTTTATAGCTTGCACACCTTGGATTCGTCTGTGGATGTGAATCCTTCAGATTATATTATATACACCTTTTTATTTAGCTCTCTATTTAGGAAAGCTATCTTCACATCCATTTGTCAGACTTCATAGTCTAGATGTGCCGCTATCGCAAACATGATCCAAATAGACATGAGCATTACTACAGAAAAAAATATCTCATCATAGTCAATACCATAACGTTGACGATACCCTTTAGCAACCAGACGGGCTTTATAGATCTCCATATTTTTATTTGTGCCTCTTTTCTTTTTGAAGACCCACTTACACCCTATGGGTTTTATTCCTTCAGGTGGATCAACCAATGTCCACACATTGTTGATCTTCATGGACTCCATTTTGAATTTCATGGCTTCAAGTTATTTCTCAGAGTCGGACCTCTATATTGTATCCATAGAGGTGATTGGATCCTCATTGTTTTTATCGAGCTCAACAGGATCTCCATTTCGGACCAAAAAACCTAGATATCTGTCTGGCTAACGTAGTACTCTACCAGATCGTATTAAGGATGTTTTAAATTGGGCTTCAGATTTGATGTTATCAATTTCGATTCAAATTCAGTCACTAGTGTTGGTTTTTTTACCTGTCGAACTTCATTAAGCTCGACATTAGAGGCACTTATTCCTTTACTAAGGAACTCTTTTTTCAAAAAGCGTGTCTTACTGCTGACAAATATCTTTTGATCAATAGGAAGATAAAAGTAATATCTCCTCATTTTCTTAGGGTACCTTACAAAATTACACTTATCGGACCTAGGTCCGAGCTTATCGGTTTGTAATCCTTTGACATAAGTCGAACACCTCCAGACCTTAAGGTAAGTGAGGTTCGGCCTATGTCCTGACCATATCTTATATGGTGTTTTACTAATTGACTTGCTTGAAATGTTATTGAGCAACAAACAGGCTGTCTCAAGTGTATATCCCTAAAAAAAGATCGGTAGACTTGTAAACCCCATCATGGACCGAACCATGTCCAACAAGATTTGATTCCTCCTTTCTGAGACTCCATTATGTTGTGGTGTCCCTCGAGAAGTCTATTGTGAGAGAATCCCATTCTTTCTAAGATATGTTAGAAATTCACTGGAAAGGTATTCACCCCCTCAGTCAGATTGAAGAATCTTAATACCTTTTTCAGTTTGTTTCTCTATTTCATTATAAAATTATTTGAACATTTTAAACAATTCGGACTTATGTTTCATCAAGTAGACATACCCATACCTAGATAGATCGTCTATAAATGTAATGAAATAGCTATACCCTCCTCTGGCACTAATATTCATAGGTCTACAAACATTGCTATGTATTAGACCTAGAACTTTACTAGCTCATTCATCTTTTTCAGTAAAAGATGACTTAGTCATCTTTTCAAGAAGATAAGACTTACAGATCGGCAATGATTCACAATCATTAATATTGAGGATATCCTCTTGTGCTAATATATTTATCTTATTTTTGTTAATATGACCGAGCCTGCAATGCCAAAGGTAGGCATCTGTGACATTATCTAACTTTAGATGTTTATTTGGAGTGCACATTATACTCACAGACTGTGACAAAATATAAATGTTATTTCTTAATTATTCTCGTATTATTATAATATTATTCATAATGACATCATAATAATTATTCTTTATTAATAAACTATAACCATCTTTGATCAAAAGGCCAACAGAGATTATATTCATCAAGAAAGATGGACAATAGTGACAATCACTCAAAATGACACTATTAGACTTGAAAATAAGCTCGACGACTCCTAAAGCCCAGATTGAAACTTGATTTCCATCTCGCATATTTAGGAATCTCTCATCATTCTCAATTTTTTTACTCACTTGAAGTCTTTGTAATGAATTGCATATATGAATTAGACTATCGGTATCCAATACCCAGATAGTAGTATCACATATAGAGAAATTACAAGGTGTTATCATATAAGCATCTTGATCAGTAACTAATTGCTCATTTCTCTTTAGCCTATTTGGGTCATAGTCTGTTTGACTCGATTCAACTCTAAACTTTTTAGCTAGATTGGGCTCAAGTCCAATGTTCAACTTCTGATACTGACTACCGAAGTTGGGTCCAATAAGCTTATCACCATCAAACAGTGAGTGGAGCAGCAAATTATTAGCCATTTCTGAAAAGAAAGAAAAATACAGACCTAATTAGTATATGAATTAATCAAGCCTAAAGATATGGACTTTAGTCTAAAGGTTCTCCCATTATTTTATTCGAATTGGTAGCCTCTACCTCCAATTCGAGGAATTACCTTAATTCTTTAGCGGATACTAGAATCCGCATAGATTGCATACAGACCCGAGTATGGCTCAGCCAACCCATATGCATCTATGAGTAGATTTTCAATCAGTTATTTCTTCAAATAATTTTTAGTAATTAATTTCACTTCAGATTTTATTTTAGTAGGCGATGGGCCTTCACTAAAAGTCTTGGTTAGGTCCAACCATTAACATGAACCTACTCGATGATTCTAACTAATGAATAATCAGACCTGAGTATGGCTCGATCAATCCAACCATTCATCAGATAGTACAATAGAGTCATCATATGATGAATAATAATTCTATCATTCAGAGAAATACTAGATGAATGGCGCCTGCAATGTCAATCAGAAATAATGAATCCATTACCATTCGCCTTAATAGAAGGCTATGATCTAGTTATCACCATAACAAGCTCATTTTATGGATCTAATAATTTAAAAAATTTAATTAACATAATTTAACAGAATTAAATGTACAGACTAGCTAAATTTAATCCTCTCACTGACTTCACCAAGTCAGATCAGGATAGACTAAAAACAAACTGGTCCTACTGACAAGTCATCAATCCTCCCATTGACTTTACCAAGTCATGTCGAGGATAAAGATAAGTCGAACCAGGGGCACCTAAATCAGTTAAACTAATTTTTTAGTAAGCATGGGTCAACCATATTCATTAAACAATCTGATCAAAACTTGATTCACTATGTTGGTCAGGTAAGTGAGATCGGTGGGAGGGATATGCCATTAACTCATTATAGACTCAATCTATGCGAGTAGCTTCCAATTAATGATCATCGATCAAGACTGTCAAACTTATCTTAGATACCAACTGGTTAATCAATTTCAATTGGATCTACTTATGGATTTGGATTCGACCACTAAGCTCAAGATCAAAGTCCATTTGGGTCTAATCAAAGATATGGACTCGACCAACTACAACTATTGTATTGGCTCTAGAGAAATCTTGATTTAATCTAATTTTTTTTCTTAGTTCATTTAATCTTTGATTCTAACCCTAGGGTCTAATCTAATTAGGCAGATCTAATCAAGCTAACCCATAAATCCATCACCCACATTTTATGCGAATGATATTAGATCTTTAATTCATAATTCTAGATCTAATAGGTTCGACTTAATTTTTAATTAAGTTTAAAATTATGAGTAGGGGTTCAATATTTAAAAATAATTTTAAATTTTATAAAATATTTTTATAATTAATTTTATACACAATCATTTAGATCTAAAACTTGAATCGACTCACCCCTGAATTGAGCCGACTCATCACAATGGGTTGACTAAGTTTTGAGACTTAGTTGACTCATTGATGATAAACTATTAATTATAATTTTTAGTCTATTTTATTGAGTCAACTCAACAGAAATTGAGTTGACTGATCAGGATCTTGAGTTGACCCAAATAATACTGAGTCGACTTAACAGACGAACTACAACAATTATATTAATTTTAGATCAAAATAATTTTATATAAATAGTAATAAAATCAATCATAAATTATTTTAAAACTATTTTAAATATATTTATGATTTTAAATTTTATTTGCAAAGTTTAGATGCAACTACTTTTCATATAATATATCCCATAGACAATCTTAAGATTTTACAGAAACGTAATTTTTTTTTTACATTTATTTTTATGGGATATAGTCACAATGGCACCCCTACATATCATAAGAGGATCTAATTGAATAAAAAAAAAGAGATCTAATCTCTATTACCTCCTGTGACCGGATGGCTTGGTGACAAATTCGATCCGATTACTTCACTACTTAGATCATTTAGTCTAAATAATTTAGATCTAATATAAATTATTTTAGATCTAATTATTATATTTTGATCATATTAAAATTAAATAATAATTATCATAAATAAATTTTATATATTTTAAATTAAAATCAGATTTTATAAAGATCAGCACAAACTAGGACAACCTTTGCATTGTAAGGGATAAACTTTATAGTAGAATAATCTTATATCAGTTTGTGCAATCAGATCTATAACTAATTTTAAATTTAAATATCATATATTAGATTTAATTTAAATTAAATTATAGATTTAAATATATATAATATCATGTCATATCGAACCATGGCTCTGATACCACTGTTGGGATGTGTATGGGTTTCATGCATGCATTTCAAAATTTTTTCAACAGAAGAATATTAGATTAAACTATTTAATCTATAAATATATGTATAAAATCTAATCTTAAAACTCTTACAAATAGATCTATGACATAAATTTATACACATAAAAATCTAAATCTAAAATGACAAGCATGTGAACCAAAAATAATATTTAGTAATAGATCTAATCTACCACTTCTATGGTTTCGAACCTGATACTTAAGCATGGGTAGTCAAACTCCATAATTGAGAATGTAGATCTGAAAGTTTTCTTCGATTGCTTGCATCCGTATAAGCATCCGACTTTTACGGATGGTCCACACGAAGCCCTCGGACCGATCTACCCTTCGTGGGAGTGCTAGCTCACGCAGTCGGCTTCTGATGGTAGATCTAATTTGATCTCCTCTTTCGATTACCTTAGACCTTTTTGATGTTGAAGATAGATCAGAGAAAGATATTGGATGGTGGAGAAAAATCTGATGAAGTCTCTTTTCTTTTTGATTTTTCTCTCATCCAGAAACCTTAGAACAGTTCTAGGTCTCTCACCCGAGAGGAGATCGATCTCCTCCTTTGTTCATGCCAAGAAAGATAGAAGCCCACCCAAACCTTATACCCCAAGGAAGGTTTTTGGCCCCTCTTTCCCTTTGGTATCTCATAGTGAAAAGCTTTCTTCAGTTGGCATACAAAATTATAGCCTTTTTATTGTTGTCGCACAGAATAGGTAAGATAGGATAAGAGCTAGAGTTTGTTGCAATTCAAACCATTTTAAATTTCAATTTGACTCCAACTTTTTCTCACCCTTATCTGACTTAAAGAAAAACTTACCAGAGAAATTTGGGCATAAAAAACAATCAAGAACACTTCCTTTTTTTGCACACAATGGGTGCCTTCAAAAGAAGTTGATGTGTGGAAGGATAGGGATATGGTTTTAGGTTGAAATTCAAATCATTTTGAATTCAATTCAAAATCAGCCAAATCCTATCCTCAATGGGTGACAAAAGAAGGGGTAGCTTCTGATTTTCTTACATACAAACTGATTTTATGTATTGATTTTACATACAAACTGATTTTATGTATTGATTTTCTTACAACCGAATCTTATTCGCTTCTCGTGTGACTCGGGCTCTGCAGGGGTCTAGTAAGTTAGCCCCACCTCAGAGTCACTGAGGTCTTCTCGAGGGTCTGATAAGTTAGCCCTCATGAGTGGCGTTGTGTGCCTATGATGACCTTGTATCTACGGCATCTAGTACTTCTCATCTTTGCATGAGAGGTAGTATGTGCCAGCGGCGAGCTTGTGTCTACAGCATCTTGCACTCTCGATGGTATTCTGAGGGTCTGATTAGTTATCCCTTCGGAGGTTCCCTCAAGGGTCTCCCTCCACTTCTTTTACTTTACTGACCAATAGATTGGGTCCACCTTTAGATGATGGGATATCATCTCAAAATTGATGCTGGGCATGTCTGTAGTAGATCAGGCGAAAAGATCCGTATTCTCTTACAAAAGATTAATTAGCTAGCATTTAGTTACTTCATCTAGTCATGAGCTGATTTTCACCATCCAGCTCGGATTCTCCTTCCTCAGTGGGACATCTAAAAAGTTTTTGATTGGTCGGTGGCATCTATCAATTAGGTCCTCCCTAGCATCCATGCTTATCGGGAGCTCAAACTGGATCTCTATCGGATCTGATTGATTCTCTACTTCTCAGCTTGGTGGCAAAGCATTCACGAGCCATGGCTTTGTTGTCTTAGATCTGCCCCACTCTGTGCTTAGTCAGAAACTTCACCATCAGATGGTAGCTTGAGATAACAAAGTTCATGAAAGAATAGTGTCCTACAAGCTAATCGCATAGTGATACGAAAAGACTTTTCTATGATACTTTCTACTCATTTGTATGACATTAATTATTTTTATTTATGAGGTATTGTGTTTTATCATTTGCTGCATCATATTTTTTATGATTATGATAAACTCCATAGATTAGAGCAATGATTTTAGGGCCATGATAAGATCATATCAGTGAGATCTAAAATCTTGATAGCCTCAATCTAAAATATTCTTAGTCGTTAGATCATCGAGTCAGAGATCGATAATACCGATAAGACTGGTACATCTTATATATGCTCGATAGAGAGGGTGGTTGATCTCACAATCACTTATGTGGTGATACTAATATAAGGATGTAGGTACTCATTAGAGAATGAGTTCACTAAACTAACCCACAGAAAAAATATCTGATAGAGCCTTACAGCATGTCGACAGATGATTCTCCAGTGGGAGTGGTGCATGTGATCCTTTGACCTGAGATCACCATAGTTCCTTATGTATATGGATCCTTACTTTGATTTATTTCCTAGCACATCACTTTGAGATATGTGTGGGATATTTTGGGTATGGTGAAGTATGCATGGAGATTGTGAGTGGTCAACAAAGAATCGATCACCTTTTGTAGGAGGAGAGAACATCCTATGTGATCTTATAGGATGATGACTTTGAGAGTCTTTGGCCAGAGCAGGGATGAACAATAGAAATAGTTTTTACTAGTTCATCAACCGAGTCATCATCATCAGATTGAGATACATATAGATAGGTATTTGAGCTTGACATGATTTTATGCCCATGGCCTGTTTGGGATGTTGTGTGATCAAAGAATTGAATTACACGATAAATCATCATGGAAGGATAATTTTAGTATTTTCATCAAATTTTAAATCTTTCAGATAGTCATGATATATTGCTAGACATCAATCTTAACTTGTAAACTCATCAAAATTAAAAAAATTTAATTTAAAAATTAATTAAGAAGAGTCTTAGTTGATTGGGACTCTTGAGCTGACCTAATCTAATCGGATTGGGGTTACATCGAGAGTCTGGATTCACTACTGGCTAGATTTGAAACCTAATAGGTTATACATAATAAAAATTTGGTCTTAATCTAATCTATTTAGATTTATTACAAATCCAATGGGTTAATTGAATTGCTAGTACATGAATTAACCCAAGTTCCTAATTGGGTTCAGAGCAATGGTGTTTGTGCTAACCCTTGACTTGTTGTCTTGATCTAATGTGATTGGGTTTAAATCTATAATTAAATAGGTGGCTTATCTTATTTTTATAAAAAAGTTTCATATGAAATCATCCTCCTCCACATCAAAATGCCATGCATAAAATAAATCCATGGCCCATTTAATTTTGGCATTAAAGAAGAGGAGTCCTTTCATACTCCTCTTAAATTCCTTCCTTTATTTCATGCGTTCCTTTATTTCCATGCATCATCTGATGACTTTTAAGATATATGGGCACAGAAGAGAAGGAAGAGTCCTTCTTTGGGAGGGAACTCACATGCCAAATTAAATAGGATGCCACATGCTTTTGTGCATTGAATATGGAAGAGTCTTTAATATTTTGGACTCTTAAATTCTCGCCCTTTCCATTATCCCACACACCATAAGATGGTGTCTTAATTTTTCTACACAGAGGAGGAGTCCTTCTGCTGATAAAACACCTCTTATTCTAGGCTTTGTTCTTAGGATTTCACACTAAAAATTAATATTATTGCATGTAAGAATTAAGGGACACCAAGAGTTGGTGCCCCTTAGGAAATTTCGTGGCACCCCTTTATACCTTATATAAGGGGCACCCTATAAGGGATAAGATTCCAATCTAGAGAGCTTCAGGCATGGGATAATGTGAGAAAAGATAAGAAAAATCTGGAAAGAAACAGATAAGAAAAAGGGAAAGAAAAATGGAAAGGAAGGGAAGGAAAAAAAAGGAAAGCATGTGATGCTTGTCCTAAAATCAGATTGTTCAAGTGTTGAACATTCGATCTAATTTTTATGTGGTGAGATTATTTGAGAAATGATTCCTAGAGTAGTCCTAGTAGAAGTCTTTAAGGCATACAAGAGATGGTGCAATCCATTCTTGCGAAGAATGATTGGTAGCGAACTTGTGAAGAAGGTTGCAGCACTACGTTGAATTGGGAAGACTCCTGATCAGTCCCTTGTGGATCACCATTGTATGGCTTCTACTTTGGAGTCTTGTGGAGATCTCAAGATTATTAGATCATTATCTTCATATTGGTATATGACTTTTGATCTCTTCTTGTTATACATGCTTATTTTATTTGATTGTAATCATCAAAGTGTTTCTAGGATTTTGTGTTATGATAGTCTAGTTTAATTGTTAAACTTATTTTCAGTACTAGATTACATGTAAAAATTTTTAAAATTTACATTCTGCTACATCACCAAAATCCAATAGTGGTATCAGAGCCACCCTTGATTGATTCAATCAAATATCATGTTATTATTATGATATGGATTAGATCCAGTTCATATTATGTGAAAATCAAATTTTCTGAATGATGTTTATTTAATATTCTTGATGCATTTTTATTAATGATAAAATATTATCAATTCATGATCAAACTTGGATATAAAATTTCATGGTCTTTAGAGTTGTGTGACAAGTTTAAGTTAGATCTCATGGTCTAATTATCGATGGAATTGTAAATCGAGTGTATGGGATGCGTGAAGTCTTGGAATGATACATTGGATGTACATTATCATGACTTAGAATTTTTATATTTGATGCATTTACCTAAGATTCAAGGGTCGTCTATCATGTTATTGGGCAGTCACCATTGTGGATCTTCCACTTTGGTTGTTGTCCTAAGTATGTGTGGAGCCGAAAAAAATATAGTCATGGAAAGGATGCATCAGACATGGTTTAGTATTTTTTTTTGATAAATTTGTTTAACTATACTTCATTAATCTAATGTGATTAGAATTAATGATTATAGATTAAATCAAATTCATAGTTCTAATTCGATTAGAAGTCATATTTAATTTAGGTTGATCAAATTATCATTTACCTAATTTGATTAGGGTTTGAGTCATGCTTGACCGAATCAATGCTAACCTAATTGGATTAGGTTAACCTAAGAATTGATCAACCCAACTCAAAAAGAATGACAACTGATTGACTTAAAATTAAAATTTGGATCAAATGTTGAATATGAATCAAAAACTCTAGATAGGCCTTATGCCCGAATATTTAAATATCTCCATTAACATGTTTATGAATGATATCACAATTAAAATAATGTGAGAAGTTAATTATCATATTTTATAATTGGTATAAAATACATATTGAGTGGTTATGGACTATGGTATATTCATGTGATGGATGTATACATGAATGCTCATCTATTGGCTGATTATATAAATACATTTGCAAGAGTTGCAATAGGGGTTGAGTGCCACTAATGCATTGTATAATCAGCTGAATCTTTTTTTTGTATGTTCCAATTGTTGATTAAAATTTTTACATATTGATGTAAAATTATAGAAAAAAATTATTTGAAAATAGATAGAAATTATTTCTTTCTATTTTCAGATAAAGATCGTGCATTCATGGTAGTCTTCATGGAGATGAAGACTAGACTACCAGACATTTATAGAGCAAAAGCACATTAAGATTGACCATGAGATGGTTCAATCTAGGATGCATCTAGGGTTCGACCCATAAACCATCCTGATTTTTCAGAAGTCCATAACCATTAGATTTTCTTTATATGCTCTTACATGCTGATAGTTAGAATTAAAATTAAGATTGCATATGATGCATGTATATATGTTTTGGATGTGCATAAGATCTAAGTCCCTCATTTAAATTATATTAAGTCATAATGATGAAGTGTTAAGAACACTATCCATACCTTCTTTCATGCTAAGCAGTATTATGTCAAGAATCATAGTAAGCTTGTTGTGCTATCCACAAGACTTGCTGTGGAGATTGATTTGATACTGTCTTGATGTATAATAAAGCTAATGGTATTTAGCTCATACTAAATTAATAGAGTATGTCAAAAACTGTAGTGAGTTTATTGTGCTATCCATAAGGCTTGCTATAGGGTTTGACAAGATGTTGACTAAGTGATGCTTATAGCATATTTTGGTAGTGCTACCTTATTGTGCTATCCACAAGGATAGTATTATTTAGATATGACCATATAGGATTGAAGGGTATGATTTGACTAAGATACTATAGTTTGTTATGCTATCCACAAGGTTATAAGTATTTTAGAAGTAAAAGTTATGTTGAGAGTTGCATGAGATGCAATTGGTAAAGAGCTACCAACCTTTGAACTCATAGGAGTTTGTTGTGTTATTCACAAGGCTTTTATGAGGAATTAAGATCTCAACCCCACTAAAGAACTAGACAATAGGTTTCTTCATTTTTCATACTTGAGGGCTATGAAATTTGCTAAAATAGTGAGAGACACATTTAGATAAAAATCTTATCTAAATTGTGTATGTCATTATGAGTAGTCTTTTTATATTTTTATATTCATCTGCATCTTCACTATCACTGCATCATATTTAAAATTGATCAAACTTCATGGAATGGTTGAGTAACCTGAGAATAGTTCTCACATAGGAGATAGTCTCCTATTCTCCTGATTCTAATTTTCTCGGAGTTGATACTATAAAGAAAGAAAAATTACATATGAGATATTATGGGTTGATAGTATGACTGTCAAATGTATCCTGATCAACTTAATCATGCGATTAAATCATTATCATGGATGGTGAGTTAATCTAGAATTTGATCCTACTAACTCTCCTGGATTTCTTCTTTAGTATCTTCTAGAAGAAAAAGGTGAAGATTGTCTTCACTATGGGTATCTATCATCACAGTAATGATAAGCATTAGAGATAAATTGCAAGAGTTGTCTTGCAAGTGCGAAGCAGTAGCAGGATGTAAAAGTTGTATTTACTAATGGTTTGTATATGATATAAACTAGTTAATCATTGAGTGTTTCAGCATTAAAATTTTAGGTATGAGATACCTCATATAGGTTCTACTTATGCAAAGTGTTGCTGAACCTATAAAGCTGAAGAGAGGTGACTATATGCTTTTTGGCACTGATGGATAGTCCATTCATGTTAAGACTGTAGAAATCATGTAATCTTCTAGTAAGGTTTTAAAACTAGTAGACCATTGTTATATGCCTAAATTTATCAGAAATATTATTTCAATTCTTTTGTTATTGTAATATAGATTTAAAATTAATGTTAAGAGCAAAGGTTACTCTTCTTCTGATAAATTTTATGGCTATGGATTTATGGTCTTATGTTTTCGTCACTCAATGATGTTGTTCTTCATGTTGATGAGAACAAGTAAAGAATATGTAATAGTCACATATCTCTGACATTGCCAACTTGATCATTTTTGTGAGTCAAAGATAAATAAGTAATACAAAGAAGAGTTCTTTTTCTGTATAATTTTGAATCATATATAACTTATAAATCTTATCTCATGGGTAAAATAACTAAGATCCCATTTACTGGACATGGGAAAAGATAAGAGCGAGTCATGAGACCTTGTACATATGGATGTTCAAAGGTTAATAATATCTCGATCCAAAGATGGACACTACATATGAGATATGGTATATTTTTTAATTGCTTTACAGATCTTGTTATCTCATTCAGGGGATATGTCCTAGAAATTACTGTATGTGTTATGAATTAGATATCATCAAAATCTGTTCCTAGCACTGCATATGAGATATGAAAAGAGGCAGGTTGCCCAACTTATGTGAAAAGAGTTAATGTACACAAGTTTTGTGCTAGAACAGGTTTATATAAGTTTATAGGTTATCTTAAAGAGTAGTATATGATACTACTTCTACCATCCTATTAGACAAAAAGTATTTTGTCAGTAGGTATGCCACCTTTTGAAAAAAAAAATTTTCTAAGAAGGGGATAGTGGGAGGATAATTGAACTCGAGAAGTTCAAGACTTATGAACTATCCTATTATAACCTGTGGAATATCCACAAGTTGATCCTCGATCAGATATGCCCATTGATGAGGCACAACCATAACACACCTCCTCACTGAAGGTCAATTTGAGTGTGTAATGTACCACTCAAAATATGGGTTTGTCATTATGGATGACAGTACACCATACATCATTGAGAATGATATTTTTTTGATCTATTTGGAGATAGTCATGAGTAGATACTCTGACAGATGTATAATATCCAAAATAAACTTTCTGTACATCAATCAAGTATGGACTATGGTTGAAACACCTATAGTGTGACCCAATAGGCTGCTAATAGGAATGTCAATCTAGACTTTTGCTTGCTATTGCCACACACTATTTAGAGAGTTTGTCTCTAATGGGAGGATAAATCTATTTATTGATTAAAGCAGGTATTAAGGAGTTGGTACTTTTATTTTTGATAAGATAGTCAAAATATTTGACTTTATCAAATATGGATGCACCATGTGTATATAAGAAGATAAGTGGGAGTCTCACTAACTTCTTGATTTTTATATGTGAATGCAATACAGCATATTAGGAAGGTAATCTCGATATTGCGCTCGATCAATGACATGCTTTTCATAAAAATTTTCATAGAAAAGACTTAGGTGTAGCATCCAATATACTTGGCATATATAGGGATAGATATAAGTGGATGTTAGGCATGTCTCAGTCTAGATATATAGATTTTATGTTGAAGAAGTTCAATTTGAGTGGGTGTAAAAGTATTTACTTACCCATATATTCAATATTTCAAACCTGATGTGGTTTACGCCTTGTGCATGATCATTGATTTCAGACATATCTATGAATTTTTTTTAAAAAATTGTAAAAAATATTCTCAAAGTACTTGAGAAGTACTAGAGGAGCAGTGAATTAAAAAAATTTCAAACAATAAACTGTGTTTGACTCAGTTAATTACTGTTAGTAAAGATTGCTAAGAAAAGTCACCTGATGAAAGGGTTCATCATTGAGTTGGGTGTGGTCTCACCAGGAACCTACGCACATCCTAAGGCACTTTCATATCATTCATGATTTGATCATCAAATAAGTTAATATAAAGAATAGTATAATGGATCAATTTACTAAGCCTTTACATAGTAGCAGTATGTTCACCACCCTGATTGCATGAGCATCAGGTACAGGGGTGATTGGCTTTAGTACAAGTGGAAGATTGAAAGAATAGTACCTTACAAATAAATCGTACGATGATGTGAAAGAACTTTTTTATGATATCTTTCTACTTATTTGCATGACATTAGTTATTTTTATTTATGAGATATTATGTTTTATCATTTACTGCATCATATTTTTATGATTATGATAAACCCCATAGATTAGGATAATGATTTTAGGACTATGATGAGATCATGCCAGTGAGACCTAAAATCTTGATAGCCCCTATTGAGTTTCAGCCACGTAGTGGAAAGTAATTTTTAAAATTTTAAAATCATACAAATCAATAGCTTTATCAAATAAAACTATCGAGCTAGAATTCAAACCTTAGAATCACCTTACCGATATCGATAAAAAAAAAACAAGCATGCAAAAGAGATAAAATTTTATATTTTTATCAAAATAAAAAAGTGGCATGTTGGTGTTCTCCATGAGATTCTAAAAAAGAAGTCCTCTAATGGTGATTTACACGAAAGTTAGCCAAGGTCCTTCCCAACTGATTTACTGCTGCAGCCTTGTCCCCTGAAGAATACTGTCGGCTTCGAACTTGTGGTATGATCATGTCAAAGCTCAGTTGCTTTCGATCTTACCACTAAAATGACATCAAAAAGACACTTTTCAGCTATCATATAACCTAGAATTTAATTTTTGATTTCAATATATGAAAAAATCAAATCCTAGGGCACACTGGCAACCCTTGCCAAAAATCTCACCACCCTTCTTGCAACTTTTGCCACTCAATTTTCCTTGCCTTTTTCTCAAATTTTTTCCAAAATTTTTTCTATGATTACCACATCCCTACTCTCTAGTTTTAATCCAAAATTATAGTAGAAAACTAAGTAGGGCATCCCATGTAAATAGGAGACCAAGGGACATCACATGGGATGAAGGGGCGCCAACCTTTGGTGCTCCATCTTCTCATATGGTGAATAAATTCACCGTATAGAATTTTTAGTGCATTAGATACTTTTAGCTAAAAGACTCTTCCTCCTCTATGTGCCATAAAAATTTCACATTAAATTGGCAAAAAATCAATGGATATCTGGTTTATCTTTTAAGGCAACGTGTTTAATTAAGAGCCTTCTTTAAGAAGGACTCTTCATTTCACACGTAGGTAAGGGGTGGATGGCATTTATATTTTTGTGTGACTTCTGATGGGCACAGAGAAGTCCTTCTCCACTTAAAGCTGGCTCAAGTTGGATTAGGTTCTAATTTAAATTGACCCAATCCCATTGGATCAAAGGCAACTAGTCTAGGTTAGCTCAAACACTTTGAACTAAACCAACTTAGGAACTTGGGTTAATACAATGTGCTAGCATATCTAAATAACCCATAAAATTTATACTAAACTCTAATTAGATTAGACTAAGATCAAATCCTAAAGTGTGTGATCCATTAAATTTCAAATCTACCCAGCAGTGGATCAAGACTTTGGATGTAACCTTAATTCGATGAGACTAGGTCACCCAAAGAGTCCCAATCAACTTAGGCTCTTTCAAATTAATTTTAGAATCAAATTCTTTTAATTTTGATGAATCTATAAGTCAAGATTGATGTCTAGCAATATATCATAACTATTCAAAAGATTTAAAATTTTGATAGAAAATTACCAAAATATCCTTCAGTGGTAAGTTCCCATGTAATTCAATCTTTCAGTCAAACAACATTCCAGATGAGCTATGGGCATGAAAATATGTCAAACCCAATCACATATCATTATGTATCTCAATCTGAAGGTGATGATTCAATTGATGATACATTAAAAATATTTTTTTAATTATCATCCTGCTTTGGCCAAAGACTTCTGAATCACCAACCTATGAGATCACATAGGATGTTCGCTCCCTTTATTAAGAGTGACTGATCTCTTATTGATCACTCACAATCTATATACACTTTTTACCATATCCAAAACACCCCACACAAGGATCAGAGAACCAAGTTAGATAGTGACCAAAATATGGATCCAAGTACATAAGGTACCATGGTGATCTTAGGTCAAAGGATCACTTACACAACTCCCACTAGAGAATCATCAGTTGACATGTAAATAAAACTCTATCTGATATTCTCTTGTAGGTTAATTCAGTAAACTCATTTTTTAATGAGCACCCATATCTTTGTATTAGTGTCACCACACAAGTCGTTGTGAGATCAACTACCCTCATTTCTGAGCATACATAGGATATGCCAGTCTTACCGGTATCATTGATCCCCGACTTAATATACCAATGACTAAAAATATTTTAGGTTAGGGCTACCAAAGATTTAGGTTTCATTGGTGTGATCTCATCACGATCCTAAAATCATTGTTCGAACCTATGGGGTTCATTATAATCTTAGAACAATAAGATATAGCATATAATGAATCAAAAATACTTATTTTATTAATAATATAAATATCAATTACATGAGTTTGGAAGATAAATTACAATAAACATCCTATCACATCCCATATGCGATTGGCTTGTAGGGCATTATTCTTTCAATCTTTCAGTTGCACTTAAAGTCAATCGTCTCTATACTTGATACCCATGCTATCAAGATGGCAATCAAACTACTGCATTGACAAGGCCTTAGTGAACGGGTTCACTATATTGTTCTTGGTGTTAACTCGCTTCACGATCACATCGCATCTTTCGACTATCTTCTGAGCAAGGTGGAACCATCATAGGATGTGCTTGGATTTATGATAAGACTTTCAATCTTTGGCTTGAGCAACTGTCCCAGTATTATCACAATAAAGAAGCACTGGTTGTTCAATCTCTAGAACCATACCAAACTCTGTGATAAATTTTTTCATCCAGATGGCTTTCTTAGCAGCCTCACTTGCAGCAATACACTCAGCTTCAGTGATCGAGTCAGCAATAATTTGTTGAGATGAACTTTTTCAACTTACTGCACCACCATACAGAGTGAACACATATCCAGATATCGATTAGCTATCATCTGGATCAGATTGAAAACTAGAATCGATATAATCTTCTAGTTTTAAATCAAATCCATCATATATCAGAAAAAATATCTCTAATCATTCTCAAGTACTTGAGTATATATTTCATAGCTTTTCAATGATCCTCCTCAGGATCAGCCTGAAATCTGCTTACAATGCCTAATGCATAAACAACATCAGGTCTGGTACATAACATAGCATACATTATTGATCCTGCTGTCGAAGCATAAGGAATAAAACTCATTCTATTTCTCTCTTCAGATGTCTTAGGAGACATCTTCTTAAAGAGTTGTATGCCATGACCTATGGGCAAGTAACCTCTTTTACTTTCCTCCATGTTGAACCTCTTCAACACCAAATCAATATACCTAGACTGGGACAAGCCTAGCATCCTGTTCGATCTATCCCTATATATCTTAAAACCAAGTATATAGGATGCCTCACCCAAGTCTTTCATGAAAAACTTTTGTGATTGCCAAGTCTTAACTGATTGCAACATCGGGATATCATTCCCAATGAACAGTATGTCATCCACATACAAAATCAAGAAGATAATAGCACTCTCACTATTCTTCTTGTACACACAAAGTTCATCCATATTTTTGATGAAGTCAAATGATTTGACTGTCTCATCAAAATAGATGTTCCAGCTTCCTGATGCTTGCTTTAATCCAAATATGGATCTATTTAGCTTGCATACCTAATTTGCTCTTCCACTTGAGATAAATCTCTCTAGCTGAATTATATAGACTTCTTCCTTAAGGTTTTCATCGAGGAAGGCAGTCTTGACATCCATCTATCAGATCTCATAGTCATGGTATGCTGCAATAGCAAGCATTATCCAAATAGATTTGAGCTGGCTACTGGTAAAAAGATTTCTTCATAATCAACACCTTATTTTTGTCTGAAATCTTTTGCCACCAGCCTAACCTTATAGGTCTCTATCTGGCCATCTACTCCAATCTTCTTTTTGAAGATCCATTTGCAGCCTATTGGGGTCACACCCGTAGGCGCATCAACCAAAATCCATACTTGGTTGACATATATGGAGTCTATTTCAGATTTCATAGTATTAAGTTATTTGTCAGAGTCACTACTCATGACAGCTTCCGAATAGGTCGTGGGATCATCATTCTCAATGATGTGGGATGTGTTGTCATTCTCAATGATAAATCCATACCTGAGTGGTACATTATGCACTCTATTTGACCTTCAGAGTGGAGGTGTGTGTAGTAGCTGTGCCTCAACAATGGGCACATCTAGTTGAGAACCATTTTGTGAATCATAGATGGATTGTAGGTTTTGAACTTTCTTAAGTTCGATAGACCTCTCACTGCCTCCTTTTTGGATAAACTCTTTCTCCAAGAAAATGGCATGCCTACCAACAAACACCTTTTATTGAGTAGGGTTATAGAAGTAGTATCCTATACTCTCTTTGAGATAATCTACAAATCTATATTTTTCTGATCTAGCATCCAGCTTATGTCCATCAATATTTTTCACATAAGCTGGGCAACCCCAAATCTTAAGATGCTTAAGATTGGGTCTTTTCTCTTTTCATATTTTATATGGAGTGCTAGAAATAGATTTGGAAAGTACTTTATTTAAGATATACATTGCAGCCTCGAGGGCGTATCCCTAGAAGGATATCGAAAGATCCATAAAATACATCATGGACCGCACCACATCTAATAAGGTATGATTTTTTTTTCTGTAATTCTATTTAATTATAGAGTATAAGGAGGTTTTCATTGAGAGAGTATTCTATTTTATTTTAAATAATCAAAAAACTCATTAGACAAGTATTCTCCTAGATCTATCATCAGTAAATGTGATGAAGTAAGAGTATCCACCTCTGGCTTGAGTCGACATTGGACCACATACATCAGCATGTACAAGGTTCAATATGTCACTTGCCCTTTCTCCATGTCTAGAAAATAAATCTTGATTATTTTTCTCATGAGGTAAGATTCACAAGTTTCATATGATTCATAATCATAAGGATCAAAAAAATTATCTTTGTATAACTTGTTAATCCTTGACTCATTTATATGGTCAAGTCGGCAGTGCCAGAGGTATATGACATTCACATCCTCTCTCTTTCTTTTCTTCATATTTTTAATATGAAGCACATTATCATTAAGTAAAGGAAACATAAGATCATTATCAATAAAAGTACTTTCATAATATTCGTTAGAAAAGTAAATAGAACAATCATTGTTCTTTGTAATTATTTTAAAATCTTGTTCCAATAATAATGGTACAGAAATAATATTTCTAACAATATCAGGAACATATAACAGATCTTCAGTTCCAAAACTTTATCCGAAGACAACTTTAAAATCCTGATTCCTACGGCTTCGGCCTGAATAGACTCTCCACTAGCACCGAATAGCTTGAAGTCACCCTTATTCCAACTCTTTATTTTCTGTAGATCCCACAATAATTTGCAAAGGTATGAATCACAGGCGGTATCCAATACTCAAGAATTTGTAAATGAAGTACTTAATGATAAATTAGTTTGTATCATATACAAACCTTTAGCAATATTTATCAATTTCATGGTTGTAAGGTAATCCTTGCAATTCTTCTTCCAGTGGCCCTCCTTGCCACAGTGATAGCAAGTACCTTTGGTGGAGACCTTCTTCACCTTCTTTTTGGACATACCAGCTTTAGGATTCAGCATTTTCTTAGAATCCTTCTTTGCCTTCTTCTTGCTTATCTTATTGAAAGAATAATGCTCTACAAGTCAATCGCATATGGGATGCGATAGGGTGTTTATTGTAATTATCTTCCAGGCTCATGTAATTGATATTTATGATTAATAAAATAAGATATTTTTATTTCATTATATACTGCATCTTGTTTATTTTAAGATTATAATGAACCTCATAGGTTTGGACAATAGTTTTAGGGCCATGATGATATCACGCCAGTGAGACCTAATTCCTTGATAGCCCTAACCTAAAATATTTTTAGTCGTTGGTACATTGAGTCAGGGATCAATGATACCGGTAAGACTAGCATGTCCTATGTATGCTCAGAAATGAGGATGGTTGATCTCACAACTACTTGTATGGTGATACTAATACAAGGATATGGATGCTCATTAGAGAATGAGTTCACTAAATTCACCTATGAGAGAATATAAGATAGAGTCTTATTTACATGTCAACTGATGTTTCTCTAGTCGGAGTTGTGTACGTGATCTTTAGACTTGAGGTCACCATGGTATCTTGTGTACTTGTATCCAAGTTTTGGTTCGCTACCTAATTTGGTTCTCTGATCCTTGTATGGGGTGTTCTTGATATGATGAAGAGTGCATGGAGGTTGTGTATGATCAATAAGGGATCAGTCACTCTTAATAAAGAGAGCGAATATCCTATGTGATCTTATAAGTTGTTGATTCGAAAGTCTTTGGCCAAAGTAGGATAATAATTAGAAAAAAATTTCTAATGTATCATCAATTGAATCATCACCTTCTAATTGAGATACATAATGATAAGTGATTAAGTTTGACATATTTCCATACCCACAGCTCATCTGGGATATTGTTTGACTGAAGGATTGAATTACACAGGAACTTACCACTGAAGGATATTTTGATAAATTTTCATCAAAATTTCAAATCTTTTGGATAGTCATGACATGTTGCTAAATGTCAATCTTAACTTGTGAATTCATCAAAATTAAAAGAGTTTAATTCTGGAGTCAATTTGAAAGAGTCTAAGTTGATTGGGACTCTTCGGATGACCTAATCACATCGGATTAGGATTACATCGAAAGTCTTGATCCACTACTGGCTAGATTTGAAATCCAATAGGTCACACACTTTGAGATTTGATCTTGATCTGATTTAATTAGAGTTTAATATAAATTTTATGGATTAATTTGATATGCTAGCATATTGTATTAACCCAAGTTCCTAAATTGATTTAGATCAAATTATTTGAGCTAACCTAGACTAGTTGCCTTTGACCTAATGGGATTGGGTCAATTTAAATTAAATCCTTATCCAACTTGAACTAGTTTTAAGTGAAGAAAGACTCCTCTGCACCCACCAAAACCCATGCATAAAATAAATGCTGCCCCCTTTATTTTTGGCATGTGAAAGGAAGAGTCCTTCTTAAAGAAGGCTCTTAATTTTTACGTGTTGCCATAATTTCCAACCAGATCTCCTATGTTTTGATACCAAAATTAATTAAATTTTTTATGACACATAGAGAAGGAAGAGTCCTTCTGCTGCAAGTATCTAAAATGCCAAAAATTCACTTGGTGAATTTATTTGGTGCATGGGAAGTTGGAGCGCCAAAGGTTGGCGCCCCTTCATCCTGTGTGACGTCCCTTGGTCCCCTATTTATAAGGGATGCCCTACATGATTTCATGTTGATATTTTTAACTAAAATTAGAGATAATAGATGTGGTAAACATAAGAAAAATTTTGAAAAAATTTTGAGAAAATAGAAAGGAGAATTTGAGTGGCAAAAGTTGAAAGAAGGATGGTGAGATTTTCAGCAAGTTGCTTGAGTACCCTAGGATTTGATTTTTCTATATGTTGGAGCTAAAAATCAAATCCTAGATTGTATGATATCTGAAGAGTATTTTCTTGGTATCATTTTGGTGGTAAGATCAAAAGCAACTGGATTTTGGTGCGATTGTGATGCAAGTTCGAAGCCGACAGTATTCTTGAGAAGACAAGGTTGCGGTAGCGCACTAGTTGGAAAAGATCTTGGCCAACTTTTGTGTGGATCACTATTGGAGGACTTCTATCTTAGAGTCTCATGGAGAACATCAACATACTACTTTTTTATTTTGATGAAGTATAAAATTCTATCCCTATGCATGCTTGTTTTTGCTTTGATTGATATCAGTAAGGTGATTCTAGAATTTGATTCTGGCTCGATAGTTTTATATGATAGAACTACTAATTTATATGATTTTAAAATTTTTAAAAATTATTTTTTACTATATGACTGGAATCCAACATTGGTATCAGAACCATCCTTGTCTGATTCGATCAAACAAGTGCAATTTGGTAGCATAGAATCATTCTTGTTCATATCCTACAAAAAATGTAGCATTATTTTTAGCATTGATTCTTCAAACTCAAAGAATTATTTTTGACTTTTAGTGAACCATGATTCTAAATTTTAATTATTAAATTATAAATTTATGATAATTTAAAATTTTTATTATCATGGTATCATGATGCTTAAATTGATGTATAGAAAATAAGGGTGTTATGCATGCCTTAATTAGATTAGGGTTTGTTATATTATATAAATTTATTAGTCATATGTTATGACTTCGATTGCACCCTTATATGATTTTTGGCATGATAATGTGATTGGTATTATGAATAGTTGAAGCATGCAAATTTGTATAATTTATAGTGTATATTTTATGCGCTTATAGTTAGGATGTATCGAGACCGGTTTAAAATTCTTTATTTAATTATATTAAGTTGTAATGTCGAGATTCATTTTTTAATCAAAAGTCAAATTCTTAAGATCAATTGGTGTCGAGAAAAGTATAAATGATGGTTTTTTAATTAGGCCCATATGCTGGCCTGACCAACTCTGTTGGTGTCTAAAAAAGCTACGAAGAGCCTCCCACCTACTTACCTGGTCAATTTGGTCTTGTTAAATTTTTGACTTAGATTGATTATGTGATGTAGATATTACAAGGGCCTTCTTTCAAACTTGATCGATAGAGTATATCAAGATCTTAGTGAGCTTGTTGTGCTATCCACAAGGCTTACTATAGAAATTGACATGATGTTGATGAAGTGCTATTGATGCTTATGGCATATTTGAATAGTGTTGCTTTGTTATGCTATCCACAAGGGCAGCATTGTTTAAGTATGACCATATGGATTGAAGGATCAACTTAACTAGAACACTATAATTTGTTGTGCTATCTACAAGACAATATGTGATCTAGAGGCCAGAAAGAAAAATATTGAGAATTGTAGAGGAACAATTGGTAAAGAGTTATCTACTCTTGAACTCATGAATACTTGTTGTGCTGGCCATAAGGTGTTTGTGAGGAATAGAGATCTCAACCCCACTAAGAAATATGAGTATGTTTCTCAATTTTCATATTTGAGGGGTATGAAGTTTGATAAAATAGTGAGAGACACAATTAGATAAAAGTTCTAGTCTAGTTATGCATGTCATTATGAGTCGTCTGCTTATATTGTATTCTTGTTATTATAGATTAACTACACTCATGGCATCCTCACTTTCATTTAGAGGTATTCTAGATGCAAACAAGTTGACTGGATCCAACTATGTTGACTGGTTAAGAAACTTGAGAATTGTTCTCACTCAAGAGAAAGTCTCCTACATTCTGGATACACCTACTCCAGATTCTCTTGAGGAAGATGCTTTCGAGGAAGAAAGGGCCACATATAAGATGTGGAAAGATGACAGTGTGACTGTCAAATGCATCATGCTTGCTTCTATGAGCAATGAGCTCCAAAGGCAGCATGAGGATATGGATGTTTCTTCTATTCTCCTTAATCTTAAGGAGTTATATGGAGAACAAAGTTGAACTACTCGATATGAGATATCAAAGCAGTTATTCTGTATCTGTATGATTGAAGGTACCTCTGTGCAAATGCATATCCTAAAGATGATTGATTTGATCACTCATCTGGGATAGTTGAATTTTATCATGAATGGTGAATTGAGCAATGATTTGATCCTGCAGTCTCTCTCTAACTTTTTTTCTCAGTTTATTATAAATTATCATATAAACAAATTGAACATTAGCCTGCCTGAGCTGCTGAATATGTTGAAAATAGCAGAGAGCCATTTCAAGGGTGAAAAGGCTCAGGTCCTTCATGTTGATAAGATTAGCAAGAAAAAGGCAAAGAAGGGTTCTAAAAAAAAGATGAATCCTAAGGCTAGCATCTCCAAGAAGAAGGCAAAGAAGTTCTCCGCCAAAGATACTTGCTATCAATGTGGCAAGGAGGGTCACTGGAAGAAAAATTGGAAGGAGTACCTTGCAACCGTGAAATCAACAAATATTGTTAAAGATTTATATATGATACAAACTAATTTATCATTAAAGTACTTTAATGTCAGATTCTTGAGTATTGGATATCACCTATGATTCACACATTTGAAAATCATTACAGGATCTACAGGAAGTAAAAAATCTGAATAAAGGTGATTTCGAGTTGTTTCACGCTAGTGGAGAGTCCATTCAGGTCGAAACCATAGGAACCAGAGTTTTGAAGTTACCTTCGGACAAAGTTTTAGAACTGAAGACCTGTTATTATATTTCTGATATTGTTAGAAATATTATTTCTGTACCATTATTATTGGAACAAGATTTTGAAATAATTGCATAGAACAATGGTTGTTCTATTTACTTTTCTAATAAATATTATGAAAGTATTTTTATTGATAATGGTCTTTTGTTTCTTTTACTTAATGATAATGTGCTTCATGTTAAAAATATGAAGCAAAGAAAGAAAGAGAATATAAATGTCACATACCTCTGGCACTGCCGTCTTGGCCATATAAATGAATCAAGGATTAACAAGTTATACAAAGATAATTTCTTTGATCCTTATGATTATGAATCATATGAAACTTGTGAATCTTACCTCATGGGTAAAATGATCAAGACTCTATTTACTGGACATGGAGAAAGGGCAAGTGACATTTTGAACTTGGTACATACTGATCTATATGGTCCGATGTCAACTCATACCAGAGGTGGATACTCTTACTTCATCATGTTTACTGATGATAGGTCTAAGTTTGGATATGTGTATTTGATGAAATACAAATCCAAAGTCTTTGACAAATTTAAAGAGTATCAAAGAATGGTCAAAAAATAAACTGATAAAAATATTAAAACTCTTCGATCGGATCGAGGAGGAGAATACTTATCCAGTGAGTTTCTCGATTATTTGAAATAAAATAAAAAAATCTCTTAATGGATACTTCCTTGTACTCCGCAATTAAATGAAATTGTGGAAAGGAAGAATCGCACCTTATTAGATATGGTGCGGTCTATGATGTGTTTCACGGATCTTCTGATATCCTTTTGGGGATATGCCCTCGAGGCCGCAGCATATATCTTAAATAAAATACCTTCGAAATCTGTTTCTAGCACTTCATATGAAATATGGAAAGAGAAAAGATCCAATCTTAAATATCTTAAGATTTGGAGTTGCCCAGCTTATGTGAAAAATGTTGATGGACATAAGTTGGATGCTAGATTAGAAATATACAGGTTTGTAGGTTATCCCAAGGAGATACTACTTCTATAACCTTACTCAACAAAAGGTGTTTGTTGGTAGGCATGCCATTTTTTTGGAGAAAGAGTTTATCCAAGAAGGAGGTAGTAGGAGGTCTGTTGAACTTGAGGAAGTTCAAAACCTATAATTCATCTTGGAATCATCAAATGGTTCGCAACCAGATGTATCCATTGTTGAGGCACAGCCACTACATACACCTCCTCTCTGAAGGTCAAGTCGAGTGCATAATATACCACTCAGATATGGATTTGTCATTGAGAATGACAATACAACCCACATCATTGAGAATAATGATCCCACAACCTATTTGAAAGTTATCGTGAGTAGTGACTCTGACAAGTGGCTCAATACCATGAAATCCGAAATGGACTCCATATATGACAACCAAGTATGGACTTTGGTTGATGCACTTGAGGGTGTGACCCCAATAGGCTGCAAATGGGTCTTCAAAAAGAAGATTAGAGCAGATGGCCAGGTAGAGACCTATAAGGCCAGGCTGGTGGCAAAAGATTTCAGACAAAAATAAGGTATTGATGATGAAGAAACCTTTTCACCGATAGCCATGCTCAAGTCTATTCAGATAATGCTTGCTATAGCAGCATATCATGACTATGAGATCTGACAGATGGATGTCAAGACTACCTTCCTTAATAAAAATCTTGAGGAAGAAGTCTATATGACTTAGCTAGAGAGATTTATCTCAAGTGGGAGAGCAAATCAGGTATGCAAGCTGAATAGATCCATTTATGGATTAAAGCAAGCATCGAGGAGCTGAAACATCCATTTTGATGAGACATCAAATCGTTTGACTTCATCAAAAATATGGATGAACCTTGTGTGTACAATTAGAATAGTGGGAGTGCTATTATCTTCTTGATTTTGTATGTGGACGATATACTGTTCATTGGGAATGATATCCCGATGTTGCAATCAATCAAGACTTGGCTATCACAAAAGTTTTTCATGAAAGACTTGGGTAAGGCATCCTATATACTTGGTATTAAGATCTATAGGGATAGATCGAACAGGATACTAGGCTTGTCCCAATCTAGGTACATTGACTTGGTGTTGAAGAGGTTCAACATGGAGGAAAGTAAAAGAGGTTACTTGCCCATAGGTCATGGCATACAACTCTTTAAGAAGATATCTCCTAAGACACCTGAAGAGAGAAATAGAATGTGTTCTATTCCTTATGCTTCAATAGCAGGATCAATAATATATGCTATGTTATGTACCAGACCTGATGTTGCTTATGCCTTAGGTATTGTAACAGATTTCAGGCTGATCCCGAGGAGGATCATTGAAAAGCTGTGGAATACATACTCAAGTACTTGAGAAGGACTAGAGATATTTTTTCTGATATATGATGGATTTGATTTAAAACTAGAAGGTTATACCGATTCTAATTTTCAATCTGATCCAGATGATAGCTAATCGATATCTGGGTATGTGTTCACTCTGTATGGTGGTGCAGTAAGTTGAAAAAGTTTCAAACAGCAAGCGATTGCTGAGTAAGTCACTGAGGCTGAGTATATTGCTGCAATTGAGGCTGCTAAGGAGGCCGTCTGGATGAAAAAATTCATCACAGAGTTGGGTGTGATTCTGAAGATTGAACAACTGATGCCCCTTTATTGTGATAATACTGAGGCAGTTGCTCAAGCCAAAGAACCAAGGTCTCACCATAAATCCAAGCATATCTTAAGATGGTTCCACCTCGTTCGGGAGATAATCGAAAAACATGATGTGATCGTAACAATATAGCAGATCTGTTCACTAAGGTCTTATCAATGCAGCAGTTTGACCGCCATCTTGATAGCATGGGTATCAAGTATAGGGGCGATTGGCTTTAAGTGCAAGTAAAAAATTGAAAGAATAATGTTCTACAAGTCAATCGCATATGGGATGCGATAGGGTATTTATTGTAATTATCTTACAGACTCATGTAATTGATATTTATGATTAATAAAATAAGATATTTTATTTCATTATATGCTGCATCTTATTTATTTTAAGATTATAATGAACTCCATAAGTTTGGACAATAATTTTAGGATCGTGATGAGATCACGCTAGTGAGACTTAATTCTTTGATAGCCCTAACTTAAAATATTCCTAGTCATTGGTACATTGAGTCAAGCATCAATGATACTGATAAGACTGGCATGTCCTATGTATGTTTAAAAATAAGGATGGTTGATCTCACAACCACTTGTGTGGTAATACTAATACAAAGATATGGATGCTCATTAGAGAATGAGTGATAAGTGATATATTTTTACATTTATTGAAGGTATTTTTGATAATTTATGGTGCTTACATCTTCTTACAAACCTAATTTCAAGAATAAATTAAATTTTCTTATAAAAATAAATAATTTTTGAAAAAATATGAAATTAGAGCATATTTATAGAAAATAGATGCTAATTTAATTGAGTAATTTAAGCACCAAAATGATGAAAATTTTTTAAAAATTTAATGCATATTTTTTCTAATTTTTCAGGCAAAAATCAAAGCAAAAATGAGTCAAAATACCCTTAAAAAAGCTTAAAAAAGACCTCCGGTGCACGGTGGACCGGTCAGTCAGTCCACGAAATCAGGGTGCGGTCTATCAAAAATTTCACGCGATCCACAGGTGCGGCTCACAGCGGGCAGAAGGTATTTTTCATGAACGGATGGTCAGGATTTAAACTAATGAAGATCGAACGTCTGCTGTTCACTACCGATTTGTAAAGGAAAGTTTTGCATGATCCAACAGCCGAAAATGCATCCCTCATGCGATTGGATGACTGAGGATGCTCCCGACTATGTTAAAGATTTAAATTACACGATCTGATGGCCCAGAACCAATCTCAGGCATGATCGGATGGCTGTGGTTCGATTCGACTTTGATAAGGATTAAAACTATGGATTTTGATCAGATCTGGACGGTCCGAAGCTCATCCGATGGTCATAAATACTTCTAGGGAGATTAATATGATTTCTAAGGATTTTAGGACTCTTTTTCCTACCAAAAAATTATAAAAAATTTATCTATAAATAGAGGGTCCGAAAATAAACTTTTAAAGCAGAAAAATTGAGTAGAAAGTATAAAAAAATAAAAAAAATAAAATAGCTTTAGAAATCCAAGAAAAAGAAGGAGAAAAATCGGTTCGTTCTACGGAGTATGACGAAAGACAGAAAGATCATCAACCATCTTTCCGATGAAGCTTGACTGATCAACTTCAGATCTTTATTATAATTTTATTTTTATTTTATTTTATTATTTTTTTAAATTTTTTGTACTTGAATTTCAATTTCAATTAATGTAAAATTTATTTTCTTGCACTTTAAATTTCTATCTTTTATTTTTCGCAAGTAGATGCTAAGATCTAGTTAGTAGATCTTAGTATCTGATTTATTTTATACTTTTTAAATTCTATTATTTTTTTTATTATAAGTAGATGCAAGGATCTAGTTAGTAGATCTTAGTACCCAATTTATTTTTTGCACTTTTAATTTTTGCTTTCCGACTTAAATTACTTTCTCTAAAATTTTATTTTTTTTACAAAATCAAAGATTTTAAATCAAAATCCTACCTTCTCTGTGGATTCAATCCGACTCACTATTTCTATGTATTTTTATTTTTTTTTGAAGTTAAAATTTGATTGATAATCACGATGTCCTAATGACAACATCTTGACCGTATCAATTTTTGACACCGTTGCCGGAGAAGGCAACAATTTTAATGTTTGATTTTTTTGATTCTTTTTGGAAATATAGCTTACTAACTTTTCTATTTTTTTTATCTTTGTGTAGAAAAAAATTCAAAAATTCAAAAAAGAAAGATAGAATGCTTCAAATTTTGCTTGGTAAGATCAATCCTAACCCTAATCCTAACTATTTTTTTTTAGTATTAATTACTATTTTTTTTAAATTAACCTAAAATTCACCGACATAAACCTAATAAAAATTGCATGACAAGAGTAAAAATTTAATTATTTAGAAGCATTCATCATCTTAGATTTACTTTTGGTGATCACTGGAGACAAGGTAAGCTTTCAAGTTTGATTAATTTCATACATCTAATTTAGTTGCATAGAACTCCTTGTTTAAAATTAATTGTGCATATTCATCTCAAATCAATTTAAGGGCAACACCCATAACAAGATAAGATGAGATCTCATCACCCTTTCTTAGTCCAAAAACAACCAACCAACATCCTGCATTAACTCAAACCTAACTAAAATCAAGTAGACGTTGACCCCTAGGATCAATTGAGTTTAGTTTGAGTATGGTGGTGAAGTCAAGTGCAAAGTAAGTTCGGACTCACCCCTGAAACTGGTGTCTAAGGCTAGAAGTTACAAAGGCTCAGCCTAAGTGGACTTGTGGTTATTTAATTGGTTCCATTAGCTTACCTGTCCAATTCAATTGGTGTCTAAGGCAAGAACGGGGGGACCCCTAGACCCCACCTCTTACCTGGCTAGTTAAAAGAAGTGAGAACAAACCCAATTTATATTTAGGCTAAGCCACTCTATATCAAACTGTTAGGTCTAAGAAATCCATAGGTGTCTAGGTTTAATTGCTTGGTAACTTGATTGCAATTAACACTTAACCACAACTAATTCTTCTTATCTTTCGTCTTTAGGTCTAGAGCTTTCTTAAGGATCTCACCTTTAGAACTTCTCTCTTTCTTTCTCTTCTCTTCTTTTTCTTCTTCTTTTTTTTCTTAAAAAAAGAAATAAATCATATATTAGGATTTGCACTGGTATATGCATGGTAGAAGATCTCTTTATCCTATTTAATTGAATCTAATCCTGAAATTGAACGGCTGATTCACACTAAACTCGAAAATCAAATGGCTGGAGACCCTAGAGAACCACCTAGGTAGATGAAGGAATATTTTATTCCTTCTACCTATAACCCATCGACTTGTATCCACCTACCTGATATCCCTGCAAGCCATTATGAGATCAAGTCGACCATAATTCAGATGCTTCCATCTTTCTATGGAAATACCAATGAAGATCCTTGCAAGCATCTAAATGAGTTCTTAGAAATCTGTTCTACGATAAAAATTCAAAATTTTACTGATGATGCACTTAGACTGACCCTATTCCCCTTCTCGCTTAAGGACAAAGTCAAGTACTGGCTTGGCACAATAGGGAGACCAATCCGAACATGGGCTGAAATGCAGCATGAGTTTCTTAAGAAATTTTATCTCATAGGTCGAACCAACACCATGAGGTGAGCCATCACTGGATTTGCTCAACTTTCAGGGGAACAAATTCACGAATCATGAGAGAGACTTAAGGAACTTCTTAGAAAATGCCCACACCATGGTCTATTTAAGTGGCAAATAGTTCAAGATTTTTATAAGGGTTTAGGTGACCAATACAGACAGATGGTAGATGCATCTTGTGGAGGTGCATTCATGAGTAAGAGTGAGGATGAATCCTATACTTTGTTTGAAATTTTGAGTAAAAATTCAATCAATCATGCTTCATTATCTTCCTATGAAAGATCAATTTTCTCACCAAAAGCAGACAGAAATTTTTGAGATTAAGCAAACAAACTCTAGTCCTAAGGCCGATTTGAACCTAATAGCCAAAAAATTAGATAAAGTCGACTTCTTGCCCAAAAAATAGATCAGTTCCTAATCTTAGGTCAACAATCTTCTGCATAATACACATAATCTTCTAATTATCAGGAGATCTGTTCTATCTGTGCTAGCCCAGCCCATCATATGAGTGAATATCCTACGACTGCACAGTTTCCACCTTTCATCCAAGAACAAGTTCAAGCTGTCCAAGGTTACTCCAAGCCTGTCAATGATCTATTTTCTAACACATATAATTCAGGCTGGAGGAACCATCCTTCTTAGAGATTTCAACAGACTCAGGCTCAGACCCAAATTCCTCCTTTGCAAAACTTTCAGAGTAGGCCTCCATACCAGAATTATGCCAACAATAGAGGTCAACCTAGTCAGCCTACCCATCCACCATATCATAATCAGCCACCATACCCACCTCCTCAACAGACTAATCTAGCCGATGATAGATTTAATCTACTTCAACAATTGATTATGACTCAATAGCAATCTATCGCTAGGTTAGAAGCACAAATAGGATAGTTAGCTGAGTCTATCATGAGGAGAGAACCATGTCAATTGCCAAACCAACCAGTACCAAATCCTAGAAATAACCTATCCACCCCCCAACCACTTGGATCAAGTCATCAATCTAATGTCCCACTTATGAATCCCCAATTTGAGAATGTCAAAGCAATTTCTGAGCTTAGAAGTGGTAGGATTCTTAAGAACCCATATCCAGACCAGGTAAGAGAGGCTAGTACTGATGCTAGCCAAAATAAAAATTTGAAAGAAGAGGTTAGTACTGAGAGTAACCCAATAGAAGAACCTGAGTCTGAAATTATTACTGATTCGAGTGAAAAAGATAAAGAAAAGAAGAGAGCGGATGAGTTATCCGAGACATATAAACCAAAAGATTTATTCCCTTCAGTCCTAGAAGCCAGTTCTTCTCGTAAAAAATAAGGAGCACGCAATGAGAAATTAATGAAATTGTTTAGGCAAGTTCATATTAATCTATCCCTCCTCGATGCAATTCAACATGTCCTAGCTTACGCTAAATTTCTTAAAGAACTTTGCACCCAAAAGCGTGAGCCACAAAAAATAGAGAGAATTATGCTATCTGAGGATGTTAGTACAGTCCTGTTGAATCCATTACCTCAAAAAATGAAAGATCCTGGTGCTCTTTTGATTTCATGTGTTATAGGAGGCGTCACCTTTGATCGAGCCCTGTTAGATTTAGGAGCTAGTGTTAACCTACTTCCAACCTCAGTCTATAAAAATTTGGGATAGGAGAACTGAAACCCACATCGATTATTTTGCAACTAGCTGATAGATCTGTGAAGACGCCATGGAGTCTGATTGAAGATGTTATAGTCAAAGTCAACACATGTTATTTTCTAGTAGACTTCCTCATACTTGATATGGAACCATCCCAAGAGCTGAATCAAAATCCCATAAGTTTAGGACATCCATTCCTAGCCACTGCCAATGCCAATATTAATTGTATAACAGGAGCTATGGATATTTCTTTTGGGGATCAAAAGGTGAGAATTAATATTTTTAATACCTCAAAGTATGCTTAAAAGGAGGAAAGCTGTTCGGTAATTGATCTGATAGATGAGATAGTTGAAACTGATTCCTCCTTAGATTTGAAGAAAGAAGATTTTCTGGATGAACCCATTGAAGAAACCTAAAGCTAGCACATTCATTACCTTGGTTAATAAAAATTGAACCCTTACCTAAGCTAGAAACTGAACCACTACGTCCTTCAATTCAGGCCCCACCACAACTTGAACTGAAATCTTTGCCTGAATCACTTAAGTATGTGTTTCTAGGACTTGAGAAAATCTTGCCAGTAATCATTGCTTCTGATCTAACCCTCGAGCAGGAAGATCAATTGCTGAATGTATTGAAAACACATAGGGAGGCCATAGGTTGGACCGTTGCTGATTTAAAAGGTATTAGTCCATCAATATGCATGCACCATATTTACATAGAGGATATTGCCAAACCCATCCGAGAAATGCAAAGACGGCTCAACCCGAATATGCAAGAGGTAGTCAAGAAGGAGGTAATTAAATGGTTAGATGCTGGTATCATTTATCCTATTTCAAACAGCCACTGGGTGAGTCCTACTCAAGTTGTTCCAAAGAAATTTGGACTCACGGTTGTCCATATTGACCATGGAGATCTAGTGCTAACACGACTTTCTACTGGGTGGCATGTCTGCATAGATTATAGAAAACTTAATGCAGCCATCTGTAAAGATCATTTTCTTTTACCCTTTATTGATCCAATCTTAGAGAGACTAGCTGGCTAACAGTATTTTTACTTTTTAGATGGATACTCATGATACAATCAGGTAGCAATCTACCCAGGAGATCAAGAAAAAACCACCTTCACATGCCCCTATGGAACTTTTGCTTTTCGTAAAATGCCTTTCGGACTATGTAATGCACCTGCGACCTTTCAAAGGTGCATGATGTCAATATTTTCAGATATGATAGGAGATTTTCTAGAGATATCCATGGATGATTTTTCAGTCTTTGGAGAATCTTTTAAGAGTTGCCTCAACAATTTGAAGAAAATGTTAAAACGATGCATTGAGGCCAATCTAGTTTTAAGTTGGGAAAAGAGCCATTTCATGGTTAAAAAGGGGATAGTATTAGGGCATATTGTGTCAAAGAGAGGGATTGAGGTTGATAGAGCAAAAGTTGAATTGATTTCTAAACTTCCTCCACCGACTTCTGTGAAACAAATCCGATCTTTCCTTGGCCATGTAGGATTTTATCGTCACTTCATCAAAAACTTTTCTAAAACATCCCACCCTTTATGTAATCTGGTTGCTAAGGATGCCCCTTTTAACTTTGATGAAGAATGTCTTAAGGCTTATGAATTTTTGAAAGAAGCTGTGACCAAAGCTCCAATCATCCAACCTCCAGACTGGTTACTACCTTTTGAGATCATGTGCAATGCTTCTGATTTTGCCATAGGAGCTGTCTTAGACCAAAGGATAAACAAATATCCTGTTGTGATTTACTATGCCAGCAGAACTCTGAATGAAGCTCAAATGAATTATACCACAACTGAGAAAGAATTACTAGCTGTAGTATTTGCCCTGGAGAAGTTTTGATCATACTTGTTAGGATCAAAAATTATTATTTATTTAGATCATACGACTTTGAGATATCTGCTTTCAAAAAAAGATGTTAAACCATGATTGATTAGATGGATTTTACTGCTACAAGAATTTGATATTGAAATTCGAGACATGAAGAGATCTAAAAATATTGTAGCAGACCACCTATCGAAGATCCAAGTTGAAGATTGTGAACCTGCATCAATTGGAGAATCTTTTTCAGACGAGCAACTTCTAGTAGTTTCACACACAAAGGCCCCTTGGTTTGCAGATATTGTGAATTACTTAGCAGTTGAATAAATTCCTAATGGTTGGTCTAAGAATGAAAAGGATCGATTCTTTACTCAAATCAAGTATTATTTTTGAGAAGATCCTGAACTTTTTCGAATTTGTGCTGATCAGATCATTTATAGATGTGTTCCTGAAACTGAATAATTGAGTATCTTGAAATTCTGTCATACTCTTGCTTGAGAAGGATATTTTTCTAGATGAAAAACTATGGCCAAAGTATTACAAAGTGGATTTTACTGGCCCACATTATTTAAGGATGCTTATAATTTTAGTCAAGAATGTCTTAGGTGTCAAACTTTAGGAAATATTTCAAAGAAAGACATGATGCCGTTGAACCCCATCTTGGTAGTTGAAATTTTTGATATTTGGAGAATTGATTTTATGGGACTTTTTCCACCCTCCAATGGTTTTGAATATATTTTGGTGGCCGTCGATTATGTTTCTAAATAGATTGAGGCAATAGCAACATGAACTAATGATCATAAGATAGTCATAAAATTTATTCAAAAGAATATCTTTTTTAGGTTTGGATTTTCACGTGCTATCATTAGCGACGGAGGTACCCACTTCACAAACTATCATTTTCGAACATTGCTGCGAAAATATGAGATTACACATAAGATAGCTACACCATACCACCCACAAACAAGTGGCCAAGTTGAAGTATCCAATAGGGAGATCAAGAACATCCTACAAAAGACTATTAGGCCTGATCGTAGAGATTGGTCAGATCGATTAGATGATGCATTATGGGCCTATAGGATAGCTTATAAAAATTCTATTGGAATGTCTCCCTACAGATTGATTTATGGAAAAGCATGTCATCTTCTAGTAGAACTTGAACATAAAGTATATTGGCCAATCAGGCAACTAAATTTTGATTTGAAACACGCTGGTTCCAACCGGATGTTGCAACTAAGTGAATTGGATGAATTGAGATGAGAGGCTTATGAAAATTCATGAATTTATAAAGAGAAAATGAAAGCCTTTCATGATAGATACATTTCAAGGAAAACCTTTGAGCAAATCAACAAGTCTGGTTATTTAATTCAAGGCTAAAATTGTTTCTAAAAAAATTAAGATCTAGATGGGATGGACTTTACATTGTAAATCAAGTATTCCCATATGGTGCAATCAAACTTTATATCCTAAATCAAGAAATTTCTTAAAGGTAAATGGTCAAAGATTAAAATCATACATTGAAGGGATGTCATTAAAACAAACCATTGACCAAGTAGCATTAACAGACCCATATTGAATTGAGCTGCATTGTGTCTGGCTGAAGATGGTAAACTTAGCGCTTTCTGCAAGGCAACTCAATTTTTATTTTTTATTTTTTTATATTTTATTTGGGATAATCGAGTCTTACTTAGTATCTTTTAGGGATCTAAAGATAATATTGACTGAGTTAGGGGGAGAATCAATTTTGAAAAGACTTCTAGATCAGATGACATCTTTTCTTTTCTTTCTCTTTGCATGCACCCTTCATTTTTCCTACTCCATTGAGGACAATGTCGATTAAGTTGGGAGGGCGAATAAATTTTTTTTTTTTAAATTCTCAAGAAAGTTAGTATTTAGTATTTAAGTATCTGATTATACTTAAGAATCAAGTTAAACCAAGCATTTTTAAAAAGAAAATTGATGTACCAATCAGAGAGTTTGTGAGATATTAAGGGATCAAGTATTAAGAAAACTCAATAAAGAGTTAAGCTTAGAACTTAAACAGTTTTCTTTGAGTATTTCTAAATTTTTCTATCAGTATCAAAAAAGAGTTAACTTTTTATGGGCTTGTGTAGGGTAACTATATGTTTCTTCATATAAAATTAAAAAAAAAGAAGAAAAATTTTTTTAAGTACTTCATGCTGAGTAATCGGACCTCTTTGCCTAAGCTAGCATTGAGTTTCGCATCAAAAAATATGAAGGACAAGGTATGAAGGATAAAGAAGCTTTGTTGTAAAGCTAGTTTTAACTTGTAGCCTGTTTGATTCGAGCAAGTAGTCCAAGGGATATTCTATACCTAGTATCCTAAAGCCGTCTGATTTGAGAGTCATTGGCTGAAAACTCGTTACATAGGTCAAACAGAAAGCTTAAGAGATTAAGACACTCAATAGCAGTACAATATTTTTAAAAAAAAATCAATCAATAAATAAGGATGGAAGTAATAATATACTTGTCCATATAAGGTTAATAATTTGGAGATAAAGATAGCGATAATTTGAAAAAATTTAGAAAAAATTTAGTATTCTTAGTTTAACTCTCATATTGACTAGTATTAATATCCCAATGACATATCTTATTTACACTCTACTGAACATCAGTGGCCCTTTTGAAAATTTTTGGATGAAATTTGAGATTTTAAATTAAACGGTACTTGATTCTAAATTCTTTCTTTACTCATAGACGAGCAAAGTTCAAGTTGGAGGATTTGATAAGTGGTATATTTTTATATTTATTGAAGATATTTTTGATAATTTATGGTGCTTATATCTTCTTAAAAACCTAATTTTATGAATAAATTAAATTTTCTTACAAAAATAAATAATTTTTGAAAAAATATGAAATTAGAGCTATTTATAGAAAATAGATGTGAATTTAATTGAGTAATTTAAACACCAAAATGATGAAAAATTTTAAAAAATTTAATACATATTTTTTTTAATTTTTTAGGCAAAAATCGAAGCAAAAATGAGTCAAAATACCCTTAAAAAAGCTTAAAAAAGACCTCCAATGTATGGTGGACCGGCCAGTCGGTCCACGAAATCAGGGCGCGATCCATCATAAATTTTATGCGGTCCACAGGCATAGCTCATAGCGGACGGAAGGTATTTTTCACAAACGGATGGTCAGGATTTAAACCAATGGAGATCGAACAGCTGCTGTTTGCTGTTGGTTTGTAAAGGAAAGTTTTGCATGATTCAATGGCCAAAAATATATCCATCATGCGATCGGACGACTGAGGACACTCCCAACTGTATTAAGGATTTAAATTATGCGATCCGATGGTCCAGAACCAATCCCAGGTATGATCAGATGGCTGTGGTTCGATCCAACTTTGATAAAGATTAAAACTATGGATTTTGATCAGATCTGAGCGGTTCGAAGCTCATCCGATGGTCAGGAATATTTCTAGGAGGATTAATATGATTTCTAAGGATTTTAGGACTCTTTTTCCTACCAAAAAATTATAAAAAAATTATCTATAAATAGAAGGTCCAGGAATAAGCTTTTAGAGCAAAAAAATTGAGTAGAAAGTATAAAAAAAATAAAAAAAAATAAAATAGCTTTAGAGACCTAAAAAAAAAGAAGAGAAAAATCGATTCGCTCTATAGAGTACAACGAAAGACGGAGAGGTCATCAACCATCTTTCCGATGAGGTTTGACTGATTAACTTTAGATCTTTGTTATAATTTTATTTTTATTTTATTTTATTATTTTTTTTAAATTTTTTATACTTAAATTTTAATTTTAATTAATGTAAAATTTATTTTCTTGCATTTTAAATTCCTATTTTTTATTTTTCACAAGTAGATGCTAAGATCTAGTTAGTAGATCTTAGTACCTGATTTATTTTATACATTTTAAATTCTTGTTATTTATTTTTATTGCAAGTAGATACTAGGATCTAGTTAGTAGATCTTAGTACCCAATTTATTTTTCACACTTTTAATTTTTACTTTCCGACTTAAATTACTTTCTCTAAAATTTTATTTTATTTTTTACAAAATCAAAGATTTCAAATCAAAATCCTGTCTTCTCTATGGATTCAGCCCGACTCATTACTTTTTATGTATTTTTTATTTTTCTTGAAGTCAGAATTTAATTGATAATCATGGTATCCTAACGACAATATCTTGACTATATTAATGAGTTTACTGAATTGACCTGCGAGAGAATATCAGTCATGCGGGCACAGAATAACTATTTTGATATCTCATATTAAGTAGTTCGACTTTGTTTCCCATATAACTCTTTAAGATTAAGGAGAATTGAGAGAACATCTATATCCTCATGCTGTCTTTGATGCTCGTTGCTCATGGAGGCAAGCATGATGCATTTGACACTCACACTGTCATCTTTTCACATCTTATATGTGGTCTTTTTCTCTTCGAAAGTATCTTCTCCAAGAGAATCTGGAGTAGATATATCCAGAATGTGGGAGACTATCCTGAGTGAGAATAATTCTCATGTTCCTTAACCAGTCGACATAGTTGGATCCAGTCAACTTGTTTGCATCTAGGATACCTCTAAGTAAAAGTGAGGATGCCATGTGTGTAGTTAATCTACAACAACAAGAACACAACATAAGCGGATGACTCATCATGACATTCAAACTAGACTAGGACTTTTATCTAATTATGTCTCTCACTATTTTATCAAACTTTATAACCCTCATCTATGAAAATTGAGAAACATACTAATATTTCTTAGTGGGATTGAGATCTCTATTCCTCACAAACACCTTGTGGATAGCATAACAAGTATTCATGAGTTCAAGAGTAGGTAACTCTTTACCTATTGTACAACTACAATTCTCAACATCTTTCTCTTTGGCCTCTAGATCACATATAGCCTTGTGGATAGCACAACGAACTATAATGTTTTAGTTAAGTTAACCCTTCAATCCTATATGGTCATACCCAAATAATGCTGCCCTTATGGATAGCACAACAAAGCAACACTATTCAAATATGCTATAAGCATCAACATACACTTGATCAACATCATGTCAATTTTTATAGTAAGCTTTGTGGATAGCACAGCAAGCTCACTAAGATTTTGACATACTCTATCGGTCAAATTTGAAGGAAGGCCTTTGTAGTGTCTACATTACTAATCAATCTAAGTCCAAAATTCAAGAAGACCAAATTGATCAGGTAAGTAGGTGGGAGGCTCCCCTAGCTTTTCTAGACACCAACAGAGTTGGTCAGGCCAGCATATGGACCTAATTAAAAAATCACCATTCACACTTTCTTCGACACTAATTGATCTTAAAAATTTGACTTTTGATTTAAAAGTGAATCTTGATATTACAACTTAATATAATTTTTAAAAGGAACTTTGAACTGGCCTCGGCACATCCTAACTATAACTACATAAAATGTATACTACAAATTATGTAATTAGATATGCTTCTACTATTCCTAATAGCAATTATATTTTCATGCCAAAAATCAAACAAGGATACAATTGGAGTCATAACAAATGACAAGCATATTCAAATAATATAGCAAACCCTAATCATATTAGGCATACATAACACCCTTAACTATACATCAATTTAAGCATCATGCTACCATGATAATATAAATTTTAAAATTATCATAAATTTATAATTTAATAATTAAAATTTAACATCATGGTATATATAAAGTCAAAAATATTTTTTGAGTTTAAAGATCGATGCTAGAAGATAATGCAGCATTTTTGGTAGGATATATGATCAATAACAATTCTATGCTACAAATTTGCACTTGTTTGATTGAATCAAACAAGGGTAGCTCTGATACTACTATTGGGTTCTAGCCACACAGTAAAAGATAAGTTTCAAAATTTTAAAATCATACAATCAATAGCTTTATCAAATAAAACTATCGAGCCAGAATCCAAACCCTAGAATCACCTTACCGATATCGATAAAACAAAAATAAGCATGCAAAAGAGATAGAATTTTATACTTTCACCAAAATAAAAAATGACATGTTGGTATTCTCCATGAGACCCTAAGAAAGAAGTCCTTCAATGGTGATCCATACAAAAATTAGCCAAGGTCCTTCCCAACTGGTGCGCTGCCGCAGCCTTATCCCTTGAAGAACACTACCAGCTTCAAACTTATGGTATGATCGCACCAAAGCTCAGTTGATTTCAATATCACCATCAGAATGACACCAAGAAAACACTCTTCAGATGTCATACAACTTGAGATTTTATTTTTGGTTCCAACATATGGAAAAACCAAACCCTAGGGCACATTAGCAACCCTTGCCAAAAATTTCACCACCCTTCTTGCAACTTTTGCCACTCAATTTTTTCTTTTCTTTTTCTCAAATTTTTTCTAGAATTTTTTTTATGATTACCACATCCCTACTCTCTAGTTTCAACCTAAAATTATAGTAGGAAACCAAGTGGGGCATCCTATGTAAATAGGAGACCAAGGGATGTCACATGGGATGAAGGGGCGCCAACCTTTGGTGCTCCATATTCCCATGCAGTGAATAAATTCATCATGTAGAATTTTTGGTGCATTAGATACTTGTATTAGAAGGACTCTTCCTCTTATATGTGCCATAAAAATTTCATATTAAATTGGTGACAAATCAATGGATATCTGGTTTATCTTTTAAGGCAACACGTTTAATTAAGAGCCTTCTTTAAGAAGGACTCTTCATTTCACATGCAGATAAGGGGTGGGTGGAATTTATATTTTTTGTGGCTTTTAGTGGGCACAAAAGAGTCCTTCTACACTTGAAACTAGTTCAAGTTGGATAAGGTTCTAATTTAAATTGATCCAATCCCATTGGATCAAAGGCAGCTAGTCTAGGTTAGCTCAAACACTTTGAACTAAACCAATTTAAAAACTTGGGTTAATACAATGTGCTAGCATATCTAATTAACCTATAAAATTTATACTAAACTCTAATTAGATCAGACCAAGGTTAAATTCCAAAGTATGTGATCCATTGATTCCAAATCTAGCTAGCAATGGATCAAGACTTTCGACGTAATCTTAATCCGATGAGATTAGGTTATCCGAAGAGTCTCAATCAACTTGGACTCTTCCAAATTAATTTTATAATTAAATTTTTTTAATTTTGATGAATCCATAAGTTAAGATTGATATCTAGCAATATATCATGACTACCTGAAAGATTTAAAATTTTAGTAAAAAATTATCAAAATATCCTTCAGTGGTAAATTCTTATGTAATTAAATCCTTCAGTCAAATAATATTTCAGATGAGCTATGGATATGAAAATATATCAAATCCAATCACTTATCATTATGTATCTCAATCTAAAGATAATGATTCAGTTGATGATACATTAAAATTTTTTTTCTAATTATCATCTTGCTTTGGCCAAAGATTTTCGAATCACCGACCTATGAGATCACATAGGATGTTCGGTCTCCTTATTAGGAGTAACTAATCTCTTATTGATCACTCACAATCTCTATGCACTCTTCACCATATCTAGAATACCTCACATAAGGATCAGAGAACCAAGTTAGGTAGTGAACCAAAATATGGATCCAAGTACATAAGGTACCATGGTGACCTCAGATCAAAAGATCACTTACACAACTCTCACTAGAGAATCATCAGTTGATATGTTAATAAGACTCCATCTGATATTCTCTCACAGGTCAATTCAGTGAACTCATTCTCTAATGAGCACCCATATCCTTGTATTAGTGTCACCACACAAGTGATTGTAAGATCAACCACCCTCATTTCTGAGCATACGTAGGACATGTCAGTCTTATCGGTATCATTGATCTCTAACTCAATGTACTAATGACTAAAAATATTTTAGGTCAAGGCCATCAAAGATTTAGGTTTCACTGGCGTGATCTCATCATGGCCCTAAAATCATTATCCGAATATATGGGATTCATTATAATCTTAGAATAATAAGATGCAACATATAATGAATAAAAAATATCTATTTTATTAATAATATAAATATCAATTATATGAGTTTGAAAAATAAATTATAATAAATATCCTATCGCATCCCATATGTGATGGGCTTGTAGGGTATTATTCTTTTAGCCCCAATCTAAAATGTTCTTAGTCGTTAGATCATCGAGTCGGAGATCGATGATACTAGTAAGATTGGTACATCCTATGTATGCTCGATGGAGAGGATGGTTGATCTCATAATCACTTGTGTGGTGACACTAATACAAGGATATAGGTGCTCATTAGAGAATGAGCTCACTAAACTGACCTACAGAAAGAACATCTGATGGAGCCTTACAGCATGTCGATAGATGGTTCTTCAGTGGGAGTGGTGCATGTGATCTTTTGACCTGAGATCACTATGGTAACTTGTGTATATAGATCCTTAGTTTGGTTTATTTTTTAGCACACCACTTTAAGATATGTGTAGGATATTCTCGGTATAGTGAAGTGTACATGGAGGTTGTGAGTGATCAACAAAGAATCAGTCACTCCTTGTAGGAGGAGAGAACATCCTATGTGATCTCATAGGATGATGACTCTGAGAGTCTCTGACCAGAGCAGGGATGAATAGTAGAAATAGTTTCTATGAATTTATCAATCGAGTTATCATCATCAGATCGAGATACATATAGATTGATATTTGGGCTTGATATGATTCTATGCCCATGATCTGTCTGAGATGTCGTGTGATCGAAGAATTGAATTACACGATAACTCACCATAGAAGGATAATTTTGATAATTTTGTCAAATTTTAAATCTTTCAAGTAGTCATGACATGTTGCTAGACGTCAATCTTGACTTATGAACTCATCAGAATTAAAAAAAATTAATTCAAAAATTAATTAAGAAGAATCCTAGTTGATTGAGACTCTTGAGCTGATCTAATCTAATCGGATTAGGATTACATCGAGAGTCTAGGTTCATTGCTGGCTAGATTTAGAAACCAATGGATTACACACAATAAAAATTTAATCTTGATCTAATCTATTTATATTTATTATAAATCCAATAGGTTAATTGAATTACTAGCACATGAATTAACCCCAGTTTCTAATTGGGTTCAGTGCAAAGATATTTGTGCTAACCCTTGACTTGTTGCCTTGACCTAATATGATTGAATTTGAATCTATAATTAAATAGGTAGCTTATCTGATTTTTATGAAAGAGTTCCATATGAAATTATCCTCCTCCATGCCAAAATGCCACGCATAAAATAAATCCACGCCCCATTTAATTTTGGCATTAAAGAAAAGGAGTCCTTCTTTCATACTCCTCTTAAATTCCTTCCTTTATTTCATGTGTTCCTTTATTTCCATGCATCATATGATGACTTTAAGGATATATGGACATAGAAGAGAAGGAAGAGTCCTTCTCTGGGAAGGAACTCACATGCCAAATTAAATGGGATGCCACATGCTTTTGTGCATTGAATATGGAAGAGTCCTTAATATTTTGGACTCTTAAATTCTCGCCCTTTCCATTATCCCACGCGCCATAAGATGGCGTCTTAATTTTTCTATGCAAAGAAGGAGTCCTTCTGCTGATAAAACACCTCTTATTCCATGCTTTGCTCTTGGGATTTTATGCTAAAAATTAATGTTGTGGCGTGTAAGAATTAAGGGATGCCAAGAGTTGGCGCCCCTTAGGAAATTTCATGGCACCCCTTCATACCTTATATAAGGAGTGCCCCATAAGGGATAAGATCCCAATCCAGAGAGCTTTAAGCATGGGATAATGTGAGAAAAAATAAAAAAAATTTGGGAAGAAAAAGATAAGAAAAAGAGAAAGAAAAATGGAAAGGAAGGAAAGAAAAAAAAAAGGAAAGCATGTGATGCTTGTCCTAAAATTAGATTATTCCAGTATTGAACATTCGATCTAATTTTTATATGGTGAGATCATTTGGGAAATGATTCCTAGAGTGATCCTAGTGGAGGTCTCAAAGGTGTACAAGAGATGGTGCAACCCATTTTTGTGAAGGATGATTGGCAGTGAACTTGTGAAGAAGGCTGCAGCACTACGTTGAATTAGGAAGGGTCCTGATTTGTCCCGTGTGGATCACCATTGGAGGGCTTCTACTTTGGAGTCTTGTGGAGATCTCATGATTACTAGATCATCATCTTCATATTGGTATATGGCTTCTGATCTCTTCTTGTTATATATGCTTATTTTATTTAATTGTAATCATCAAGGTGTTTCTAGGATTTTGTGTTTCGGTAGTCTAGTTTAATTGTTAAATTTATTTTCAATACTAGATTGCATATAAAAATTTTTGAAATTTATATTTCACTACATCACTAGAACCCAATAGTCCACAGGCTAGGATGGCTGAGGATGGCATTGTAAGTCGAGGGACTTTCCTGACCTAGACGGCCCCCCAATAATCATGTAGATTTTTCCTCGAATGGGTCACTCTTCTTCCACCACTCACCCTTCGACCTGCTGCAGCTCCTGTCGCAATGGCACTTGTTGCAGCTGAGGCAGAGGGAGAGGCTGCTCAGGCAAAGGGGGTGGCTGCTGAACTCTCGGAGCTCGATGTTAAGGGACCGCTCTCCAAATAAAATGATTCAACCACCCCTGCTTGACAAGCCTCTCGATCTCATCACGAAGCTGGTGGCAGTCTTCAATATCGTGAGCATGGTCATGATAGTAAAAGCAGTATTTATTCGGATCTCGATGATATTCCAATTTTGTTCTCATCAGTCGAGGCTCAGGTAACTTAGACCCCACATGTAATAACACTTCTCTCTGAGAAACAGTCAGGGGCGTGTAGTTATTGCACTGCTCAAGAGGTGATGGTTGCCGAACCCTTCTTAGAGGATGCAGGATCGATGATTTCAACCCCTGTTATTCCACCTCGAGGGTGGAGATCAGGAGCACTGGTGTCTTTTCTCCTCTCACCTTGGATGGCACTCCTTATTGGGTTACATTGTGGCTGAACCGATAGGAGTATCATCGACAAAGGCCTCTTCCATGCGGGCATACTTCTCCGCACGGGCAAGCATATCCAGAAGATTCCAAGGATAAGTCTTAATTAACCATTTTTTCAAGTTGTTCTTCAGCAGATTGCTCATCATTGCGACCATTAGGTCAATTGGTCTTGATTTTGGACCTCCAGGGTCACCATGTTGAATCTATTCATAAAAGAGCGGATTGACTTGCCCTCCTTTTGCTTGATGGTATGGAGGTAGTCAGACCGCTTTTGCTGTTGCCGACTGTTGATGAAATGATAAATGAAAGACCGACATAAGTCTTCAAAAGAATGGATAGACATTAGTCTCAAACTCGAGTACCATTGCCGAGTGGCCCCTTTAAGGGTTAGAGAGAATGCTCGATAGAGGATTGCATCTGATGCTCCTTGAAGAAGCAAGGCTGCCTTGAAGGTCTCCACATGATTGATCGGATTGGTGGTTCTGTCGTAGACCTCTAGCTAAGATAGTTTAAAGTGCAGGGAGAGTGGTTCCTGCACAATCTTCAGGGCGAAGGGTGGCTGGCTGTTATATCCTTCGTAGGGCAGCATCGAGGAGCCATGAATGCAAATGTAGACCCTTCCTCTATCTGTTGCTGCTTAAATCGATCGAGGTCAGAAGATGGACGTCTGGTCCTCGTGCAGGGTGCTGGCACTGGAGTGACCTACAAGACAAGTCCCAAACTGGAGGTTGTGGCTCTAGCGAGGACCCTCCGATGCTCAAGTCAGAAAAGCAGAGAACAAAAGGAGTAGTAATGAATTTTTTGAGAGAGATTTGATTGGACTTACCTGGATCCTCGGGGCTTTGATTGTTTATATAAAAGGATGTCGGATAGCTGGGTTGTTAGCTGTGAGATTGCATGATTTCGAGATTGCTGGGCCGTTGGACATGTCAAACTGAGTGAGATAATTCGACTCTTAATCGCTCCCATGAAGTGAGAATATCGTTGCTGGTAGCATATTGAGTGGAGGATTTGAATATCCCTTTTGAATAACCTCAAAGATCATGCCTGATCTTTTGACCTTATTGAATGAGTGATGTCACCTCATGGCAGATGAGGATCCTACCTATTAATTGCATAGGTTGTCAATCAGGAGAGATTTTAGCCTACCTTCAGGTGCTCTCTACGTGGGGATATTTATTGCTTTTGACCCCAGCTCACATCAGCATAGATGCTTAGGATACCTCGTATCAGTATAGAGGAGCTCATATCAGGGTAAGCTCAACTCATATCAAGATCAGTTCAGCTTATATGAGATAGCTTTTCTCAGCATGCATATGGCTCAGCTCTTCACAGTATACATATAGCTCAGCTCTTCATAGCATGCCTCTTCACAGCATAGTCATAGCTCATAGAGCTATAAATCTGAGCTATACATGATACCACCATAACATCTTGAATAATAGATATGGATTTCTGATATTTTATATGACTTTCTATCAATATATACGATATCTTGAATAATATATATGACTTTCTATGAATATATATGATATCTTGAATAGTATATATGACTTTCTGTATCTTTCTATATTATCTTATTGATTATTATAACCAATAAAAAATCATATAAGATATCAAGAAGTCATAATAACTAACAAGGTATCATATAAAGCTATAGGAAGTCATATATATTATTCAAAATATCATATATATTAATAAAAAATTATATATATTATTCAGGATGTCATATATATTGATAGAAAGTTATATATACTATTCAATATGTCATATATATTCATAATATAATAATCTACAAAAAAAATCCTTAAGCTAAAATCCCCTTGCATGAATCTCAAAGTATGAAAATAAAAAAAAAAAAAAAAATCCTTATGCGATGTGTGCGTGAGGTAGGGAATGAAAAACTCCCATCGGGAGTCTTCCTCTTCTCCATTTTTGGCTAGGAGAAGAGATCCTAGGCAGCCAAATCCTGAGATCCATGGTCTATAAAACACCCCTCCCCCTCCTAGCCACCTTACCGTGAAATCCCTCCATCATCGGCAAGAAATATTTCAATTTTTCTTGGATTTTTTGTAGAGAATCTTTGAGATTTTTTGACAAATTGGTCGTTTGATCCCATCAAAGCTTAGGTAAAGCCGAGATCATCCTCTTTCTCTTCTTCTGGTCTAAAATTGGATCCCTATAGCTAGGGTTTGGTCAGTGAGGTGTCGGATTGTGGACAGGGCCGTCCCTATTCTTCTTTCCTTCTCCCTTCAAACCGACCATCGTTGTTGGATATAGGCAGTCGAGGACATGTCATCAGGGTCTATCAATGTCAGGTGGGGTGTCACTACCATTGTCGAGGGCCACACCGTGGGTGGGTGGTCTACTAAAGCCATCCACCCTGCTTTCTGAGAAGAGAAGAAAAATGAGAAAGAAGAGAGAAAAGAAAGAGAGAAGAAAAAACAAGAAAAAGAGAAATTTTTTTTTCTTTCTCTTCCCTCTCTCTTCTCTCTACCTTCTCTCTCCAATTTCTCTCTCTACGAGCTTCTATCTCTACTTTTTTCTTTAAAATTTCTCTCTCTAGTTTCTCTCTCTATAATTTCTCTCTCATCATGGATTTATCTCTCTAAAAATCTTGTAGATCAATAGAGGAATTTCTAGATCAATTGGTCGACCTTAAAAGGGGTCCTGAACCTATAGTGGATATTTTTTATAATTTCTCTATCCTTAATGGCATATAATTTTTACATTGATCTTGATTATGTAGAGGTACAATTATCTATGCAAGGTATCAAGTGGAAACATCTTGATCTTGAGTTTATAGATTGAAGGATTGATCAATAGCGGTGCTTGAGTCTGAGATCGATAGAAGGGTCCCTTTACATGATCATCTATATATATATATATATATATATATATATATATGATTTTTTTATATTATGCATGATATTTCTAGTTTCATGTCGAATATATAATTCATTATTATATTTGTATCATCGGTTGACTATATTAAGTATTGGAAAACACAATATCTGGTTTTAAAATTGAACAAGAATGTAATACAAAAATATTGAATAATTATTGATTGAGAAAGAAGATTTGGACTAGCTATAATGTGAATTGCTAGTCACAGGTCAATTGTAACATATTGGATTGTTAGTCATTGTTAGATATATGTCCTAGAAGCCAATCGGACTGATAAATTAATCTTTCTAAAATATAATTTCATACTTGACCTAATTATTTAGGATAGGTAATTACCATTCATGAAGATTTATATCCATGAATCATCCAGTGAATTAATAAGATGATGACACATATTCTTAAGAGTTGAGAATTTGAGACATATATCATTAATGGTTAATTCTCAAATTACTTCCGTTCGATGAATCATCACAGAGATGATGATTGATCCGATTAGATTGGTGTATGGATCACTTTTCTTTGAATAGATGAGTCTCGAGTCTATAGTATGGGGACACTGAAGCAAGAGTGCAAGTATTTGGATGTCTACTCACTTGTCAGTGATTTTCTTGATACTGTAGTAGTATGAGTGGTTCTTTGACCTACGGTGCTTTGACTGTTCATAATGAGGTTGTTATAGTTTAACTGTATTATAACTCGATCTTCTAGTCATATAGAACTTTGAGGTGTATATTGGCTATAGTAGGTTCATTGTAGGAATAAGATATATACCTAGATAGAATCTATTAATCTTAGTAGAAAAGGAGAAGCCCTATGTGATTTAGGAGATAGAGTTCAGAAGATCTTGGCTAGGAAGAGTGAATAATGAAAAAGTATTTCCATAGGTTTTACATAAAAACTCATGTTAAATAATCTTATATATGACAGACGATGGGGTTTGATGAGTTTTTCATAACTTTTATTTCATTGAAACTTACGATAAAAGAACTGAATTACATAGTAACTACTCTTAGAGATGTTAGAAATCACCCTGGTTTATACGTGTAGTTTAAAATTTTTTAAAATTTTATGTAGTAGAAATAAATAAATTAAAATATTTTTGATTTAAAATATATATCAGATTTGATCTGAAAACCATATTTAGGATCTTGACTTGAATATGCTACCTTGATCTGAAATCTAAAAAGAAAACAATCATCAGAAAAAATAAAATTGGAGATCAAATCTTTATATCTTTGGATCCTACAGATGTTTAGGGTTTCGATCGTAGCCGTGCATGTGCTCGACCTCTATTGATATCCACATGGAGATGCCTGATCGGAGCACCGAGATCATTGGTGTGCTAGTACTTTGCAGATCTCGCTCCTCAACCTTGGATCTGCATCTCTTCTTTTAGATCTTGAAGAAGAAGATTGCTGCGTGAACTCCTTCATGCAGATCTGTTGAGATCTGAACCAGATTACTAAGAAGAGAAGAAGAATCTTTCTTCTTCTCTTCTACTCTCTCTTTTTCTCTCTTGGATCTAATCACCATCAGATCTTAGGCATGGAATTTGAGGAAAGAAAGAGGGCATTGGGGTGTAAGGAAGGAAAGGTGGCGCTAGAAACAAATTTGATGTCCTAAAGAAGCCATCCCATCTCTCACGCAAAAACCTCTTCATGCCCATTATATTTGGTAGCACAAAATATCATCCCCTCTTTCTTAATCAGATAAGATTTGATTTCATCAAATGAATGGATGAGATGTTGAGGTGTTAAGAAGGAATGTCGTAAGAAAGGAACTGCCCAAAACTTTCTCACGCACGCACACCCCTTTTTCAACATTTTTGTCACAGAAAAATATGATTTCCTTTTTTTGTTCCATGCCTCAATCAGATAAGATTTATTTTCATTCAAATATGAGTTCAAATGGAAGTTAAATCATATCAAGAAAGAGTCCCAGAAAGATGGGACGCCAACTATTGGCGCCCCTCTACTCTTCACGCATGGAAGAACAAAGGGGGCACGTCTTCATGCACTCCCTCCCCTATTTTGCATGAGATCTGGAGAGAGAGTCTCAAGAAACCTGAGCTCTCTATGTCATGGTTTATCTGATTCAAATTAGAGCTCAATTGAGTTCAAATGGAGTCCGAATCAAGTCGAATTCGAAAAGCTGTCAAGCCTGATCCAATTAAGTTTGAAATCTAAATCTGATTTAGATAATTACATTCAATTAATAATAAATTAAATTAAGTATAATTAAATTAAATCAGATTTAAATTAATTAAAAATTAATTTATAATTTAATCATCCTCAATAAATTATAATATTTATAATTAAGCTCTTGCGCTAATAATTAGTAGTTGCTAAAACTGTAATGCTTATAAATTAGCAGTTTCTAAAATTCAAACCATCATTCCGATTGATAATTTGAATATGATCTAAGTCATTGATCAAGTCATGCTCCTTTTATATGTGACCCCTCAGTTCTATTCTGTCTGGTAGTGAGACATACCGTGATCTTCATCACAGTATCATTGAAAGTCCTTTCAATGGACTGGAACTATTCTAACTCACTTTAATACAGATTGTTGATCCGAAAATGATCCTAGTGAGTTCTCATGATCTAGTAGTGACACCTAGCAGCATATAGTGGCAACTTAGTAGAATAAAAAATATGAACTCCTAGGTGCAGTTATCGTGTGATACAATTTCTCTATCGTAAGTCCTGACTAGACGGAGGTCATGGAGAACTCGTCAAATCCCATCATCAGTCATATGCCAGATTGGCTGGACTCAAGTTTATATGTGAATTCTGTGGAAACTTGTTTTTAGTATTCACTCTTACTCTGGCCAAAGATTTTTTGAACTCAGTCTTGTGAATCACATAGGACTTCTCTTTTCTATCAAGATCGATAGATTTCATCTAAGTGCATCCTACTCCAAACAGCAAATCTAAACCTACAATAGCCAATATACACAGTAAGGACCCAAATGAATAGAGACCAAAAAAATATACAGTCAAACTAAATAGCCTCATTGTAAATAACCAACACACTACAGGTCAAAAAATCAGTCATACCACTACAGCATTGAGAAAATCATTGATGAGTGAGTAGACATCCAAGTAATTTCTCATGTTGGTCACACTCAATGCAAGTTGTTCTCCAACAACCACCTGCACTTTTATCCCAATATCTCTACACCGCAAACTCAAGACTCATCTGTCTTAAAAGAAAGTGATCTGTACACCGATCTTAAATAAATTGATCACTGTCCTCTGTGACGATCCTTCGATCGGGAGCATTTAAAAATTAATCACTAATGATGTATGTCTCAAATTCTCAATATATTGAGAATATACAAAATCATCTTTATTAATTTTTAAGATAAATCGTGGACACATATGACATGATTGGTTATAAAGACTGCCAATCAAGTATAAAATATGCCCTAAAAAAAAATATGTGTCAGCCAAGATTGGCTTCTAGAGTACACATCTAACAAACTTTCACTTGCACTAAAGTCAATCTGCAATACACTCGAGCCCCATCTTCTGAAGATAGGCTTCAGTGTTTAGCTGGCTAAATGACTTGGGCCTATCACATTTTATGTAGAGTCTACTCTCTGCATCTCTATGTATTTCTACTTGAGGTAATCGTGTATATCCTTGCTCTATGTGCATAGACTTCTGGTGAGACCTTGGCTCCTTAACGAGGGCTATGGACTATTATCTTTGTAGTACAATGTCATAGCATCAAATGGTATGACATCAAGTTCTGCCACTATCATAAGAACTAGAATGCATCCTGCACATCCATAGCATATTTGCTTCCATTGATCAATTGCCTGGAACCTTTTCAATATACCGAACCAATATAACTCAAGAATACATACTGATATAATTATTCTACTATCAGCATAGTGTATCCTCCTACTCTTAGCTCTAACCCTTCTTCAAAGATGAGAAATAATTTTTTAGTACTTTTCAAGTACTTAGGGATATTTTTCATAGTAATCTAATGCTCCCAGCTTGGATTCCACTAATATCTGCTCGTGACTTTCACAGCAAGACATATGGAGTACATAGCATGGTATACACCTATATCCAAGAGGATAATGGATCCCTCTTGAAGATTTCAATGCTAAACCCTTTCAGTACCTCTCCTATATACTTGTCTGTGAAAATCAAATATCCTTTTAGGATCTATCTCTATAGATCTTTATTTTTAGAATACAGGATGTTTGACCTAGATCTTTGATGAGAAAATTCTATATGTAACCACATCATAACCAATATCAGCGTGGGACCCTCTCACTGACCTTCATGTAACTACATGATTCCTCCTTATTTTGATGAAATCAAGCAATAATTCCAATTCTGAGATTTTAGCTTAAATCCATAAATGGATTTTCAGTGTGATCTTTATCACTGGAAGTGAAATTCATAGGCCATTTAAATAGATACCTTTCAAAGATATCCATTTAGTAAGGCTATCTACACATCCATTTCTCGAGGTTGAAGTACAATATTGCCTCATTGTAGGTTTTGGATCATCCTTATGTTCTCAATCTCTCTCAAAAAATATTTTTTCTGAATTCTTTATAAGAATACCAAGTATATTTCTAAAGGATGAAAGATTCTACTAGATCTATGAGGTGAAGGAGGTACTACATATACTGACTCATCTTAAATAGATTGTACAGGTCTTGTGACTCATTGTTCTTTAGAGACTCTCTCTTTAAGTTCATCTTTTCACTATTTTCAAGAAAATAATATGATCGCTCACAATCATATTGTGAATCACTGGGAAGAGAAAGTGATATCTCAAATCCTTTTGGGATACCCCATAAACGAGCTCCCATAGACCTATCCTTTAACTTGTCCACCATATCATATCTCATATGGTGTGGTGAAACTAATTTTGGAGAGAACCTAATTTAAATTTTAAAAATTAAATTTTATTCTAAAGAAATAATAGTTGAACTAGTAATGTTCATGATGGACCGGACCATAACTCATATAGCACCATTGCTCCTCACAGATTCCTTATTGAGCTGAGGTATATAAGGAGAATTCCATCATGAAATTATGCCATTCTCTTTAGATAATCGATAAATTTTTTATTTGGTATTGCATCCTCAATTTGATCAAAGTATCTTTAATTTTTTTTTAATTTATCCTTTCTACTTCACATCTGAATTCTTTGAACCTTTCAAAGTCTTTCAGATTTGTATCTCATATATATACCTATACCATGACTATTCATCGGTAAAGGTGATGAAGTAGTGATAACCTCCTAGTCTGGCTCATCAAATGGGCCATGCATATCATATATGTACTAGGGTAAGTATCTCAATGGTCCTATCCCTTTGTCCCACAAAGGATACCTTGACCATTAAACCTCAAAGAGATGATTCACAGACTAGATATGATTAAATAGTCAATAAGCCCAAAGGCCCATTTTTTTTGAGTCGGTAAATCATTTCTTCTCATACATGATCTAGCCAAAAAAACCATCTGTATACTTCAAGTTATTTGGTTCTAGATCTTTCAGCCCCAATGGCATTCACTATTTGCTCAAATAAGTTTATAAATACATCATTATACAAATGATAAAGAATTAAATTCAAACATTAATCATCGAGGTTAGGTGCCCATGGCCATAGTGCAACTTTTGCACCATTGCCAACTCAAAAAAGTTACTTCACCTTTCTTCAATCTCTTTCTTCCTTAGACCCTATATTAAAATGCGTAATATGCACTAGAGTCTAATGAAAAAAAGAAAAACTATAAGATCAGATTTGAGTAATTTGACATACCTTCTAAAGGCATGTAAATATTTCTTTAGGTTCTCCAGGTATGTATCTCTAAACTTTTTAAGGTCCTTTAGTTACCAGCATATTGACCAATTTAGTTAAGATGCTATAATATTTATTCATATAATAATTCTATAAACTATCTGTATGAATCAAAGATTGCAGGATAAATCTATTAGTAATTTCTTATGCATGATCATATCGAGCTTTTCAAGCTCTTCAATATCTTGGATCATCGATCATAGACAAACTACCCATCACGTATCTCATGCACTGTGTGACTCTGATCATCTCATAATTGTTGCAGATAAATCAGCATGTCATTGGCAGTCTACATGTCCTTATGCATATATTGGATTTCATCAACTATAGAATCTGATTTATAGCACCTAACCTAATTATCAATGTTCAACCATTTATCAAGTATAGCTCGTTGACTATGGATTGGACAAGTTGATGACATTGGGTTAACCTGGTTAAAAATATGACTTAATTTCTAAAAGCTAAGAATTATTCTTAAATTTTTGAGTCAGAATATGTAATTGATTTTGGTTAAGTGGTTGATATCTAGGATTCGACCCAGAGGGTTCGAAACTGACAGAATTAACCATAGAGAGTAAATATTTAATTAGATGATTGTACTTGTAATAATTTGTTCTAGAAACTTTAAAAACAAACAAAAGCTCTCACTAATTTTTCGAGTTTCTCACACTCCTCGGATGGAGAAATGAAAATTCTAATGCAATAAGTGGTTCTAGTAGGTGCGCGGTCCTATCGATGTATGGCACCTCACCTAACAGTTATTGGTGACATGTAGATCAATGCATGGATAACTCTTTGTCCAGAGGCTTCTCTAAGTATGTTGCAGCAACTTGGTCTCTAAGTTTTATGGCCTCATCTAACAGTTATTGGTATATTTCTTAGTTAAATCCAACCCACCGTTCATCAGTAAGTACAAAGCCATCATTGGATCTCTCACCTAACAGTTATTGGATCCAACCCCATCTTTACCTCGGGGTATCTAATACCAATAGAGTGATTGTACCTTTCCGATGCAACCAAACCGCTATAACCAGCCAAGAACGACCAATGTCAGAAAAAACATCTGCATCTCTACAATGGTGGAAGATCGGTAGACTTAATATTTAGTAAGGAGATTTAGGTTCAGGTCTCTTCTAATTAGTTACATACATCTGATGTAATGACTAATTTGATTTGGATCAGCATATTTCATGTCTGACCAACCTAGTCGGTATGGATGAACTCGGGTCAACAAGTAACCTAATACAAAATATAATCTCTCAAAATGGCCAGGTAAGTGAAGATGAGTGGGGGTCTCTCCGTTGCTTTTCTTAGACACCAATAAATTGATCAGGTCAGATAATGGAATCAATTAAAAAATCATCATCTAAGACTTGCCTTAGATACAAAATTGGTTGATTAGAATTAATTAGGTTAACCTATAAACCCAGACTCAAACTACTGAGCCAAATTTAGTCTTGATTTAATTAATTCACATCACATGTGAATCAATTTGACCAACTACAACTAAATTCAATTTTGAGCCTCTTTGACCTAATCCCAACCAACTCTTAATTAGGTTTGATCAACTGCTCAAAATCGAAAAGGATTCTAACCTGATCTAATCAATGGCCCTAGTTGTAGTTTAGTCTCTAAACCTAATTTGTTCAACCCATACCCAAAGCCCATATTTTATGCATTGAAATTTAGATCTTAAATTCATAATTTTAGATCTTATAATTTTGAATCTTAATTCTTAATTAAGTGCATTATATATATGGATTTAAGTTTAGATCTTGAAATAATTTTTAATTTAAATAATTTATATTGTATCTCATACAATTTTGCTGTTTGCATAATTGAATCGACTCATCCTGGTACACGAATCGACTTATCATAGTGAGTCGACACAATACTGAGACAAATAAAATCTGTAGACCTAACTCACACAATTGAGTCAGCTCATCAACAAATGAGTCGACATATCAGAGTTTCGAGTTGACTCCAACAAAAATAAGTCAACTCACCAAGTACTCGAGTCGACCCGATTGAGCATTGAGTTGACTCTATAGGTATGCTAGTCATAATTTCATGATTTCATGCAAACAGAACCTAGGATTTTGGATTTATAATTTTGTAGAAATTAAGTTTTAGATCATGTGTCAAAATAATATATCACATATAATATTTAGTGATCTAAAATACATAAAAATGCATGCATAATTTGATTTAAATCTAAAATATATAACACATATAATTTTTCATTTGCTGTTCATCTTCATCGAAAATATCACAGTCGGCACCCCTACATGTCATAAGAGAAAACCCATCGAATGAACAAGAGAGGGACTTTAATCCCTTCATCTTTTTATGACTGGATGGCTATGGTAATTATCCCAATTCAATTACTAAGCTATTAAGAGATTAATTTAATATATCACATATATAATCAATTAAAAATTAGATCTAATTATCTTTCACATGTCAAACATATGAACAATAATTTTTAATCTATACATGTATAGAAAAAATTCAGCAATCATACTAGATCCAAATTAAATCTTAATTAATATATTCAAATCTAAAACTAATTTGAGATCTAAATAACTCATGATTTATTTTAGATTTGAAATAATTTTAGATCTAAAATAATCTTATAATCATATTAGAATATATAAAAAATTCAGATCCAATATTAATTGTTGTTCTACATCATTCTAAGACAACCGTTCAGTATAACAGAATTATGCCAGGGCAACCTTATTTCAAAATAATATTGATCATCTAACTAACCTTCAGATCTAATTTCTATAAATCAGATTTCAAATCTGAGGGGTTTTCATGTTCATATCAGAATCAGCTCTGATACCATTGTTAGAAATTGCTATAGTTTCGTACATATAGTTTAAAATTTTTTAAAATTTTATATAGTAAAAATAAATATATTAAAATATTTTTAATTTAAAATATGTATCAGATTTGATATGAAAATCATATTTAGGATCTTGACATGAATATGCTACCTTGATTTGAAATCTAAAAGGAAAATAATCATCAAAAAAATAAAATTAGAGATCAGATCTCCATCCCTTCGGATTTTGAGGATGTCTGGAGTTTTGATCGTAGCTACGCACGCATCTGACCTATGCTGGTATCTATATGGAGATATCTGATCGGAGTACAAGATCATCGATATGCTAGCACCTTGCAGATCTCGCTCCTCAGCTTTGGATCTGCATCTCTTCTTTTAGATCTCAAAGAAGAAGATCGCTGTGTGAACTCCTTCGTGCAGATTCATTGGGATCTAAACCAAATTACCAAGAAGGAAAGAAGAACATTTTTTGTTCTTTTCTATTCTCTCTTTTTCTCTCTTTGATATGATCACCATCAGATCTTAGGCATAGAAGTTGAAGAAAGAAAGTGGGTGTTGGGGTGTAAGGAAGGAAAGAAGGTGGCGCTAGAAACAAATTTGATGTCTTAAAGAAGCCAACCCATCTCTCATGCAAAAACCTCTTCATGCCCATTATATTTTGTCACACAAAATATCATCCCCTCTTTCTTAATCAGATAAGATTTGATTTCATCAAATGAATGGATGAGTGTTGAGGCATTAAGAAGCAATGTCCCAAGAAAGGAACCGCCCAAAACTTTCTCATGCATGCACACCCCTTTTTCAACATTTTTATCACACAAAAATATGATTCACTTTTTTTGTTCCATGCCTCAATCTGGTAGGATTTATTTACATTCAAATCTGAGTTCAAATGGAAGTTAAATCATATCAAGAAAGAGTCCCAGAAAGATTTGGTGCCCCTCTACTCTTCACACGCACAAGAACAAAGGGGGTGCATCTTCATGCACTTCCTCTCATATTCTATATGAGATCTGGAGAGAGAGTCTCAAAGAATCTGGGCTCTCTAAGTCATAGTTTGTTTGGTTCAAATTGGGTCTCAATCAGGTTTAAGTCGAGTCCGAATCGAATTCGAAAAGCTATCAAGCCCAATCCAATCAAGCTTGAAATTCAAATCTGATTTGGATAATTTAACCCAATTAATATTAAATTAAATTAATTTTAATTAAATTAAATCTATTTAAATTAATTAAAACTTAATTATAATTAAATTAATCTTAATAAATTATAATATTTATAATTAAGTCCCTACGCTAACGATTAGTAGCGGTCAAAACTGTAACGCTTATAAATTAGTAGTTTCTAAAATTCAAACTATCAATCCGATTGATAATTTGAATATGATCTAAACCATTGATCAGGTCATACTTCTTTTGTATGTGATCCCTCAGATTCTATTCTATCTGGTAGTAAGACATACCATGATCTCCATCACAGTATCATTGAAACTCATTTTGATGGGCTGAAATGATTCCAACTCATCTCAATATGGATTATTGATCTAAAAACGATCCTAGTTTCATGATCCATCAGTGATGCCTTATAGCAAGTAGTGACAATCCAGCAGAACAAAAAAGATAAACCATTAAGTACAGTTATCGTGTGATATAATCTCTCTATCATAAGTTTTGACTAGATGGAGGTCATGGAGAACTCGTCAAACTCCATCGTCAGTCATGTGTCAGATTGGCTCGACTCGAGTTTATATATGAATCCCGTGAAAATTCTTTTTAGTATTTACTCTTACTCTGGCCAAAGATTTTTTGAACTCAGTCTTGTGAATCACAAAGGATTTTTCCTTTTCTATCAAGGTCGATAGATTCCATCTAATGCATCCTACTCCAAATAGCGAATCTGAACCTACAATAGCCAACATATACAGCAAGGATCCGAATGGCTAGAGATCAAAAGAATATGCAGTCAAACTAAATAGCATCACTGTGAATAGCCAACACACCACATGTCAAAGGATCAGTTACACCACTGCAGCATCGAGAAAATTACTGACGAGTGAGTGGATATCCAAATGGTTTCTCATGTTGGTCATGCTCAGTGCAAGTTATTTTCAACAATCACCTGCACTCTCACCCAATGTCTTTACATCGCAGACTCGAGACTCATCTATCCTAAAAGGAGGTGATCCGTATATCGATCTTAAATGGATTGATTATTGTCCTCCATAACGATCCTTCGATCGAGAGTTTTTAAAAATTAACCACTAATGATGTATGTCTCAAATCTCAACACTTTAAGAATATACAAAATCATCTTTGTTAATTTATAGGATAAATCATAGACACATATGACATGATTAGTTATAAAAACTACCCATCAAGTATAAAATATATCCTAGAGAAAAGTATATGTCAGCCAAGATTGGCTTCTAGGCCACACATCTAACAAGAGATTCATTCCTTCTATTCTGTTAGGTTGTCACTACATGCTGCTAGATATCACTAATGAATTATGGGACCAACAAAAATTATTTTAATGATCAATAATTTTCGATTGATGAGTTGAAATTGTTAAAATCCATTAAAAGATATTTCAATGATATTTTGATAGAGATCAAAATATATCTTACTATCAGATAAAATAGAACCTACGAGGTCACACAAAAGAGATCCTGACTGATCGGATTGTTGAATTATGATTTCGAACCATAAAAAGATTTAATTGTCAATATGATTGATGATTGGACTATTATGTAAAAATTATATGAAGGACTTGCTAAGAGTTAGTAAGTTATAGGAGGACTTAATTGTAACATTGCTAAATTTTTTGATTTGATCAGATAATGGGGTTGAATCCTACACTATAAAAAAATGATATATTAGCGACGACAAACAAGCCATCGCTAATACTCCACTTTAACGATCACAAATTATGACCAAAACTTTTTCCATTGCTAAAAGGTCGACAACTTATTAGCAACTGCTTTATTGGTTATTAGCGATGGCAAAGCTGTTGCTATTAATTTAATTTTAAATAATTACTATTAGCGAAGACTTTAGCGACAGAATCTAATCATCGCTAATAGTCTGTCCTAAAATATCCCCCTGATCCTCGAACATCCTATTCTTTTCTATCCCCATTTTTTTCCCTCCACACCATTGGAGGCCACGTCATTGTGCTCAAGACCCCTTGCCGCCTTCTCCTCCTCAGATCTGGCATCCTCGAGTTGGATCGTTTGTTGTCAATCCCATGCCGGGCCTTTCCATTCTTCCTCACCTCCTACCTCTTCCTCAGCATAGCCAGATGCTCACCAGAGCCCCGTCATGATGCCCCGACCTCCCCCTTCTTTCTGGCCTCCTGTATACTTTCTCTGCTGCCTTTCTCACATTGGATTGGGCATCCCCATGCCGTCCCAAGCTTCTCCTCATCGGATCGGGCATCCCCACCTTTCCCCATGCCGTGTCATCGAAATGCTGCTGTCAGAAGCCACCGTCCACAAATGCCACCTCCTCTTCTTCCCTGCACCATCAGGTGATGTTTAGCAATGGCAATGGCGATGGCTCCATCACCATCGCCACAATCTATTCTCATCTTTTTAAATTTTTAATATTTAAAATTAAATTTATTTGATTAATATAAATATTATTAATATTTAAATTAATAATATTATTAATTAAAATATTAATAATATTATTAATTTAAATAATATTATTAGAAATTTTATTAAAATTAATAATATTATTAATAATTTATTTAAATTAATATTATTCTCAAGAAGCAGAACTACTTCGAAAAGCTCTTCGATAATAGTAGCCGTACTGTCTTCGATAGTAGGAATTCAAGACTAGCCCATTACTGAACCAACTCTGGCTTATTCATTTACTCTGATGGTGGTTGGAGCAGTTTGGCAATTGGGTTTTAGGCCTTAGGCCGACCTAAAGTTCAAAAAAAATTTTAGATCAAACACAAGGAGGGGTGTGGCCTAGTTCAGTCCGACCCATTTTCAGTACTATTTCCAATACTACTCGATACTTTAGAACCTTCAGAATAAGATTTGTTTGGATGCCATGCTGGGGCGCTCGCATGGCCTAGTAGTTTGGCATGTCTCAAGTCTGCATGCGTGGGACGTGCGTCCCGACCGTCCCCGTTTGCAATGATGCTATGTACTTTGGAAGCTATTAATTTAAAATTTTAAAAATATTATATTGTATATAATCATAGACCCATCTTTTGATTAATGTATATATTCTATGGCATTCGTATATTTATATATTTTTACACGGATGAAAAAATTATATAGATTGGTCAATTGATTGTACAATATGGATAGTTTGAAAAATATAATTAATTTAATAGATCATTACAGTAATCAAATGGTATGGTGAGGGTTCGAAAAAAATTTCAGACAGTATTTTTTTTTAGTTCTTCTCACATATCTTATGTCACGTGGGGGAGAACTAAAGGGAGATGCTGTCAAAATTTCTTTCGACCCTTATTGTATATCATTTGATTACTATACTTGACCTATAGAATTATTACAATTCCTGAATGGGATAGGACCTTCTATACCTATTAGTTGACGGTAGGATGTAATTATTATATAAGCCATTCAAAATATTAAAATAATTATTTAGCAATTGCCTTTTATTTGGATATGCAAAATCCTAAAGTAGTGTGCCATAGACTGTAGTTGGATGAATTGTCAAGTAGTCGACGGGGTGATTTCTACTGAATACAAGGAGGGTGTAGAGTAGTTGTGTGAATATGCTATTGAAAATGTGGTACTCTTACATCAAGGATGGACTTGTTGCCCTTGTAAGAGATGTGGCAATAAAGAAATGCTTGATAGAGATATAATAACTGTCTATTTATATAGGAGTAGATTTATGTCCAACTATAACATTGGTATCTACATGGGGAGATGTGGAGATAGTTGCAAGGGTTAGAAATAAGCAGACATGGACATAGATAGAATAGTAGACATGGTTATGGATGCTGCTAGCCCTGAATTTAATTAAAATATGGAGGACAATTCAGAAGCTGGCAATGGTGATTTCTATCATATGCTAAGAGATGCTGATAAACCACTATGGCTGGAATATAAAATACATACTGTATTATTAGTTGTGTTAGAGTTGTTGAACTTGAAGATCGAGTTTAATATGACGATCAACTGTTATGATAGAATGGTAGCAATCATAAAAAAAATACCATCAAAGGATGAGAAGTTTGTTGGAAATTTCTATAATTAAAAAAATGATAAAAGGATTAGGCATGAGTGATAAATGATATATTTTTATATTTATTGAAGGTATTTTTGATAATTTATGGTGCTAATATCTTCTTAAAAATCTAATTTCATGAATAAATTAAATTTTTTTATAAAAATAAATAATTTTAAAAAAATATAAAATTAGAATATATTTATGAAAAATAGATGTTGAGTTAATTAAGAATTTAGACACCAAAATATTAAAAAATTAATAAAAAATTTAATGCATATTTTTTTAATTTTTTAGGTAAAAATCAGAGAGAAAATCAAGTGAAAATACCTTTAAAAATAATTTTTATTACCTTCGGTGCATGGTGGACCGACTGCTCGGTCCACAGATTCAGGGGTGCGGTCCACAGAAATAGTTCACAGTCCACGATGCGGCTCACGGGTGGGGCAGAAGCTTCTTCGTGCGATCTGACGGTCCAAATTCAAACTGAACCAGATCAGACGGTCCACATTGGTTGTCGGTTGAAAGAAGGATTCTTGAACGGGATCAGACAATCGAAATTCGATCCATTGCTCGATCCAACGGCCAGCATCATTTCGACTGTGAATAGAAAATAAACTACACTGATCAATGCTCCAGATTCGATCAAGCGCCTGATCCGACGGCTGGTATTCATCCCGACTGTGTTAAGGAGATAAACTATGCAATCCAACGGTCAAAAATAAATCAAGTGCACAATCGGACGACTGAGGATGTCTTCGACCGCAAGAAGGACTTAAATAATTTTTTTTAATCAGATCTAGATGGTCCAAGGAAGATCTAATGATCAAAAAAATTCCTACGGGTATAATACATTTTCTAAGAGTTTTAGAACTTCTTTTATGATCAGAAAAAGATGAAAAATTTACCTATAAATAGGAGGTCTAAGAATAAGTGTAGAGAGGAGAAAAAATCAATGGAAAAGCAAGAAAAAATAGAAAAAAAAATCAAGGAGCTTTAGGGATCGAAAATTGAGAGAATATGGAGCTAGAGATCTTGATGCGTAGCTAAATTCCTTCAATCCAGGAATACGATGAAGTCTGTAAATAAATTTTTATTTTTTTTATATATTTAATTTTTATACAATAAATTTATATTTATATTTTATTTTTTTTATTTTTATAAGATATTGATCCAGCCTACATGGCCTATACCCTCTATTAATGTGCTGTGATCGCTGGATATGATACATACTTAGAAGAGATAGATCGTGGTATGTTAGATTAAATTTTATATCTTGTAATTAAATTTAGATTATTTATACTCTGATAGGATAAGCTGTGATTTACTGATACAGTCTGTACCTCCTAGAGATAAGCTATACTAATACCTTAATCATAAGAATTAATATTATAACATTAAAAAAAATCTAATTTGTATGGTGGATTTGAAATTTCTAGATTATTTCTCTAACTTATTTTCTTTCATAAATTAATTTATACTTTTAATTTAATTTTTACTAAGTCTATTTCTTTTTAATTCTTCTACAATCAATTCTCTTTTATTTCTTCTTAAAAAAAAAGATAATCGTCCTAAATCTCTATGGAAACGATCCCGACTCACCCTATCTATACAGTTTAAGTTGATTTTTATTCTTGACCGTCTACGATAGTGATCAAATTTTGGCACCATTGTCGAAGATCTCGGCATGATTATTTAAAAAAAAACTTTTTTTTATCTTATTCTTAGTTTTTTTTTCTTTGCTTTCTAACTTGCTTAGTTTCTTAGTCAATTTTATTTTTTTTTAAAAAAAAATATCTCTACATTGACACCTCATAATCTACTTAGGGAATTAGATACTTAATCACAAAACCTAAAAAGTAAAACAAATCAATTTACTCTTGACTAACTATCAAATCTGGCCACATTTTCTTCTTGCATTATATAATTCCATAAAACATCTTAAGGGCATAAACCCTAAACAAGATAAGGTGCAGATTTCATCATCCTTCTTTGGCCCATAAATCACCATCCCGCATATTGCATTGATCTAAACCTTAACTTAAAATTAATTAGATGTTGTTCCCTAAGGACTCTCGAGCTCAATAGGATAAAGGATCCTAAGAGTTAGACCGGGTTAGGGTTAGTCAGTTTGACTGGTATCTAGGAAAGTTATTCAGGGACCACGTCCTGAAGGAATATGGTTATTTAATTGGTTTCGTTCGCTTATCTGGCCAACTCAGTTGGTGTCTAAGAAAAGCAATGGAGGGACCCCCACTAACCTTACACTTATCTGGTCAGTTGAGTGGCTAGTCTTTTACTTTGAGTGCTCAAAGAAACCTTGACAGTTAGGAGTTGTCTAGATCTAGGGTTACTTTTAGCTAAGATTGATTGCATAACTTGATTACTAACCTACAAACATTAACCCTAATTAAAACACTCTTCTCTATTGTCTCTAGATTAAGGACTCCTTGGGCCCCCATCTTTAGAATTCTCTTCTCATCTCTTTCCTCTTCTCTTAAGAAAGAAAAAAATTACAAAAATAATTAAAATTTCCAAATTTCTTCTTGGATAAGAATTTTGGTGATTAGTGAGAATAGATCCAAACTTTGTATCAAATCCAGTAGACCTTAAGCCCACCATGGGTGAACCCGAACATGAACCTCAGATACTGAAAGACCTTTGGTACCCAGTTGGGTTAGCCCAACCCTCATGTATCCGACTGCCACAAATTGATGTCAATTTTAAAATTAAATCCCAGATCATAAACATGCTTCCCAAATTCATCAAAATCGATGATACATACATTTTTATGAGGGAATTTGAAGAAGTATGCACCACGATGCGGCTCCAACAACTCACTGAGGATGCCGTAAAACTTAGGTTGATCAACTTTGCCCTCAAGGATAGTGCCAAAAAATAGTTATACAGTCTTTCTAATCAATCCATAGTATCATGGGAAGATTTTGTTAAAGTATTCCTAAAAAAATTTTTTTCATACCATAAGACTGCCAAATTTAGGAATGAAATTAATCAATTTTTTCAACTACCCGTGAGTCTTTTTGGAAGTGCTTTGATCATTTTAAGAACCTTTTGAGTCAATGCCCACACCATGAAACAGAAACTTGGAGGTTGTGTCAAATCATTTATGAAGGACTAGATCCAAACTCTAGAATCATGTTAGAATCAATGTGTCAGGGTCAATTTATGAACAAAGAACCTATAGAAGCCTGGTAATTTCTAGAGGACTTCGCAGAAAAGAGCCTACAATGGGAGATTACTAGGAAACCTGATAGACTCACACCTTCAAGAGAGGATGTATATCAAGTTCAACCTTCTTTAGCTGAAGAGGCTAAATTTGCATCTTTGATCCGTAGGATAGAGGCCCTAGAACCCAAGGAACACACCCAAGTGAACCAAATTCCAACATCCACTTGCAATGGATGTAATGCCACAGACCACACGATGGAAGGATGTCCTTTCTTGATGGGTCTGATCGAGAACGAAGTAGCACAGATGAACGCAGCCTATCAAAGACCCACAAATGATCCCTATGCACCAACATACAATTTAGGATGGAGGAACCACCCTAATTTTTCTTAGTCATAAGGGTCAAACTCAAATAGACCTGCCTTCACTCAACCCAACCCTAGACCCACTCAATCATCAAATAACCCATCAGGTTTCAGTAATGATCAAAGGCTTAACTCGCTAGAAAAGAGTCTAGAAATCCTAACGAAATCGACCACTAACACCAACACCACACTAAACAACTTTATGCAGATCACGGGTTAGCTTTTAACTTCCAACACCCAGTCTATTGCCCGTCTAGAGATGCAATTAGGTCAATTAGCCATGGCTGTGAATGAAAGAGAAAAAGGTAAACTACCAAGTCAACCTGAGGCTAATCCTAGAATCCAGAACAATCAAGGACCACAACAAGGAGTCCAGATCAACTAATTAAATGTAATTCATATTTTAAGGTTTGGCAAATAAGTAGACAACCATGTCAGTACATCTGAAGATCAAGATGATCCATTGTCTAAACCACCTCATGAGCAAGTGATCGATCAGATCGAGTTTAAGGATCCAGATAAGTCTAAGGAGTTAACAGAGATTAACAAACCACCCAAACTACTTGAAGAATCCACATCAGGGATTAAGCAATTTGAGACATCACCCACCAATTCTATAGCTCCTTTTCCAAATAGACTTAGGTCCAACAGACACTCAGCCCATATGGATCAAATCTTAGAGATGTTTAAACAAGTGAAAGTAAATATCCCTCTATTAGACATGATCCAATAAGTTTTCACATATGTCAAATTCTTCAAAGACCTATGCACAAAGAAGAAGACCACCAACATTCCCAAAAAAACCTTCTTGACAGCCAGTGTGAGCTGATATCTATCGAGCCATATGCCTGTTAAGTACAAAGATCCAAGATCTTCTACATTCTCTTGTGTCATTGGGAAAACCATCATTGATAGGATCTTATTAGATTTAGGGGCTAGTGTGAACATCTTACCTTATTCGGTCTATGAAAAGTTGGGGATAGGAGAATTAAAGCCTACAGAAATCACATTGCAATTAGCAGATCGATCAGTGAGGGTCCCCAAAGGAGTTATGAAGGATGTATTAATTAAGGTCAGCAATTTTATTTACCCTGTGGATTTTGTGATCCTCAAGATTGAACCAATGATTAATCCAAAAGGTCATATCCCAATAATCTTAGGAAGATTATTCTTAGCAATCACCAACGCCCTAATCAATTATCGCAATGGACTCATGAAGCTCTCATTTGGAAATATGACTATTGATGTTAATATTTTTAATCTTGAAAATAAAAGGGACCAATTCATTGATGTAAACCTGATCCAGGATGAGATCTGTGAGACCATTGACCTAGGAGAAGAAGATTTTGACTGTAATCTTTGATCAAATCAAGAATCTGAAATAGTATATGAAATTTTTTTATTTAGTGATCAGAGAGTTCGTTTACAATGGCAACTACCTGTCGAACCACTTGTGAGGATAGATGAACCAATATACAAGCCATCAATTGAGAAAGCATCTAAGCTAGAACTCAAAACACTCCTTGAGCATCTCAAATATGCGTATCTAGGTCCATTAGAAATTCTATCCGTAATTATCACATCAGACCTAGATCAAACCCAAGAGAAGAAACTTTTAGCTATCCTCAAAGAGAATAAGGAAGCCATAGGCTGGACCATGGCTGACATCAAAGAGATCAGTCCTTCAATTGTCCAACATCGAATTTATTTAGGAGATAAAGCCAAGCCAATCAGAGACCCCCAAAGAAGACTTAACCCAACTATAAAGGAGATAGTGAAGAAAGAGATTCTCAAGTTACTAGATAATGAAATTATCTACCCCATTTCAGATAGTTCATGGGTTAGCCCAATTCAAGTCATGCCTAAAAAGTCTGGGGTGACAGTGGTCCAAAATGAAGCAAATGAGTTAGTACTAACTAGAGTCCAAACTGGATGGAGAGTTTGTATTGATTATAGAAAATTGAATGCGGCCACAAGAAAGGACCATTTTTCTCTACTATTCATTGATCAGATGTTGGAAAGATTAGCTGGACATGAGTTCTATTATTTTTTTGATGGATATTCCGACTATAATCAGATTCCTATAGCACCAGAAGATCAAGAGAAGACTACATTTATCGGTCCATTTGAAACTTTTGCTTATAGATGTATGCCCTTTGGTTTATGTAATGCTCCATCTACTTTCTAAAAGTGCATGGTCAGCATCTTTTCTGATATGATCGAGAGATTTCTAAAAATATTCATGGATGATTTTTTCATCTTTAGCTCCACCTTCTTCGAGTGCTTACATCACTTAAGACTAGTCTTAGAAAGGTGTAAGAAGAAATACTTAGTGCTTAATTAGGAAAAATACCAATTCATGATCAAAGACGGCATAGTACTTTGCCATGTTATCTTAAATAAGAGAATTAAAGTGGATAAAGCCAAAGTAAACTTGATTGCAAATCTGTCACCATCCAAATCAGTCAAAGAAATTTGCTCATTATTAGGACATGCTGGCTTCTATAGGAGGTTCATCAAAAATTTTAGCAAAATAGTTCGACCACTGATCAATCTTCTTGCTAAAGATGTCAAATTTGATTTTACTTCTAAGTGCCTCGATTCTTTTGAGCATCTTAAAAAGGCACTGACATCCGCATCGATCATTCATACACCCGATTGGACTCAATCTTTTGAACTCATGTGATGCATCTGATCATACCATCGGAGCTATTTTAGGATAAAGAATTGATAAGCTGCCGTGAGTCATTTACTATGCTAGTAGGATCCTTAATGATGTGCAGCTTAACTACTCAACCACTGAAAAAGAGTTTCTGATTATCATCTTTGCCCTAAAAAGTTTAGATCTTATTTGGTTGGGTCACATGTCATTATATACACTGATCACTCAGCCATTAGATATCTCTTGATAAAGAAAGATGCAAAAGCATGTTTGATCCGATGGATTTTACTTCTTCAAAAATTTGACCTAAAAATCAGAGATAAAAAAAGAATTGAAAATATAGTGGCTGATCACCTGTCCCGATTGACTGATGCACCCTCTAATGAACCATCAATAGAAGAGTCTTTTTCTGATGAACAACTCATGTCAGTGACCAAAGAACCATGGTATGCTGATATTGTCAATTACTTAGCTACTGGTAGGATTCTCTCTTACTAGACCACTTAAGACAAACACAAATTTTTTGCCCAAGTAAAGTACTTTATTTGGGATGATCTATATCTGTTTAAACAAAGTCCTAACCAAATTATTAGAAGATGTGTCCCGAACCATGAGATCAAAAGTATTTTATCTTTTTGTCATGACCAAGCCTGTGGTGACCACTTTGGATCCAAGAAAACTACCGCAAAAGTTCTCCAATATGAATTTTACTGGTCCAATTTGTTTAAAGATGCATATGAGTACTATAAAAGCTGCACTAGATGTCAACAAGTAGGATGGATCATAAAAAGAGATATGATGCTATTAAATTCGATCTTAGTTGTTGATATTTTTGATGTATGGAGAATCGATTTCATGAGACCACTTTCAAACTCTTTCGAAAATGAATATATGTTAGTGGCTGTCGATTATATGTCCAAATGGATAGAGGCTATGCTGTGTGGATCGAATGATAGCAAAATTATTATCAAATTTCTAAAAAAAAATATCCTCTCTCATTTTGAAATCCCTAGAGCCATTATAAGTGATCAAGGAACATATTTTTGTAATCAATCCTTTGCAACCCTGATGAAGAAATACAACATCACCCATAAATTGGCCACACTCTATCACCCCCAGACTAGTAGACAAGTTGAAGTTTCAAATCATCAAATCAAACAAATCCTAGAGAGGATTGTGAGCACCAATAGAAAAGATTGATCATTGAAGCAAGTGGATGCTTTTTGGGCATAATGCACTGCCTTCAAAACCAACTTAGGAATGTCTCATAGGCTTGTGTTTGGTAAAGCATGTCACTTGCCAGTAGAGCTTGAACATAGGACTATGTGGGCCATCAAAAAGTTGAACATGGATCTAGATGAGGTTAGACAACATAGGAAGCTACAAATTGATGAATTTGAAAAAATCAGGAATGAGGCATACGATAATGCTAAGATATACAAAGGACGAACTAAGATATTTCATGATCGAGCAATCCTTAGAAAATTATTTTCATCTGATCAAAATTTTTTTTTGTATAACTTTAGGCTACATTTGTTTTCTAAAAAACTTAGATCTTGATAGATCGAGCCCTATATAGTAAAAGAAGTTTTCTCTTATGGAGCTGTAGAGATCAAAAATTCAAATAATAGTGCTACTTTTAAAGTAAATGGATAATGATTAAAACCATTCTTAGAATTGCCTACTGAAATTATGGAGGAGGCCATGGTTCTCCATGAGCCTATTTATTCTGATTGATTCTGTATCACGGGTTCAGTCCGGCTAAAGACTTAAAACTTATCATTTTTTAGGAGGCAACCCAAATTTTTTTATTTTATTTTAACTGATCTTTATTTTTTTAAAAAATAAAAGACCACTCTATATGGAAGCACTTGCCAATAATTTGGTCTAGCTGAAGACAATAAACTTAGCATTTTTTGAGAGACAACTAAGTTTCAGCTTTTGCTTTCGCTTTCTTTTGTATTTTGTTTAGGTTAATCAAGGCTTGCTTCATATCTTTTGTAGGAATTTGAAGATAAAATTGGCTAAATTGGGAGAATAACTAATTTTGAAAAGACATTTGGATCAGGTGATATCTCTCTTTTTTTTTTTTCTTTTTATGCACCCTTCATTTTTCCTACTCCATTAAGGATAATGTCGATTAAGTTAGGAGGAGAGAATAAAAAAATTTAAAAATTTTTTAAATCCTCAAGTAAGTTAGTATTTAGTATTTAAGTACCTGATTATACTTAAAAATTGAGTTAAATTAAATATTTTTAAAAAAAAATTGATGTACAGATTAGAGAGTTTGTGAGATATTGAGGGATCAAGTATTAAGAAAACTCAATAAAGAGTTAAGTTTAGAACTTAAATAATTTTTTTTGAGTATTTCTAAAATTTTCTACCAACATCAAAGAAGAGTTTACTTCTTATGAACTTGTGTAAGGTAACTATATATTTTTTTATATATATATATATTAAAAAAAAAATTCAAGTACTTCATGCTAAGTAACCGGACCTCTTTGCCTAAGCAAGTATTGAGTTTCGCATCAAAAGATATGAAGGGTAAAGAAGCCTGTTGTAAAGCTAGTTTTAACTCATAATCTATTTGATTTGAACAAGTAGATCCGAGGGATATTCTGTACCTAATATCCTAAAACCATCTGATTTGAGAGTCATTGACTGAAAACTCGCTACATGGGTCAAACAGAAAGCTTAAGGGGTGAAGACACTTAATAGCGGTATAACATTAAAAAAAAAATTAATCAATAAATGAAAGATGGAAGTAATAATATACTTATCCATATAAGGTTAATGATTTGGAGATAAAGGTAGGGATAATTTAAAAAAATTCAAAAAATATTTAGTATTCTTAGCTCAACTCCTACATTGATTAGTATTAATACTCCAATGATATACCTCACTCACACTCTACTGAATATCAATGGTCTTTTTAAAAATTATTTGATAAAATTTAAAATTTTAAGTTAAATAGTACTTAATTCTAAATTCTTTCTTTACTCGAGAATGAGCAAAGTTCAAGTTGGGAGATGTGATAAGTGGTATACTTTTATATTTATTGAAGATATTTTTGATAATTTATGGTGCTAAATCTTCTTAAAAACTTAATTTTATGAATAAATTAAATTTTTTTATAGAAATAAATAACTTTAAAAAAAATATAAAATTAGAGCATATTTATAAAAAAATTAATACATATTTTTTTAATTTTTCAAGCAAAAATCAGAGCAAAAATCAAGTGAAAATATCCTAAAAAATAATTTTTATTACCTTCGATGCACGGTGGATCGACCGCTAGGTCTACAAATTCAGGGGTGCGGTCCACAGAAATAGTTTGCGATCCATGACGTGGCTCATGGGCGGGGTGGAAGCTTCTTCGCACGATCCGATGGTCCAAATTCAAACTGAACCAGATCTGACGATCCACATTGGTTGTCAGTTGGAAGAAGGATTTTTGAATGAGATCGGACAGCCAAATTTTGATCCATCACTCGATCCAATGGCCAGCATCATTTCTAACTATGAATAAGAAATAAACTACACTGATCAACACTTCAGATTCCATCAAGCATCTGATCCAACGGCTAGTATTCATCCCGACTGTGTTAAGGAGATAAACTGTACGATCGAATGGCCAAAATAAATCAAGTGTGTGATCAGACGGTTGAGGATATCTCTGACCATAAGGACTTAAATGATTTTTTTTTATCAGATTTGGATGGTCCAAGGAAGATTCGATGGCCAAAAAAATTCCTACAAGTATAATATGTTTTCTAAGGGTTTTAGGACTCCTTTTGTGACCAAAAAAAGATAAAAAATTTACATATAAATAGGAGGTCAGGAATAAGTATAGAGAGGAGAAAAAATCAATAGAAAAGTAAGAAAAAATTAGAGAAAAAAATTAAAAAGCTTTAGGGATCAAAAATTGAAAGAATATGGAGCTAGAGATCTTGATGCGTGGCTAAATCCGTTCAATCCAGAAATACGATGAAGCCTATAAATGAGTTTTTATTTTTTTTATGTATTTAATTTTATACAATAAAATTATACTTTTATTTTATATCTTTTTATTTTTTTGAGATATTGATCTAGCCTACACGGTCTATACCCTCTATTGATGTGCCATGATCCCTAGATATGGTATGTGCTTAGGAGAGATAGATCATGGTATGTTAAATTAAATCTTATATCTTATAATTAAATTTAGATAGCTTATACTCTGATAGGACGAGCTGTGATTTATTGATACAGTTCATATCTCTTAGAGATAAGCTATACTAATACCTTAATCACAAGAATTAATATTGTAACATAAAAAAAAATCTAATTTATATGGTAGATTCAAAATTTTTGGATTATTTCTCTGACTTATTTTTTTTCATAAATTAATTTATACTTTTAATTTAATTTTTGCTAAGTCTATTTTTTTTTAATCCTTCTACGATCAATTCTCTTTTATTTCTTCTTAAAAAAAAGATAATCACTCTAAATCCTTATGAAAATGATCCTGACTCACCTTATTTATATAGTTTGAGTTGATTTTTATTCTTGACCACCTATGATAGCGATCAATGAGATATAAGAAGATTGATATATATCATAATGATTACATGTTTTTCTATAAGGAGGATGAAATGAAGAGCTCAAGTGATGTATGCAGTAAAAGCTGATTTAAACTGAGATAAGAGGGTAGGAATCAAAAGCACATACCATACAAGATTCTTCGATACCTGTCCCTCACTCCAAAGCTTTGAAGGCTCTACTTGTCCAAGAGTACTAACAGACGAATTGGTGTGGACACCAATCATCGTGCTTCCTTATAGCTCGATTGTTGATAGGGCCCCTATCATTTTTATTTTGAGTCCTGTAAGTTTTATCTTTTGAGTTCTGTAATAAATTTGATCTTTAAATTGGATTTGATTTGTAATTGAATCCTGGTTGAGTCAACCATGTTCAGTTCGAGTCAGTCACTTTGAAGATGTATGAATTTGAATAGGATAGATAGGTTAACTAAAGAGAGAATTCTTGACATTAATGATTGTGAATCATTACCTGTTGGGAAATATGTCCCAAAAAGCCAATCATCAACCTGTTGATGGTTGAGTAACCAAGTATTGTAATTGATTTGTTAATAAATAAAATATATTTGGCATTTTCATCATAAGATTTCATCTTCTAATGAACTCCGTTGTTATGATGAAGTCCTTAGGACTATTTAGATTCGATAAAGAGAGGATTTATCGATTAGTCCTTAAAATAGTTCACGATCAAATGATAGGCTGTTAATAAGGATGACAGCTTCTATCGAGCATAGGTCGCTGTAGGCCATATGGGTTGGTTGTCCTCTTAACCAAAGAGTGTGGAGACACTGGTATGACATACAGGTGAGATGTACTAGTACATCACATTGAACGTGACCAACTCCAGAGTATTCTGCTGTCGAGAATGTCTTTGATGGGATATAGGTATAAGTGTCCCTTAGACTTGAGATCGCCTCAGTGACTTGCAAGCAACTCACTATGCTTTGGTACTGGACTAACTGAATTTTTAATTCAGGGATGGAAGGCTTCTGGGCACAGTCAAGTACTTGCGAAGTCAGAGTGTGATCGAGATAGGATTGGCCACTCCAAGAGTTGGAGAAGAATGAGTCACTGTATTTCAATTTAGCAAAACTTGGCCAGGGTAATCCATCAGATGGTTTTGATATTTTGAAATATAATGTGGACAACCTGATCAGAGTTGATAGTTGAACTCTGGGATGTCCTATGATCATTTTGATCAAGGGGATGAATTATATGAAAACTATATCCGCATGGGTTCTAAGGATGTTGTTCTACACATTCGACCTATCCGATCATCGGGTACCATTGCTAGATGGTCACTTCGATTGGTAAAAAATTTATTCTTATACTACCGACTTAGGTTCGAACCTATGAGGTCACACACATTAGAGTTCATGATCCGATCGGATGGTTGATCAACGATTAAGAATCGTTCTAGGGTTAAATGATCAATACGATTGACATTTAACCCAGTGCAAGTGTTGCAGGAGGATCGATTAGCAATTTGATTGCTAATTGGCTTAATTTGATTAAGCCAATGGGCTGAGATTAAGTCTAATTAAATATAATTTAATTAGATTTGTTTGGGCTTGATTGGATCAAGTTCAATTGGTTTATTGGATAAGCCAAGTGCAAGGAAAAACTAGTCCTAGTTCAACTAGGACTTGGGTCAATCTAATTTCTAATTTGATTAGAAAATTAAATTAGATTTAAATCTAATTTAATCTGATTAAATTAGGTTTTTAATTGGGTTAAGATCTATTTTAATTAGATTGATCTAATTTTGATTTGATTTGATTTAAGAAACCAAATTAAAATAAGTCATAAGATAGAATCCTAGTAAGACTAGGATTCCACCTTGCACCACATAAGCCTTCCCCACACCCTCTCTCTCATTCAATGCCAATATCCTCTTATTTTATGCGACAAAAGCCCTCTCCCAGGTCTCTCCTACGTTCACAAAAGGTCTCCTCTCTTCTTTCTTATATGGAAGGTGGTTTGGATCAAATCAAAAAGGAATAAGTTTGGATTTCGAATTCTATGAGATAGAGTTTTAGAAATCCAAAACTCTTTCAATTTTGCACCGAATCTATCCAAATTTTTTTTTGGAATTTTCATGGCTTTTAGGGTATATATTATGCACCCTTTTCTAATAATCTATGCATGAAAATAAGGAGGAGGTGCTCAAGAGTTGGGTGCCCCTTAACTTGCCATGTTTGGATAAGCCTTGACTAGGTATTTGACCTAGACAAGGACTCTGTCATATCTCTCTATATAAAATGAGTTTCTTCATAAAATTTTCGAAGTAGATAGAGATTTGAGAGATTTTTAGGTCTTCTAAAAATTAGAGAGAAATACCTTTGGGTCGTGGAGATATAAAAGACACAAGTTAGGGTGTCTAGAGAGAGAAACGAGAAGAAGAAGAGGGTCTTCTTCTAGGGTTGTTTGTTTTCATATCTTTTTCCCTCCGTCTTGAGTTTCTTGAGAGTGTCTCAGATCTAAAACTCCTCCTTCTATTTTTCATCTTTGAAAGAGTCCAAATCAAAAAAAAGGAGGCACCTGATCAACCATCAAAGAAGGATCAGCACAGTACTAGCATACTGTGCTGATTTTCTGAAGCAGGACTTCTGATCGAGATTCGTGGGCTCGTGTGGATGACTCCTAGAGGTCGGATGCATGTGCGGCTTGCAACATCATCCTCAACCCAAATCAGCAAGGTTAGAATGTCTAACTTGCAAGGCAATAGATCTGATCTATTGTTTGATACATACATTAGATGTAGTATAGAAACATGTTGATATGATCAACATGTAGTTCATGCTATATTTATATATTTTAATTTTTAATTTAATTCTATGTAATAATTATGTAATAGATCTTAGATCTAGGAATTTTCTAGTTTTAGAAAATAAATTTTGATTTATTTTAGTCTTCCGCTGTATGATCTTGAAAAAGTTTCAAGATCTAACCCTGAAACCCTAGATCTGGTTCCTACAATTGGTATCAGAGCCTAGATTCTTTATTACATGATTATTTATACATGCTTAGATTATTTTTTAGATTAGATCTAATTTATAATCTGATTATTAAATCTAAAATTAAAATTTTAGATCAATCACGAACTGCAAGGTTGTCCTGCTGTAAGGTTTACCCCTTACAGTGCAAAGGTTGTCCTAGTTTGTGTAGATCTATCTTTAATCATAAATTTGCTAGATATGATCTAGATTAAATTTATGATTTATTAGATTTAAAAATATTTAAATCTAAAATAAAATATCTTTGTTAATAATTTTTGTGCAAAAATATTGTTTAAAGTTGAAATTGTTTCAATTACATGAACCTGTTTAAATTAGATCTAAAGTAGTTTCATGTTTATTTCACTTGTATCTTGATTATGAATCAAACATGCAATATGTTGATAGAATCATATTATAAAATTATTTTACAAATATAAAAATTATTTTTTGAAAAGTCGAACCCAACCCTCAGCCCAAAACTTAATTAAGAATTAAGAAGTTGTTTGATTAGGTTCTAGGATTGTGAATTGAAGAACCTAAGACACAAACCATAACACATTGGGTTAATGGGTTAGTGGAATTAGGTCCATTAATTGGGTTAGACCTATGATTAGATTGAAGATGGACTTAATTAGAGAATTGACTAAATCTAATCAATTGTTGTCTTAGATTAGGTCAAGGATTCTCTAGATCAATTACAATAGTTGTAGTTGGTCAAGTCCATGTCTTTAACGAGAACCAAATGGACTTGATTCTTGGCTAAGCGGTCTAGCACGAACTGTTAGGTTGATCTAATCGAAACTAATTAAACCAGTTGGTGTCTAAGGTAAACCAGACCGGTGGTTTTTAATTGGGAGCCCGTTTACCTGGCCATTTCTGATGGTGTCAAAGGCAAGCTTTGGCAGACCCTCCCACTGATCGAACTTACCTGACCTCTTGGTGAAATTATGTTTTGATCGGATCACTTGACTATTCGAGCTGACCCATGTCAGCTAGGTAAATCAGTGTGACTGATTTAGGTGCTCCTAGACTAGCCCTTTTAATGGTCTCCCTTAAGCTGACTTGGTGAAGCCATTGGGAGGATCATGATAAGCTGGTTCATCTAACCTCATCCTCTAAATTATTTAAATCTTCTAAAATTATTAGGTCCTTAAAATGATAAAGTTATGGAGATAATTGAGTCATAGCCTCCCATTAAGGTGTTTGATAATGAGTCCATTAACTCAATAATCATTGCAGACCCAAAGGCCTGGTGCTTGTTGACTAATGGAATTATCACTCATTATATGATGACTTGAAAGTGTCTCTCTAATGGTGGTTAGGTGAGCCAACCAAAGTTGGGCTTAATCATTTGTTGGTTAGATACACCAAGTATGATCATGTTAATGGTTGGACCTAATCGGATCCTTATAGTGGAGGCCAAAGCCTACTGATTAGGTTTCTGGGGCAAAATTAAAATTGCTAGAAATTATTTAGAGAAATAATTGATTATGAACCTATCCTTAGATGTACATGGGTTAGCCAACCAAAGTTGGGCTTGTGTGCAGTCTAAGTGGATTCTAGTACCCACTAAGAAATTAGGATAATTCCTCAAATTGGAGGTAGAGGCTACCAATTCAAATAAAATAGTGGGAGAAACTTTTTGATTAAAGTCCAAATCTTTAAGTTTAATGAATCAATTACTAATTAGGTTATGGTTCTCCTTTGTGCAAATATGGCCACTTCCCTATCGCTCCGATCATTGTTGGACAATGATAAGTTGGTGGGACCCAACTTCGATAGCTGGTACCAAAAGTTGAAGATAGTCTTGGAGCATGAATGGATCCTATATGTGATAATGGATCCTGCACCTGAGGAGCCAGCTGTCAATGCATGTGGAACAGTCAGAGACACTTACCAGAAGTGGCTCAGTGATCGGACCACGGTGCGCTGTATCATGCTAGCTGCCATGAGCAATGAGTTCAGTCACAGATTCGAGACAGCTCAGCCAAAAAATATGCTTCAAGTGTTGGAGGATGCCTTTGGCACACCCGATGACGTGGAGAGGCACAAGACTAGTTGTGCCATCTTCAACACCAAAATGCGGGATGGTGCCTCTGTTACTGATCATGTATTGTACATGATCGAGCTGATGGAACGATTGAGCAAGCTCGACTTTCCTTTGCATAAGCAGCTTGGGAAAGATGCAATACTGAACTCGCTACCCAAGTCTTATCTCCCATTCCTCACTCATTATAGAATGACAAAGCCTGAAGTAAACTACCACGGATTACTGGGGTTGCTTCAGAACTTTGAGAAGGATCACCAACTCCTCAAGGAGTCAGTGAACTCAGTGGGAGGTTCGTCTTCTGGTTCTCGACCCTTTGAGAAAGGAAAGAAGAACAAGAAGAAGAAAGTGAAGAAGGTGCATGTTCAGGCTGGGACATCAGTGTAGGGTCAGACCAAAAAGATCAAACCTGATAAGAGTCTATTCTACTGGCAAGCACCCTAGATTAGATAGTGTGTTAGATATCTACTTATGGCACTGTAGGCTAGGTCATATAAACAAGAACAGAATAAACAGGTTGACTCAAGAGAGAATCTTCGAAGTCAGTGATTGTGAATCACTTCCAATCTGTGAGTTCTGTCTTCTTCGTAAAATGACCAAGTCACCTTTTACTGGAAAAGATGAGAGAGCTACTAAGCTCTTGGGCCTAATACATACTAATGTATGCGGGCCCATGAGCACCAGTGCTAGAGGTGGATATTTCTACTTCATAACTTTCATGGATGACCTATCCCGACATGGATATGTCTATCTGATGAAACATAAGTTGGATTCATTTGAAATATTCAAACGATTCTGAAGTGAAGTAGAAAAATAAACTGGGAAGAGCATTAAAACTCTTCGATCTGATTGAGGAGGAGAATACCTTTCTAGTGAATTTCTCACATATCTAGGAGAGAATGAGATTCTCTCCCAATGGACTCCTCCAGGAACACCACAGCATAATGGTGTGTCTGAAAGGAGGAATCGGACTCTGTTAGACATGGTCCGATCCATGATGGGTTTTGCTAGCTTGCCAATATCCTTCTGGGGATATGCACTCGAATCGGCCTGTTATCTGTTAAATAGGGTTCCAAGTAAGTCTGTAATTAAGACTCCATATGAGATATGGACAGGATGTAAGCCAACACTTTCACACTTTAGGGTCTGGGGGTGCCCGGCCTATGTCAAACGATTAGTCACAGACAAACTTGGACCTAGGTTTGACAAATGCTCATTCATAGGGTACCCCAAAGAGACAAAAGAATATTTTTCCTACCATGCTGATGAACAAAAGGTGTTCGTCAGCCTTAAGGCAATCTTTTTAGAAAAGAAGTTCCTTGGTGAAGGAACCGTTGCCTCTAAGGTTGAACTTGATGAAGTTCAATAGGTAGAAGGACCGACACTAATAGCTGAACCTGAGTTGAATATGATTAGATCAGATTCGGAGCCCAATCTATCTGCACCATTAAGGCAATCCGGTAGAGTACCACATCAGCCGGATAGATACTACGGTTTCTTGGTCCGGGACGGTGATCCCATCGAACTTGATGAGAATAATGAGGATCCGATCACCTATATGGATGCAACGCAGAGACCTGATTCTGAGAAATGGCTTGAAGCCATGAAATCCGAAATGGAGTCCATGAAGGTCAACGATGTATGGACATTGGTTGACCCACCTGAAGGGGTTAAACCCATTGGGTGTAAATGGGTCTTCAAAAGGAAGAGGGGCGCAGACGGAAAGGTGGAGACCTATAAAGCCCGTCTGGTCGCCAAGGGGTATCATCAATGTTATGGTATTGACTATGACGAGATGTTTTCTCCTATGGCAATGCTCAAATCCATTCGGATAATGCTTGCAATAGCTACCCATCTGGATTATGAGATCTGATAGATGGATGTAAAGATAGCTTTCCTGAATGGAGAGCTGACCGAAGAGGTGTATATGATACAACCTGAGGGGTTTACATCCACAGATGAGTCCAAGGTGTGCAAGCTTCAGAGATCCATTTATGGATTGAAGCAAGCTTCTCAGAGTTGGAACATGCATTTTGATAAGGTGATCAAAATGTATGGCTTCATTAAGAATGGAGAAGAGCCCTGCATCTATAAATGGGCAAATGGTCAAGTTGTGGTATTCCTTGTCTTGTACGTGGATGACATTCTCTTAATCGGGAATGACATCCCTCACTACAGGGAATAAAAATTTGGTTGTCATCACAGTTCTCCATGAAGGACTTGGGTGAAGCATCCTACATCCTAGGGATGAAGATCTATAGGGATAGATCTAAAAGGATGCTTGGGTTATCCCAGTTCATGTACATAGACACTGTGCTGAAGAGGTTCAGCATGGAGAATTCCAAGAAGGGCTATCTACCGATAGGCCAAGGAATTTCTCTCTCTAAGAAGGATTGTCCGACAACTCCTGAAGAGAGAGAGCGTATGAGTAGAGTCCCATATGCTTCAGCCGTGGGATCTATCATGTACCTATGACATGTACAAGACCAGATGTGGCATACTCACTAGGAGCAGTGAGTAGATACCAATCTGATCCTGGAGAAAATCACTGAAAAGTGGTTAAAGCCATCCTTAAGTATTTGAGAAATACTAAGGACCAATGGTTGGTTTATGGCGAGTCAGATCTGAAACTTGTGGGATTCACAGACTCTAGCTTCCAATCTGACCATGATGACAGCAGGAGCGTGTTGGGTTATATCTTTACTCTGAATGGTGGAGCCATCTGCTGGAAGAGTTCCAAGCAACATACTGTGGCGGACTCTGTTTGTGAAGCAGAGTACATCGCAGCATCGGATGCCACGAAAGAAGCTGTGTGGCTGAGGAAATTCATCAACGAGCTCGGAGTAGCACCCTCCCTCGATGGTCCGGTCCTGCTCTACTGCGACAGCACTGGTGCCATAGCTCAGGCGAAGGAACCCAAAGCACATCAGCGGATGAAGCACATCTTGCACCGCTTCCACTTGGTCCGAGAGATCATGAATCGAGGTGACGTCGACCTTCAGAAGATCGATGGAAAGAAGAACCTGGCGACCCCTTCACTAAAGCCCTGGCGATAAAAGAGTTCGACAACCACAAGTCGAAGATGGGTATTAGATACCGTGCCGAGTGACTTTAGACAAGTGAGAGTTGTTGGGAAATGTGTCCCAAAAAGTCAATCGTCAAGCTGTTGACGGTTGAGCAACCAAGTATTGTAATTGATTTGTTAATAAATAAAATATATTTGGCATTTTCATCATAAGCTTTCATCTTCTAATGAACTCCATTGTTATGATGAAGTCCTTAGGACTATTTAGATTCGATAAAGAGAGGATTTATCGATTAGTCCTTAAAACAGTTCACGACCAAATGATAGGCTATTAATAAGGACGACAGCTTCTATCGAGCATAGGTCGCTGAGGCCATATGGGTTGGTTGTTCTCTTAACCAAAGAGTGTGGAGACACTGGTATGGCATACAGGTGAGATGTACTAGTACATCATCATTGAATGTGACTAACTGCAGAGTATTCTGCTGTCGAGAATGTCTCTGATGGGATATAGGTATAAGTGTCCCTTAGACTTGAGATCGCCTCAGTGTCTTGCAAGCAACTCACTGTGCTTTGGTACTGGACTAACTGAATTTCTAATTCAGAGATGAAAGGATTCTGGGCACAGTCAAGTTCTTACAAAGTCAGAGTGTGATCGAGATGGGATTGACCACTCCAAGAGTTGGAGAAGAATGAGTCGTTGTATTTCAATTTAGCAAAACCTTGGCCAGGGTAATCCATCAGATGGATTTGATATTTTGAAATACAATGTGGACAACCTAATGAGAGTTAACAGTTGAACTCTGGGGTTCCTATGATCATTTTGGTCAAGGGATGAATTATATGAAAACTATATCCTCATGGGTTCTAAGGATGTTGTTCTACACATTCTACCTATCCGATCGTCGGGTACCATTGCTAGATGATCACTTCGATTGGTACAGAAATTTATTCCTGTGCTACTAGTTTAGATTCGGACCTATGAGGTCACACACATTAGAGTTCATGATCCGATCAGATGGTTGATCAACGATTAAGAATCGTTCTAGGGTTAAATGATCAATACGATTGACATTTAACCTAGTGCAAGTGTTGCAGGAGGATCGATTAGCAATTCGATTGCTAATTGGCTTAATTTGATTAAGCCAATGGACTGAGATTAAGTCTAATTAAATATAATTTAATTATATTTGGTTTGGCTTGATTGGATCAAGTCCAATTAGTTTATTGGATAAGCCAAGTGCAAGAAAAAACTAGTCCTAGTTCAACTAGGACTTGGATCAATCTAATTTCTAATTTGATTAGAAAATTAAATCAATTTAAATCTAATTTAATCTGATTAGATTAGATTTTTAATTGGGTTAAGATCTATTTTAATTGGGTTGATCTAATTTTGATTTGATTTGGTTTGAGAAACCAAATTAAAACAAGTCATAAGATAGAATCCTAGTAAGACTAGGATTCCACCTTGCACCACATAAGCCTTCCCCACACCCTCTCTCTCATTCAACGCCAATCTCCTCTTATTTTGTGCAACAAAAGCCCTCTCTCGGGTCTCTCCCACGTTCACAAAAGGTCTCCTCTCTTCTTTCTTACATGGAAGGTGGTTTGGATCAAATCAAAAAGGAATAAGTTTGGATTTCGAATTCTATGAGATAGAGTTTTAGAAATCCAAAACTCTTTCAATTTTGTACCGAATCTATCCAAATTTTTTTTTGGAATTTTCATGGCTTTTAGGGTACATATTATACACCCTTTGATAGTGATCCATGCATGAAAATAAGGAGGAGGTGCTCAAGAGTTGGGTGCCCCTTAACTTGCCATGTTTGGATAAGCCTTGACTAGGTATTTGACCTAGATAAGGAATCTATCATATCTCTCTATATAAAATGAGTTTCTTCATAAAATTTTTGAAAAAGATAGATATTTAAGAGACCTTTGGGCCATCCAAAAATCAGAGAGAAAGACCTTTGGGTCGTGGAGATATAAAAGACACAAGTTAGGGTGTCTAGAGAGAGAAATGAGAAGAAGAAGAGGGTCTTCTTCTAGGGTTGTTTGTTTTCATATATTTCCTCCCTCCATCTTGAGTTTCTTGAGAGCATCTCAGATATAAAACTTCTTCTTCTAATTTTTATCTTTGGAAGAGTCCAAATCAAAAAGAAGGAGGCACCTGATCAACCATCAAAGAAGGATCAGCGCAGTACTAGCATACTGTGCTGATTTCTGAAGCAGGACTTTTGATCGAGATTCGTGGGCTCGTGTGGATGACTCCTAGAGGCCGGATGCATGTGCGGCTTGCAACATCATCCTCAATCCCAGATCAGCGAGGTTAGAATGTCTAACTTACAAGGTAATAGATCTGATCTATTGTTTGATACATACATTAGATGTAGTATAGAAACATATTGATATGATCAACATGTAGTTCATACTATATTTATATATTTTAATTTTTGATTTAATACTATGTAATAATCATGTAATAGAATCTTAGATCTAGAGATTCTCTAGTTTTAAAAAATAAATTTTGATTTATTTTAGTCTTTCGCTGTATGATCTTGAAAAAGTTTCAAGATCTAACCCTGAAACCCTAGATCTGGTTCCTACATTACCGACCTGTGAATCCTATCTTCTTAGTAAGATGATAAAGTCACCTTTTAAAGGAAAAGGTGTGCGAGCTACTGATGTTCTGAGTCTAGTACATAGCGATGTATGTGGATCTATGAACACAAGTGCCAGAGGTGGATTCAACTATTTCATTACTTTCACTGACGACCTATCAACGTATGGGTTCATCTATCTTATGAAGCATATGTCCAAATCATTTAAAATATTCAAATAATTTTATAGTGAAGTAGAAAAATAAACTAAAAAAAGTATTAAAATTCATCGATCAGACTGAGGAGGAGAATATCTTACTAGTGAATTCCTAACATATCTAGAGGAGAATGAGATTCTCTCTCAATAGACTCCTCTGAAAACACCACAACATAATAGGGTATCAGAAAAGAAGAATCAAACACTGTATGACATAGTTCGATCCATGATAGGCTTTGCCACTCTACCAATCTCCTTTTGAGGATATGCTTTAGAAACTGCTTGCTATGTACTGAACAAGATTTCAAGTAAGTCTATCAATAAAATTCGATATAAGATATGGATAGGGTGTAAGTCAGTACTCTCACACCTTAGGATTTAGTGATATCCGACTTATGTCAAATATTTAAAACAGATAAGCTTGGACCCAGGTCTAATAAGTATTTATTTGTAGGGTACCCAAAGAAAATAAAAAGATACTATTTCTACCTCGCTAAAGAATAAAAGATATTCGTCAGTAATAGGACAGTCTTTTTGGAAAGAGAGTTCCTTAGAGAAGAAAATTGATGCCACTAAGATCGAACTTAGTGAAGTTTGTAAGATAGAAAATTAGACACCTTTGAGTAAAAATACAGAACCAAAATTGATTAGGAAATCAAATCCCGATCCTATTATAGAGGCACCATTAAGAAGATCTAATAGAGTACCATATCAACCAGACAGATACTATGGTTTTTTGGTATGAAATGGTGATTCCATCAAACAGATCAGAACGATGAGGATCTGATCACCTATATAGATGCTATGCAGAGGTCTGACTCAGAGAAATGGCTAATTACCATAAAATCTAAAATGGATTCCATGAAGATCAATGGTGTATGGACACTTGTTAATCCATCCAAAAGATTAAATCTATAGGATGCAAATGGATTTTCAAAAAGAAAAAAGGAGCGAATGAAAAGGTAGAGACCTATAAAGCCCATCTAGTTGCCAAGAGATATCATCAACATTATGGTGTTGACATGATGAGACATCTTTCTTATGGCAATGCTCAAGTCCATTCAGATTATGCTTTCTATAGTGGCACACTTAGATTGTGAGATCTGACAAATAGATATTAAAATTATTTTTCTTAATGGAAAATTGAAAGAAGAGATGCATATAATACAACCTGAAAGTTTCACATCTACAGACGAATCTAAAGTGTGCAAGCTAAACAGATCCATTTATGAACTGAAGCAAGCTTCTCAAAGTTGGAACATATATTTTGATAAGATGATCAAAACATTTGTAGTCATATTTCTTGTATTGTATATGAATGATATTTTTTTAATTAAGAATGGCATCCCTGCATTATAGAGTGTAAAGCTCTGGTTGTCATCACAATTCTCTATAAAAGATTTGGGAGAAGCATCCTACATCTTAGGAATGAAGATCTATAGAGATAGATCTAAAAGGTTCCTTGAATTATCCTAATCCATGTATATTGATACCATACTGAAACGGTTTAGCATAAAAAATTTCAAGGACTATCTATCGATAAGCCAAGAAATTACTCTTTCTAAAAAGAATTGTTAGACAACTTCTCAAGAGAGAGCATATAAGTAAAATCTCATATGCCTCGATAGTGAGATCTATCATGTATGCTATGATATATACAAGGTCGGATGTGACCTACTCATTAGGGATAGTGAGTAGGCATCGGTCTGATCTCGATGAGAATCATTGAAAAGTTATAAAGACAATCATTAAGTATTTAAAAAATACTAAGGACCAATGATTAATCTATGGAGATAATGACTTTAAACTTGTGGGATATACTGATGCCAATTTTTAGTCAAATCATGATGACAATAAAAGTATATCTGGCTATATTTTTACTTTATATGGTGGAGCAATCTGCTGGAAGACTTTCAAGTAGTACACAATAGCTGATTCAGTATGTGAAGTAGAATACATTGCAGCATCCAATGCTACAAAGGAAGCTATTTAGTTGAGAAAGTTTATCTGTGAACTTGGAGTGGTTTCTTCAGTTGAAGGCCAGTTTTACTATATTATGACAGTACTGGTGCCATCGCTCAAGCCAAAGAACCCAAGTCCCATCAGAGAACCAAACATATCCTGCATCGCTATCATCTTATTTGTGAGATCGTCAATTGAGGTGACGTCGAGCTGTTGAAGATTGATGGAAAGAAAAACCTAGCCAACCCCTTTACTAAAGCTCTCGGGATCAAAGAGTTTGATGACCACAAGTGGAAGATGGATATTAGATACAGTCTTGATTGGCTTTAGTCCCAATGAGAGTTATTGGAAAATATGTCCTAAAGCCAATTATTTATTTGTAGGTGATTATGCTCTTTATAATTTGTATATAAATGATTAATGAATAAAAAATATTTTTGTTAAGTTCATCATAAATGTGCATCTTCCTTTGAACTCTTATGTTATGATGAAGTCCTTAGAACTATAATATAATCAATAAAAGAAGATTTATCAAATAGTTCTTAAACTTATTCGTGATCAAATGATACGTTATTAATAAGGATAATAACATTTATCGAGTATAAATCATTGTGTGCCATATAGATTGGTTGTTCTCTTAACCAAAAAGTGTAGAGACACTGATATAGCATACAGATGAGATGTAGGAGTACATTGTCATCGAATAATGACTCACCTATGGAATGCTCTGCTATCAAGGATAGCTTGTGAAGGATATGGGCATAAATATTTCTCCGACCTGAGATCACCATGGTGACTTGCAAGCAACTCACTATACTTTGATGTTGAACTATCTGTATTTCTAATACAGTGATGAAAGGCTACTGGGTACAGTCAAGTACTTGTGAAGTCGGTGTGTGAGTCAAGATAGGATTGACCCCTTCAGATTATAGGAGTTAATGTATCACTGTATTTCAATCCAGTAAAATCTTGATCAGGATAATTCTTGTGATTTATCACAGGATTTGAGAAAGATTGAAATACAATATGGATGATTTATCCAAGGTTGATAGTTTAACCCTAGGTCATCCTGAGCATTAGGATCAAAGGGATGAATTATGCGATAACCATATGCCTAGGTTCTTGAATGTTGTTTTGTAATTATTCGATCTATCCAGACATCGAATATTATTACTAGATGGTTATTTCGATTAGTACAGAAAATAGTTTCTATATTACTAATATAGTGTTCGAACCTATAGAGTCTCACACAAAGTCAAATAACATAGGAAAGAATTGATCTAATATCTACGTATTCAATTTGAAAGTATGAGACTTGATTGAACATATAGATCTACTTAATTAAGAATTAAGTTATAGTTCATATAGAATTAAATACTGACTATGTCTAGCTAGCACTACACATAAGGTGCAGATTTAATTTCGAAGATGAATTTGACCAAATCTATGATCCAAGAAACTATGAGGATTGGATTCGAGTCTTAAGTACTTTAGATTAGATCTAAATTTAATTGGACTTGATTTTATTAAGGCTAATTGGATTAATTAAACCAAGTTTGACTTGGATAAAATCCTAATTAGATTAAGATCAATAATTTTTTCAAATTTGATTCGAATTAGATTCAAATTGAATTTAAATTGAATCTAAATCTGAACCAAATTGAATTTGGAACACTATGTCTTAAAATCCTCTCTCTTTATGGCTGACTAAGATGGAGGAGGGGCATTGGAAATTGTGCCCCTCCCTTGGGCATGCGGCAAAGGAAGAGAAAGGCGCAAATTGGCACCTCTTCTTTCTTCTTTTGGGTTCCTCATGAAAAAAGGAGTTTGGATTTGATTCAAACCTGGAGAGTCCTATTCTATAAAGAAACTTCATTTGGTTTAGGACTTCTTGTCTATTTAAGCAAGGGCATGGAGAAGGGAGAAAGCAATCAATCAATCAAAGCATGAAAGGCTCTCTCTTTTGGGCATGATCTCCCTCCTTGTTGTGGCGTGTAGAGTCCTTCCAAGGCATTGAGATCAGATCATAGAGCTCTTCTCTTTTTGTCTTCTTAAGAAGATCCTAAAGTTCTTCATCCCTCTATCCTACGTTGCTTGATGTGCATGCAAAGTAGAGGATTTGCGCATCTAGATCTTGTGAAGCAACTCATTTCAGAAACTCATTGATCATCTTTTCATTGTGATCAAGGTAAGTTTCATAAAAGTTATGAATTTTTCTTTTAATTATAATCTATTCAATTTTTCTCTTGGCCATGCGATGCGGATCGCATGTTTTCTTGATCAACAATAACATTCAGAAGCATACTGGCCATATTTTTTGCAAACATAACAACAAACTTTAAATTTATTGTATCTTTTGCTTGTGTTTCTCCTCTCTCTTGTCCATCATTTGGGCTTTGACTTCTTTCTTCATATCTTCCTCATCCTCCATGACTACAGCCATAGCCACGGCCATGTCCACGACCTTGGCCTTGACCTCGATCACTTGGACTCTCATCACTTTTAGAAGCTTTTTTTTTGTCATTCAAAGATAACTTTAACTGAAGGACTTGCTCAATAGTATTTTGCTTCTTCTTTTCCTTTTTTTTTTGCTTATATGCTGTAATGAGCCCATAAGCTCATCTATATGTTGGAATGCGCAGGGGTTTCATGCATACATTTTAAAAATTTTTCAGCAAAAAAATATTAGATTAAATAATTTAATCAATAAATATATGTTTAAGATTTGATCTTAAAACTCTTACAAATAGATCGATGACATGAATTTATATGCATAAAAATCTGAATCTAAAATGACAAGCATGTGAACCAAAAACAGTATTTAGTAATAGATCTAATCTACTACTTCTAAGATTCCGAACCCAATATATGAGCTTGGGTAGTCAAATTTTATGATTGAGAATATAGATTTGGAAGTTCTCTCTAATCGCTCATAGCCACACAAGCATTCAGCCTCTACGGATGGTCCAAACGAAGCTCCTCGAACCGATCAGCCCTCAATTGGAGTGCTAGCTCACGCAGTCAGCTTTTGATGGCAGATCTGACTTGATCTCCTTCTTCAATTATCTCAAACTTTTTTGATATCGAAGATGGATCAAAGAAAGATGCTGGATGGTGGAGAAAAATCAGATGAAGACTCTCTTCTCTTTAATTTTTTTTCATCCAAAAATCTAGAATAGTTCTAGGTCTCTCACCCGAGAGGAGAACAGTCTCCTCTTTTGTTCATGCCAAGAAAGAATGAAATCTATCCAAAGCTCACATCCCAAAGAAGAATTTTCATCCCCTTTCTCTCTGGTATCTCACAGTGAAGAGATCTCTTCTTTTGGTGCACAAAATTATGGCCCTTTTATGATTGTCGCACAAATCAGATAAGACAGGATAAGGGCTAGAGTTTGTTACAATTCAAACCATTTTGAATTTTAATTTAACTCTAACTTTTTCTAATCCTTATCTAACTTAAAGAGAGATTTATCAAAGAAAATTGGGCTTGAAAATCAATTGAAAAGACTCTTTTTCTCATACACAATGGGCACCTTCAAAAACTGTCAACGTGAGGAAGGATATGGATAAAGTTTTAAGTTAAAATTCAAATCAATTTGAATTCAAATTAAAACCAACCAAATCCTATCCTTAATGGATGACAAAAGAAGGATTATTTTCTAATTTTCTCATGTACAAACTAATTTTGTGCGATAAGAAAATACGTGAGACAATTTAGGTGGCGTAAGGGAGAAAGTCCCACTCATTTGGGACTCTAGGGTTTAATCAATTGGATTTCTTTCAAACCCAATCCAATTAGATCCAAATAAAATATAATGAACCTAATCTAATTAGGCTCCTACAATCATAATTAAATTTGATCAAATAAATAAATAAATTGAGATATAGATCTGATCGAATCAGGATCATTTCTTCCTTACTAATTAAATCATCTCATAACCTAATCAAACTTGACTTGATTGAATCCAATTCAATCAAATTGATTCAGACTTTAATGCTCAATCAAATTGAGCTAATTAATAATCTAATCATTAATTAATCCTCCATTAATGATAGAGTTCAAGTCTAGTGGAACTCTTCTCTAGAGTCCCCATCCAGTGGGACTCTTCATCAGAGTCTCCGTCCAGTGGGACTCTTCACCAGAGTCTCCATCCACTAGAACTTTTCAGATTAGCCATGTGATTGGAGAGGAACTTCTAATGTGTGTGACCCTATAGGTTCGAACCTAAGTCGATAGCATAGGACCTGATTCCTATACCAATCGAAGTAACCATCTAGTAATAGTACTCGATGTTCGGATAGATCGAATATATGCAAGCAACACTCAAGAACCTATTAGGATATAGTTACCATATAATTCATCCCTTTAACCCTTGATGCCAGGATGACTTAGAGTTTAAACTGTCAACTCTAAACAGTACATCCATTATATGTCTCAACCTGATAAATCCTGTGACTCCTCACAAAGATTGTCTTGGTCAAGGTCTTACTAAATAGAAACACAAAGCATTCTCTCCAATTTTTTGGAGTGGTCAATTCCATCTTGACTCATGCACCGACTTCACAAGTACTTGACTGTGCCTAGAAATCTTTCGATTCTAAATTAAAAATTTAGGTAGTCTGGCACCAAAGCACAGTGAGTTACTTTTAAGTTACTATGGTGATCTCAGGTTGGAGAGACACTTATATCCATATCCTTTCAGAGTGACTCTTGACAGCAGAGTGCTCCGAAGTTGGTCACGAGTGAAATATACTTCTCCATTTCACCTGCATGCCATACTAGTGTCTCCACACTCCTTGGTTAAGAGGCTAACCAACCTATATGGCACACAACAACCTACACTTAATATATCTATCATCCTAGTAATAGCATATCATTTGGTCGCAAACTCATTTAAGGACTAAACGATAAATTTTTTTTTATCGATTTAAAATAGTCCTAAGGACTTTCATCATAACATAGAAGTTTATTGTAAAAGATGTACAAGCTTATGATAAAAATTATCAAATAAATATTTTATTAATTAATTCATATACAGTTATATCAAATAGCACAACTGTCAACAGACCGACGATTGACTTTGAAATATATTTTCCAACAACTCCCACTTGTACTAAAGCCAATCGGTATAGTATCGTATACCCATCTTCATTTTGTGATCTTTGAACTCCTTTACTATAAGGGCTTTAGTTAATGGGTCAGCCAGGTTATCCTTTCTATCGATCTTTTGAAGGTCAACATAACCTCGATCCATGATCTCTCAAACAAGATGGTAGTGACGCACAATATACTTTGTCCACTGATGTGCCTTCGGTTCCTTTGCCTGAGCTATGGCTCTAGTACTATCGCAATAAAGCAGAACTGGACCATCGATGGAGGATGCCACTCTAAGCTCGATGATGAACTTTCTCAGCCATACAGCTTTCTTTGCAGCATCGGATGCCGTGATGTACTCTGTCTTGCTAACAGAATTAGCTACAGTATGCTGCTTGAAACTTTTTCAGCAGACAGCTCTACCATTTAGGATAAAGATGTATCTCGATACGTTTTTGCTATCGTCACGATCTGACTGAAAATTGGAATCAGTGTATCCCATGAGTTTCAAGTCAGATTCTCCATAAATGAGCTACTGATCCTTAGTATTTTTTAAATACTTAAAGATGATTTTTGCAACCTTCCAATGGTTCTCACCTAGATCTGATTGGTATCTGCTCACTACTCCTAGTGAATATGCCACATCCGATCTTGTACATGTCATGGCATATATTATAGAACCCACTATCAAGGCATATAAAATTTTACTCATATGATCTCTCTCTTGAGGGGTTGTCGGACAATCCTTCTTTGAGAGAAATTTCATGGCCTATCGAAAGATAGCCTTTTTTGAAATTCTCCATGCTGAACTATTTTAGCATGGTATCTATGTACGTTGATTGGGAGAGTCCGAGCAGTCTTTTAGATCTATCTCTATAGATCTTCATCCCTAGGATGTAGGCTGCTTCTCTCAGATCCTTCATGGAGAATTATGACGACAGCCACACTTTTATTCCCTATAATGTAGGGACATCATTCTCAATTAAGAGAATATCATCCACATACAAAATAAGACATACAATTACTGAACCATTAGCCCACTTATATATACAGGATTCCTCTCCATTCTTAACGAAGCCATACGTTCTAATCACCTTATCAAAATGTATGTTCTAACTCTGAGATGCTTGCTTCAATCCATAAATAGATCTTTGAAGCTTGTACACCTTGGACTTGTCTATAGATGTGAACCCTTTAGGTTGCATCATATACACCTCTTTATTCAGCTCTCCATTTAAAAAAGCTATCTTCACATCCATTTGTCAGACTTCATAGTCAAGGTATGCCGCTATTGCAAGTATGATCCGAATGAATTTGAGCATTGCCATAGGAGAGAACATCTTGTCATAGTCAATACCATAACATTGACGATATCCCTTGACAATCAGATGGGCTTTATAGGTCTCAACCTTTCCATCTGCACCCCTTTTCCTTTTGAAGACCCACTTACACCCTATAGGTTTTACCCCTTTAGGTGGATCAACCAATGTTCACACATTGTTGATCTTCATAGACTCTATTTTGGATTTCATGGCTTCAAGCCATTTCTCAAAGTCGGACCTCTGCATTGCATCCATATAGGTGACTGGATCCTCATTGTTCTCATCGAGCTCAACAGGATCTCCATCTCGGACCAAAAAATTTAGGTATCTATCCGACTGATAAGTACTCTATCGGATTATCTTAAAGATATTTTATATTGGATTTTAAATTTGATCTTATCAAATCTGGCTAAGATTTAGTTACTAGTGTCAGTTATTCTATCTGTCGAACTTCGTCAAGTTCGATTTTAGAGGCACTTGTTCCTTCACTAAGAAACTCTTTTTCCAAAAGTATGCTTTACTGCTGACAAATACCTTTTGTTCAGCAAGGAGGTAAAAGTAGTATCCCCTCGTTTCCTTGGGATACCCTACAAAATTACACTTATCAGACCTAGATCCGAGCTTGTCGGTTTGTAATCGTTTGACATAAGTCAGACACCCCCAGACCTTAAGGTAAGTGAGGTTCAGCCTACGTCCTGACCATATCTCATGTGGTATTTTATTAACTGACTTGTTCGAAATATTATTGAGCACAAAACAGACTGTCTCAAGTGCATATCTCCAAAAGGAGATCGGCAAACTTGCAAATCCCATCATGAATCGAACCATATCCAACAAAGTTTGATTCCTTCTTTCTAAGACACCATTATGCTGTGGTGTCTCTGGAGGAGTCCATTGTGAGAGAATCTCATTCTCTCTAAGATATGTTAGAAATTCATTGGAAAGGTATTCACCCCCTCGGTCAGACCAGAAATATATTTCAGTTTATTTCTTTACTTCATTATGAAATCGTTTGAATATTTCAAATGATTTAGATTTGTATTTCATCAAGTAGACATACCCATACCTAGATAGGTCTTTTGTGAACATAATGAAATAGCTATACCCCCCTCTGGCACTAATGTTCATAGGTCCACAAACATCACTATGTAATAAACTTAGAACTTCATTAGCTCGTTCATCTTTTTCAATAAAAAGTGACTTAGTCATCTTTCCAAGAAGACAAGACTCACAGGTCGGCAATGATTCACAATCATTGATATTGAGGATACCCTCTTGTGCTAACCTGTTTATCCTACTTTTGTTAATATGATCGAGCCTGCAATGCCAAAAGTAGGTATCTGTGATATTATCTAATTTTGGATATTTATTTGGAGTATACATTACACTCATAGGCTTGACAATACATAGATGCCATTTCTTAATTATCCTCACATTATTGTAACATCATTCATAATGATATCACAATAATTATTTTTTATTAATAAATTATAATCATCTTTGGCCAAAAGATCAACAGAGATTATATTCATCAAGAAAGATGGACAATAGTGATAATTACTTAAAATGACACTATTACACTTGAAAACAAGCTCGATGACTCCTAAAGCCCAGATTGAAACTTGACTTCCATCTCTCACATTTAAGAATCTCTCATCATATTAAATTTTCTACTAACTTGAAGTCCTTGCAATGAATTATTCGGTATCCAATACCTAAGTAGTAGTATCACATATGGAGAAATTATAAGTTGTTATCATATAAGCACCTTGATCAGTAACTAATTGCTCGTTTCTCTTTAGCCTATTTGAGTCATAGTCTGCTTGACTCGATTCAGCCCTAAACGTTTTAGCTAGATTATGTTGTGCAAGGTTCCAGTACATTTGGTGAGACCCAACGAGAGGTTGGTAGCCAAAGAAGACTCGATGAGACTCTAGAAAAGGATGGTAGTTGAGGGGTTTGGTGAGACTCAGGCTGGGGTTGGTAGCCGAAGGTGGCTAATGTATTGGCAACAATTATGAGAGTCGACAAAGAAGATCGACTGGTGCCTGGTTGGTAAGATTAAATGGGTCTAACCGCCCAGCCTGCTGATTGAGGATGATCTAGCTTGATGCTGGTCAACTCAGGTGTGAAGCCCCTGTGCTTAGTGGATAAAGGCTAATAAATCCCACCTCTCAATGGGCATATGCCTTTTGGGATGTTGGTTAGGAGCTACGGTCCTAACATATGGTATCAGAGCGAGGTTGCAGGTTTGAAACCCGACAGGCCCCCAGAGTGTTAAAAAAAAAATTACTGGGGAGAGAAATTGTTGTGCAAGGTTCTAACGCACATTTGGTGAGACCCAGGGAGAGGTTGGTAGCCAAAGATGACTCAGTGAGACTCTGGGAGAGGATGGTAGCCAAGAAGATTTGGTAAGGTAGCCGAAGAGGACTCAGTGAGACTCTAAAAGAGGATGGTAGCTGAGGGGGTTCAGTGAGCCTCAAGCTGGGGTTGGTAGTCGAAGGTGGCTGATATATTGACAACAATTATAAGAGTCGACATGGATGGTCGACTGGTGTCTGATTGGTAAGATTAAATGGGTCTAACCACCCAAGCCTGCTGATTGAGGATGATCTAGCTTGATGCAGGTCAACTCAGGTGTCAAGCCCCTGTGCCTATTAGATAAAGGCTAATAAACCCCACCTCGCAATAGGTAATTGCCTTTTAGAATGTTGGTTAGGGGCTACCATCCTAACAGATTAGGCTCAAGATTATTATTCAACTTCTGATACTAGCTATCGAAGTTGGATCCAATAAGCTCATCACTGTCAAACAGTGAGTGGAGCGATAAATTACTAACCATTTCTGAAAAGAAAGAAAAATACAGACCTAATTAGTATATGAATTAATCAAGCCTAAAGATATGGACTTTAGTCTAAAGGTTCTCCTACTATTTTATACGAATTGGTAGCCTTTACCTCCAATTTGAAGAATTACCTTAATTTTTTGGCGAGTACTAGAATTCATAAAGATTGCATACAGGCCCGAGTATAGCTCGGCCAATCCATATGCATCTATGGGTAGGTCTCAACGAATTATTTCTTTAAATAATTTTTAGTAATTAGTTTTATCCCATTTTTCATTTCAGTAGGCGATGGGCCTCCACTGAAAGTCCTGATTAGGTCCAACTATTAATATGAATCTACTAAATGATTCTAATTAATGAATAATCAAGTCGAGTATGGCTCGACCAACCCAACTATTTATCAGATAGTACAATAGAGTCATCATATGATGAATAATAATTCTATCATTCAAAGAAACACAGATGGATGGCACCTACAATATCAATCAGAAATAATAGATCCATTATCATTCATCTTCATGGGAGGCTATGATCTAGTTATCACCATAACTAGCTCATTTTATGGACCTAATAATTTAGATGATTTGGTTAACACAATTTATCAGAATTAAATACATAGACCAATTAATCTCAATCCTCCCACTAACTTCACCAAGTCAGATTAGGATGGACTAGAAACAAGCCGATCTAACTGACAAGTCATCAATCCTCTCACTGACTTCACCAAGTCATGTCGAGGATAAAGACAAGTCGAACTAGGTCACTTAAATTAGTCGAACTGATTTTTTAGTAAGCATGGGTCAACCCTAATCATTAAGCGATCTGATCAAAACTTAATTCACCATGTTGGTCAGGTAAGTGAGATCGATGGAAGGGATATACCATTAACTCGTCATAGACTCAATCTATACGAGTAGCTTTCAATTAATGTCCACCGATCAAAACTGCCAAATTTATCTTAGACACCAACTGATTAATCGGTTTCAATTAGATCTCCTTATGGATTTGGATTCGATCGTTGAGCTTAAGATCAAAGTTTATTTGGGTCTAATCAAAGATATGGACTCGACCAACTACAACTATTGTATTGACTCTAGAAAAATTTTGATTAAATCTAATTTTTCTTCTTAGTCATTTGATCTTTGATTCTAATCCTAAATCTAATCCAATTAGGAGGACCTGATCAAGCTAACCCATAAACCCATCACCCATATTTTATGCGAATGATATTAGATCTTTAATTTATAATTCTAGATCTAATAGGTTCAACTTAATTCTCAATTAAGTTTGAGGCTGTGGGTAGGGATTCGATATTTAAAAATAGTTTCAAATTTTATAAAATATTTTATAATTAATTTTATACACAATCATTTAGATCTGAAACTTAAATCGGCTCACCTCTGGATTGAGCCTACTCATCATAATTGGTTGACTAAGTTCCAAGGCTTAGTTGACTCATTGATAATAAATTATTAATCATAATTTTTAGCCTGTAACAATGAGTCAGTTTAACAAAAATTGAGCTAAGGAATCAGGTCCTAAATCGACCCAAATAATATTGAGTCGACTTAACAAACGAACTATAATAATTATATTAATTTTAGATCAAAATAATTTTATATAAATAGTAATAAAATCAATCATAAATCATTTTAGAACTATTCTAAATATGTTCATGATTTTAGATTTTATTTGCAAAGATTAGATGCAGCTACTTTTCATACAATATATTATATACACAATCTTAAGATTTTAAGAAAAGTAAAGTTTTCTTTTTGCATTCATCTTCATGCGATATAGTCACAATGGTACTCCTACACATCATAAGAGGATCCAATTGAATGAGAAAAAGAAAGATTTAATCTCTATTACCTCCTATGACCAGATGGCCTGGTGACAAACTCGATCCGATTACTTCGCCACTCAGATCATCTAATCTAAATTATTTTAGATCGATTATTATATTTTGATCATACCAAAATTAGATAATAATCATCATAAATAAATTTTACATACTTCAAATTAAAATTAGATTTTATAAAGATCAGCACAAACTAAGACAACCTTTGCACTGTAAGGGGTAAACCTTACAGCAGGATAACCTTATATCAGTTTGTATGATCAGATCTATAACTAATTTTAGATCTAAATATTATATATCAGCTCTAATCTAAATTAAATTATAGATCTAAATACATATAATATCATATCTGTTGTCCAGTTATGCAACCCAAGAGGGGGGGTGAATTGGATTTTTAAAATTTTAAAGTTAATTTAGAACCACAAGGATTAAGTAATAATAAGCAAGTTATGTGTGGTAAGTAATTTAAGCTAAGTATAGAAATGAGATGCAAGAATACAAGAAAATAAGAAAATTTAGATAGAGAGCAAGTATGCACACCACAAACAATCAAGATTTATAGTGGTTCGGTGCCAACCTTGCACCTACATCCACTCTCTAAGTTCCTACTTAAAAATTTAAATCCACTAAAATATATTCAATAAGAATACAACATTGGTACCTCTGACTCTAGCTATTCCAAACTAGAACACTTATTTTTCGAATACAAACCAACCCAATACAATCCGATTCAAGATTCAGATCAACCTATCCAAGTTTTGGAATCCTTCCAAAACTAAAGAACAAGACAAAAATAGAGTATGAGAGTTAATGACAAGAAATATAAGTTTACCTCCTTTAATGAGCAAATAAAATCTTAAATATACTTTACACAATAAGGAAGAAGCTTTTCTGATTTTTCTCAAAGTTGTTGAAGACTTAAATGAGCTCTTGAGGGATTGGTGAACCTGAAATGAAAGCTTCTTTTGCTTGAAGAGGGCTTTTTGCTTAGGGCTGAAATGAATGCTTGAAAATCTTTTTTTTTCCCTCCTTCAAGTGCCTTTATATCTTCAATGGGTGCTAGAGAGAGATCTGGACAGGATTAGAGCCATTGGAGTGCATTAAATGAGCATTAAATATGATCAAAATAAGCTGAAAAACTAATCGTTACGGAGATTTTACGTCACAGAGATCGACTCATAAGGTCGACCTCTGTGGTGCAGAACAGAAAGTGATTGTTCTGTATCTTTGACTTGTACAGACAATAGAGGTTGACCTCTAAGGTCATCCCCTTTGGGTATGTCAGCCAAAAATAGCATGCCATTCAGCTCCTTTTGACAGGGATCGACTCAAAGGGTCTACCATTTTCTTTAAACTTGATTTTCTCTCAAAATATACATCCAAAAAATTTAAAATTACTTCCAATAGATCACAAATCTTCTATTCTTACTCTTGAGGCTTTCGAATCAAAACTTGATAAAATTATAATTTTGCTCCTGAAATACAATAAATTTTTTTCAAACCAAAATCATTAGTAACCCCTTCAAATATTTTGTAAGCATCAAAATTAATTCATGGAGCAACAATCTCCTCCTTTTTGATGATGATAAACTACTTGAGCAAAAGTAAAATATAACATATATAAAGTATTGATAAAGAATTTCAAATTTATGAAGATGCATTACTTAAATATTATAGCCAATTATTTGAATAAAATATATCATGAGTAGTTTGAAGATTAGTTTGAAAATAGCTTATAAGATTATTTTCTTTGACAATTTTGCTTATTGTCCAATTTTATTTCTTTACTCCTCCTTTTTGACAATATCAATTAAGATCTTAAGAGATTTAAAAAAAAAAATAAAAAAAACTCCCCTCACGATAGCAATCATAAAGAATATTTTAATTTGCTCATATAGAAGATATTGTCATTCATAATATTTCATAGCACATATATGAGATATTTTTCATATCACATAATTAAGACATTTCAATTGATGTCATTCATAAAAATCAATCCAAATGACATTCATAGAAGTTAAAAGCATATATATATGTATCCAAAATATGACTGAATACTTAAGTGTCACAATACATAAAAGTCAAGTCAAAATATATAGGCCATACAAAAGTCATGGGTAACAAAAAATATAACTTTTCATGAGTCAATCAGCCAACAAATACAAAGGCCATAAGCTAGATCCTAGATATAAAAGACTAACTATGCTAGATCTAATAAATATCATGGCTGGAGGTATCAGAATCAAAAATATGATGAGGAGTCTCAGGATCAAAGCCATGGGCACATCCTCGACCACGTCTGCCTCAGCCACAGGTAGAAGTACCGGTACGAGCAAAAGGGCGAGAAGGTCCTGAAGCCTGGGAATCTATGGACTGTGCTAGGAGAGAAAGTCTGATGGTGTCCAATTATTTCAAAGCTCTCGACATGGACTGCATCAAGGCACCAATCTAAGTAGAGATAGTCTCACTGGAGCCCCTGATCTCTCTCCTCAAAAAATCAAACCCACTCTACAAAATGCCTCAAAGCCTAGCCGCCTCTGCAGACAGGTCGGAGACCTCCATGATGTTCTCTTATGGCTGGTGTTGGGTATAAAATCCCTCCCCAGCCGAAGTTCGTGTCAGGAGCGACCCTCCAGGGGTTCTACCGACGTCCGACCTTCGGCGACATCTTTCCGAACCTCTCTGGCGGCCGAGCCTCCGCAACATTCCCAAGTTCTGCCGATGGATAAACCCCCACCAGCATCGATCGGGTTCTGCACGATGGACGGACCCCACCCAAGTTTCTACCTAGAAGACTTCATCCGGACTCCTACGGGAGCCGGACTTCGTCCCCGACTCCAAATGCAGGCAGACTTCATCCGGACTCCTACGGGAGCCGGACTTCATCTCCGACTATGAATGCAGGCAGACTTTATCCGGACTCCTACAGGAGTCGGATTTCATCCCCGACTCCAGCTGCAGGAAGGCTTCATCCGGACTCCTACGGGAGCCGGACTTCGTCCTTGACTACGAATGCAGGCAGACTTCATCCGGACTCCTACGGGAGCCGGACTTCATCCCCGACTCCGACTGCAGGAAGACTTCATCCGGACTCCTATGGGAGCCGGACTTCATCCCCGACTCCGAATGCAGGCAGACTTCATCCGGACTCCTACGGGAGCCAGACTTCATCCCTGACTCCGGCTGCAGGAAGGCTTCATTCGGACTCCTACGGGAGCCGAACTTCATCCCCGACTCCGAATGCAGGCAGACTTCATCCGGACTCCTACGGGAGCCGGACTTCATCCCCAACTCTGGCTGCAGGTAGACTTCATCCGGACTCCTACGGGAGCCGGACTTCATCCCCGACTCTGAATGCAGGCAGACTTCATCCAGACTCCTATGGGAGTCGAACTTCATCCCCGACTCTGGCTGCAGGAAGACTTCATCCGGACTCCTACAGGAGTCGGACTTCGTCCCCGACTCCGAATGCAGGCAGACTTCATCCGGACTCCTACGGGAGCCAGACTTTGTCCCCAACTCCGGCTGCAGGAAGACTTCATCTGGACTCCTACGGGAGCCAGACTTCGTCCCCGACTCTGAATGCAGGCAGACTTCATCCGGACTCCTACGGGAGCCGGATTTCATCCCCGACTCCGACTGCAGGAAGGCTTCATCCGGACTCCTATGGGAGTCGGACTTCATCCCCGACTCCGACTGCAGGCAGACTTCATCCGGACTCCTACGGGAGCCGGACTTCATCCCCGACTCCGGCTGCAGGTAGACTTCGTCCGGACTCCTACGGGAGTCGGACTTCGACCCCGACTCCAGCTGTAAGAAGATTTCATCCGGACTCCTACGGGAGCCAGACTTCATCCCGACTCCAACTGCAAGTAGACTTCGTCCGGACTCCTACAGGAGTCAGACTTCGACCCCGACTCTGACTGCAGGTAGACTTCATCCGGACTTCTACGGGATCCAGACTTCGTCCATGACTCCAACTACAGAAAGACTTCATCCAGACTCATACGGGAGTCGGACGTCATCCCCGACTCGACTACAAGAAGACTTCATCCGGACTCCTACGGGAGTCGGACTTTGACCCCGACTCCGACTGCAGGTAGACTTCATCCGGACTCCTACGGGAGTCGAACTTTGACCCCGACTCCAACTGCAGGTAGACTTCATCCGGACTCCTACGGGAGTCAGACTTCATCTCCGACTCCAACTGTAGGAAGACTTCATTCGGACTCCTACGGGACCCAGACGTCATCCCCGACTCAGCTGCAGGAAGACTTCATCCAGACTCCTACGGGAGTCAGACTTCGTCCTCGACTCCGACTGCAGGTAGACTTCGTCTGGGCTCCTACGGGAGCCGGACTTCCGTCCTGAACTCCTGTTGCAGTTAGACCTCACCCCGAACTCCTACAAGAGCCAGACTCTGAGTTCCTACGGTAAGTGATCCTCACCTGCAGCCTTAACGCCCAAGCACCCAACGGGATTTGCAACTTTCGAGCTCTTCTCAGATGGATAGCTATCTCTCTCCGTCAGGCACCTCAACCGAACTTCGACCGACAGGCCTGGACCCCCTGGCTGGCCACAGTAATGGCCATGACTCTGCTCCACTTCCTGCGACGGATTCCGTGCGGCTCTATCACTCCCTGGCAGTCCATAGTAATGGCCACGACTCTGCTCCACTTTCTGCGATGGATTTCGTGCGGCTCCATCACTCCCTGGCAGGCCATAGTAACGGCCATGACTCTGCTCCACTTCCTACGACAGATTCCACACGGCTCTATCACTCCCTGGCAGGCCACAGTAACGGCCATGACTCTGCTCCACTTCCTGCGATGGATTTCGCATGGCTCCATCACTCCCTGGCAGGCCATAGTAACGGCCATGACTCTGCTCCACTTCCTGCGACGGATTCTGCGTGGCTCCAATACTCCTTGGCAGGCCATAGTAACGGCCACGACTCTGCTCCACTTCTTGCGATGGATTCGGGGTGGCTCCATCACTCTCTGGCAAGTCATGACAACGGACGCCGCTCCACCCCCCGCAACAGACTCCATATGGCAGGTCACGGTGATGGCCACGATTCCACTCCACTACTCTTCATAACAAGCTCCTCCTGGCCCCGAACGGCCCACTGCCAGACAGTTACAAATGTCGCTATCAGTTTATTGCACCCTCCGCCTATAAAAAGGGGACCCCAGATACGTTATTCTCTAATCTCTATTTTTCTATCTCAAAACTCTGCTAAAATTTGCGTTCGAGCACTCCATTCTTGTTGAGGCAGAGAACTGACTTGAGCATCAGAAGGTCTTGCCGGAGCACCTCCAACTCTGGTTTAGACTTTCTTTGCAGGTCCCGATGGTGACCGCGACTCCCTCGACTCCAGCTTCTCCGATGCGTACGGATTTTTGCACCAACAAGATTGGTGTTAGAAGAAGGGGGTGTGTCTTCGCAGTACCCTTGTTCTTAAAGGAGCGCTCAACGGGACCACCTCCGATCATCTTTTTCGACATCCTCTCCTCTTTCCCCCACTAGATCTTCGCCCGATGCCTCCCCGCAAAGCATCCACACGACGATCCATGGCCTCCACGGCCAGATCTTAGGCTCCAACCTCACCTCCAGTTTCTCAGCCTCCTCCTCCTCTGGCAACGGTGGTTGGTGCGGAACAATTCAACCTACTGGCCCACCAGGTCAGAGGTCTCACTGAAGCGGTGCAGGCCATGCAGCAGCAGCAACAGCCGCAGACGTTAGTGCGACTGGAGAGAATATCGTCGGAACTCCAAAATCTAGTGGTAGGGCGGGCCACTTAGGTGAGCCACCCCATCTTTCTTGGAAAGATGAATCCGAGGGTGGAGAGCCCTCAGTTGGATCATGATTCTACTTCTAGAGGATCTCTACCTTCCTTCTGCCAGAAGACCCTCGAGACCCATAGTCGAGAGGATTTCTGGATCAAAGGCTCCGGGAGATGAACCGGTGGATCGAGGAACTCCGCCATGCACCCCCCGCTTATGGTGAGGATATTTGTACTGACCCTTCCTTTTCTTAAATGATCATGCAGGAACTGATCCCGCCAAACTTCAAGCTCCCTCAATTTGAAAGCTACGACGGGACTTCAGACCCAGTTGACCACCTAGAGGCCTTCCAGACAATGATGCTGCTTCAGGGCGTGCCCAACGCCATCCTATGCCGAGCTTTTCCATCCACCTTGAAGGGAGCGACGAGAAACTGGTACTCGGCACTGAAGCCGAGTACCATCTTTTCTTTTGATCAGATGAGCCACCAGTTTGTGGCTCATTTTGTTAGCAGCCGGCATCCCCGGAAGGGTTCGAAATCCCTCATCAACATCAAGCAGAGGGAGGGGGAGTCCATCCGGGCTTATGTCAACCGTTTCAATGTCGCCGCATTGGAGGTCCGAAACTTGGACCAATCGATCGCGATGGCCGCTCTGAAAGGCGGCCTTCAGAAGAACGACCTTTTATTCTCCCTGGAAAAGAAGTATCCCAGGGATTTTGTTGATCTGTTGGCTTGGGCCGAAGGGTACGCCCGAACAGAAAAAGCCTTCAAAATGAAGGATGAGGAGACCGCGAGAGAGCGGCAGGCGGGAGACTCGAGTAAGCCCGTAATCGAAAAAGGGCCGAGAGAAGCTCAGCCACGTTCTCGAACTCCTCCCGGGCACAAGCGCGCCCAGACTCCTCCCCGAGCACGCAGGCAGAGAAGCCTGGAGCGTAGGGTTCGGTGGGGCTCTCTCCCAAGAAGATTCCGCAGCTATGCCCCCCTCAACGCATCGAAAACCCAGGTGCTGAAGGAAGTCAGAGAGCAGCTCCCGAGGCCAGAAAGGATGCACACGCACCCTGAAAAGTGCAATCCTAATAAGTTCTGCCTCTACCATCGTGACCATGACCACGACACGGAGGAATGTATTCAGCTCCGAGACGAGATCGAGGAGCTCATCCGATGAGGTCGGCTCGACAGGTTCATTCGATGCCGGCCTGAGGTAGAGAGGATCGACAAAGGGCCCTGCCGCAGCCTGAGCCACCAAGGAGAGAAGAGAAGCCTGGAGATCGGCCTCCAATTGAGATCATCAACTCCATCTCTAGAGGACCTTGACAGGAAGCAGACCTTCTACAGCCCTGGGATTTGGAAAACTTGTAAATGTATTACGACGATCCTGCTTTAAATCAAGATTCCTTTCAGTCTGCATATCTTTTCCTTTTTGGCATGGACTTGTAACGACAGGAGATGACCCCTTCGGACAACGAAAACAAATCCTAATGTGGGCAAAGTTGAAAGTCTGGTTATTTTTAGACCGGATGGGGGGAGAGGCCATACAGCGCCCATATACGCCCCCACAGCCATGTTAGGGACAGGAGGAGAACCTCGCCCTAACATGAGCAAGGTCGAAGGCCTGGTTATTTGTAGACCGGATGGGGAGAGAGGCCATACAGCACCCATATGCACCCCCACAGCCATGTTAGGGACAGGAGGAGAACCTCACCCTAACATGAGCAAGGTCGAAGGTCCGGTTGTTTGTAGATCGGATGGAGGGAGAGGCCATACAGCGCCCATATGCGCCCCCACAGTCATATTAGGGACAGGAGGAGAACCTCGCCCTAACATGAGCAAGGTCGAAGGCCCGATTATTTATAGACCGGATGGGGGGAGAGGCCGTACAGCGCCCATATGCGCCCCCACAGCCATGTTAGGGACAGGAGGAGAACCTCACCCTAACATGAGCAAGGTCGAAGGCCCGATTATTTGTAGACTGAATGGGGGGAGAGGCCATACAGTGCCCATATGTGCCCCCGCAGCCCCGTTAGGAACAGAAGGAGAACCTCATCCTAACCTGAGCTAAATCGATCACATCAAAAGAACCTCATCCTAACCTGAGCTGAAATCGATGACATCAGAAGAACCTCATCCTGACATCAATTAAGGTCCCACCATTTGAGACCTGACAAGAAAGAAGAAAACCTTCTCAGCGGCCCCTTCACGCTCCTGCAACCCCACTAAGAGCAGAGGGAAAACCCTCGCAAAAAAAAGAAAAAGGAAAAAGGGAAGGGAAGTTAAAAAGAAAAGCGACGAACTGTATCAGCGATGAATGAAAAATAAATCACATCAAAGATGCGGGGAACCTCGTCTCAGCGAGGATTGAGGTTCTTATCAAAATCTCTAGTCTTCAAGAAAGCTCTCAACACAGGCCAAGGATAAGACGGCTTCCTCAGGGCGACGAGAAGCCCGGACCTCCAAGCTCGAACTCTGAAAGGCGGCGTCAAACCCGAGCGGCCTCAGACAAATCTACGGCCATGAACAAAAGGATGGGTCAATGCGACGACAATCAAGTACCTCCGAACGGTATCGATATCGAGCAAGGCAAAAGCTGAAAGGAGCTCGACAAATAACAACTCAACATGTGAGTAAAAGAGGTAATGGAAAATTCCTTTTCATGTCATTAACTAAGTATACATTACAGAGCCTTTGAGGCTGAAGAAGAAAGATGACAAGAAAAGCAAGCCGACACGACAACGACCAAGAACCTCCAGACGACATCGGTATCAAAAAAAAAAAAAAAACAACAACCATGCCAACAAACAAACAAACGGCAAAAGAAGACACATAGAAGGATGAAAGACAAAAAGAGCCCTAAGGGGGCCCAGCTTCTCTGACTTCGAACTTTCAGCTTCGACCCTCATCAGGGAGTGCCTTAAGCTCTCGACTTCTTCTTCCAATTCCTTCTCTCTCATTAGCATCTCCATATATCTCTGATAAAGTCGCTGGCTTTCATTCTCCACCTCTCGATGCCTTTTTCTCAGGACCTCGAATTTCGCCTCCGCATCTTTGACTGCCTGCTGCTCGTATACCAGCTGGATCTTCAATTGCTGCAGTTCGACCTTCCCCTCCCCAAGGGCGACAGATAGCGCTTCTACGGTTCTTCTCAAGGATTGGAGTTCGTTGGGATCCCGAACAGGAGCAAACTGAGCTCCTTCAGCTAGCTGCCTTTGAAGACGGGCAACCTCGTCGGTCGCCATTCTGAGCTTCCCCCTATAGTCATCCACCTGCTTGCACCAGCTGGCACGGTATGCGTTATAGCTCGCCTCGGCATTCTGGAGCTGTTGCTGAAGGTCGGAGAATTTCTTCGACCATTCTCGATCGCAGTCGGCCCGAGTCAAAAGTCGGGATGAGCTTCCTTCCAACTGGCTAATCCTCTCCTGTGCAGCCGACAGCTCCACTCTGAGAGAGCTGATCTTGGTAGCTTGGGCCCAAGATCGATCCTGGCGTGCTTCTTATGTTCCTCGAGCTCCTTCTCGAAGTTCACTTTCCTCCGACTGTACTCCATGATCCCCTTCACGTGGAGGTTCCGAAAGTGGGTGTTCTCCATGATGGCCTCAGAGTGACTCTCCCTCAACCTGCGAAGTTTGCCATCCATCTCCTTCACCTTTTTGTTAAATGATGAACTTTCTTCTTCAGACGTTGGATCGTGGACTTCAGCGAAATTTCCTGTGGCAAGGGAAGCACTTCGCAGGACACTGCCATCGGGAGACAAAAGCGTCAAGGCGCGTCTCATTACAGAGAGGAAAAAAAAAGAGGAGGGAGGAAGAGTGGAGAAGCCCTCCATAAGGAGAAACCCAATTTTATTGATTGAATATTTCTTAAAGACAAAAGGGAAAAGAAAAATTGCAATAAAAGAAAAATACAAAGTCAGAGGTCTCAGACCTCTGAAATAGGAGTTGGGGAGCTCGATGTTCTCGGAAGGGGGGCTGCGGTGGCAGTGGCAGTGGGAGAGGGCCCGGCTTCGTCTTCAGACACCTCATCCAAGAAGCTAAGGTCAAGCTCGAGAAATTTCTTGACCACCTTCTCTTGACAGAGCTCGAATCCTTTGATGAATGCTTCTTGGCCGAACTTGACGTTCAGGTCCCTCATCTCCACAGAGGCCTTAAACTCCTCCACTGCTAGGACCCTGGCCTCTGAGATCAGAACCGAAATCTGCTCCATCAAATTTGTGACCTCGACCTCCGCCTTCCTCACCGTCTCCTCTGAGGCCTGCTTTTCTTTCTCAAGGGCCTCTTGGAGGTTGGCTACCTCGGCAGCCTTTTCTTTGAGGGAGCGACTTTGGCCCGGCGACTCTCCTCCGCCTGGATGGCATCCCTCCTCGCCCGATTGTCGCCTCGATATTGGCAAGGAGCTGGTGCCCGATCTGCAAGGGCGGTTAGGAGGTCAGAACGAAGGTTGAGAAGCTGATTAAATGAAGGTGCGAAGGGAAGGAGGAAAGTGAATCTGTTTACTCGAGAAAGGACCCTTGAGAGTCCCAAACCCGCTGTTCGGGATCGGCATGAACGATCCTTGATAAACACTTAATGTAAGTCATTTAAAGCAAAAAATCATATTTAATTTATTTTATTTATTAAGAATTTGATGCTTTTTTTTTATGTTTTACAGGAAAGATGATCGCCGATACAAAGAGTCCGATTCATAGATCAAAAAGACTCAAATTTGAAAAAATTTGGACTTAAAATAAAATTAAAATAAAAGAAAGACGCATCCGGTATTATAGAAAATGAAGATACTATGCAAGGAATCCAAAAGGATATAAATGCATTGTAAAGAAACAAAAGTTTCTTTTTGGTATGTGAAAAGATTGGTTTCATGTGAATTCAAAGGCTACCTGGGTGCACGTGAATGTGGGCAGCGTGAACACACGGGACGCGGCGTGGACGTGCGGAACGGGACGCGGCGTGACGTGCGGAATGGGCACGGGCGTGGATGCGGGACGGACGCTAACGCGGGTGTGGGCCACTGCAGATAAGTTCAAAATAAGGAAAAAAATAATATTTAGAAATTTTTGAAAATTTGTATTTTTTTTAGTCCCACATCGAAAAATCATGTAAAACTCCTCCCTCCTATCACCTATAAAAAGACTTTTGTACTCTCATTAGAGGGGAAGCCCAGAAATTCTTCTAGAGCCTTGCATAGAGGAATAGAAAGGGACTACTTCATGAGCAGCTAGGCTAGCAGTCTCGGGAGTGGAGAAGAAATTTTGTAACGACACAGAGATGGTCTATTGTTCTAAACTTTCCTGTATTTCTTTATATGCAATAAAGATTATGCTTTTTATTTAAATTGTCATGAGTTCTTTATTTGCTCCCTATCATATGCTTTTATTTATGCTTTCTTGTTAGATTAATATTAGGAACAACTTTTACTTTCCGGAGACGCATCGTGATCTAGGATACGGGGCGTGCCGATGAAAGAAGAGTTGGTTACCTAGTACTTTTCGGAGACGCACCGTGATCTACGGGTACGGAGCGTGCCGAGGAAAGACAGATATTTTTCCTAAGATTAATCACATCTATTTAGTTAAAAAAGAGATACAACTCTGCTAGTGCAAATTAATTCAAAACTCCCGAGCTCTTTATTTTTTAATTACCTCAATTTTATGATAATTTATTTTCTAAATCAAAAACAACGCTTCTTTCTTTTACCTTGCAATCTCAACTTAGCCCAAGGTCCCTGAGGATACGATCTCGACTCATCCTACCTACATAGTGAGTAGAGTTATTTTTGGTGCTATCAACAACTACGCATCAAATTTTGGCGCCGTTGTCGGGGATCTTGGCACGGTTGAATTAAAAAATTAAAAAAAAAAAAAATTTAAAAAAAAAAAAAATACTTTTCAGTTTTTATTTCTCGTTTTAAATTTTTTTTTCAGTGCTTTCTAGCTAGATAATCTTATTTGCATAATTATAGAATTACCTTGCATAACTAATTTACTATTTAGAAATTTTTCTGCTTAGAATAATTTGCTACTTTTTATAGCCTAGTGATTTATTGCTTTTTAGACTTAATCACTTAAATTTATTTTCTTGCAAAACTAAAAAAAAATAAAAAAAAAATAAAAAATATATAAAAAAAAGATAAAACTAAAAAAAAAAAAAAAGAAGCCACTGACATTTCATAACACTTAACTAAAATAGCGTAACCTCAAATATAAAAATTTCTAACTTGATTGGACACCTTGTTTATTTGCATTGCATCTCCATAATTAATCTTAAGGGCAATAACCCATTAACCAGATAAGGTGGGGATTTGATCACGCTTCCTTGACCCACAAATCACTCCCTTGCATTTGCATAACCTAGACCTTAATTTAAAATCAACTAGACGTCAGCCCTAAGAATTTCGAGCTCAATAGGATAAGAAAGCTCTAGAGTTGAACCGAGTGCGGATTGGTTAATTGCTCGGTGTCTAAGGCAAGTGGTTAAAGAAAGTGGTTTTCAATTGGTTCCGTTGACTGACCTGGCCAACTTAGTTGGTGTCTAAGGAAAGCAACGAGCAGGAAACCTCCCACATCTTACGCTTACCTGGCCGAGTCAGTTAGTCAGTCTTGAGCTTGGAGTGCTCAAAAGCAATCTTGAAAGTTAGGAGCTGTCTAGATCTAAGTTAACCTTAGGATAGAGAGTCTATGATTGTTTAAGTTGATTGCAATTAACATCTAAACATTAATTAATTTTTCCCTTTTCATAGATTTAAGATTCTTAGGTTCTTCTCTTTAGATTTTCTTCATTCTTTTCTCACTTTATTATAAAAATATATATTATAAAAAAAAAAAAAAAATTTCTGTGTGTGCTCTACAGTATAATTGTAAGGTGTATGCTTGGCCGTAGATCGTTACGACCTGAAATCCAACCTTTTGATCCAGAAATAGAAAGAACCCTTAGAGCCAACAGACATAAAAAGATGGACCGAAATCAGGAGAATGATCCACCCAAGCAATTGAAGGAGTACTTTACTCCTTCCACATATACCTACTCTCCTTGTATTCAAGTGCCCCCTGTGGAGGCCACTCAATATAAAATTAAGTCCAGTATAATCCAAATGTTACCTTCATTTTATGGACTTAGTAATGAAGACCCTTATAAACATCTTGAAGAATTTCTTGAGATATGCTCAACTGTCAAAATTCACAACTTCTCCGATGATGCTCTTAGGTTGAAATTATTCTCTTTTTCACTTAAGGACAAAGTCAAATACTGGCTACATACTTTGGATTCCATGACTATATCAACCTGGGACCAGCTGCAAGGAGAGTTTCTCAAGAAATATTTTCCCATAGGAAAAACTAATCAAATAAGGAAAGCCATAACTAGTTTTTCCCAATTAGATGGAGAATATTTCATGAAACATGGGAGAGATTAAAAGACCTGATTAGAAAATTCCCCACCATGCTATACCCAAGTGGCAGTTAATCCAATGTTTTTATGATGGGCTTCTTAAAGACATCGACAAATGGTCGATGCATCATGCGGTGGGACATTTATGCTGAAAAGTGAGGATGAGGCATGGCAACTGTTTGAAATTTTAAGTGAAAATTCATTACATCATATGTCTGCCTCTATTAGAGATAAACCCATGTTAAACCCAAAAAGAGGTGGAATATATGAAGTAGGAAATGCCATAGATATCCATCAAAATGTAGATGAACTGTCCCAAAAATTAGATCATCTTCTAAACACTGGACAATCCCGATTCCACCTAATCCAATCCAAGAAGTTTGTGCATTGTGTGCAAGTCCGAACCATTTTGTTAGTGAATGCCCAGCCGCACCCCAATTTTCTGAGTTTGTGCACGAGCAGGTTCAGCAAGTCCAACAAGCTCGCAGACCAGGAAACGATCCATATTCGAACACTTATAACCCGGCTGGAGAAACCATCCAAATTTTTCCTGGAGACCACAACCAGTGGTTGGTTCTGCCACACCTCGACCTCAATATCAAGACCCAACATATAGGCATGGACCATACCATCAATTTCAAAATGCTCCTCAACCATCTACTACTGGTCACAGCTCAGCTTTTGAGGAAAAAGTTCTGAAAGCACTAGAACGATTAGAAGTCAACACTCAGATCCTTAACTCCCACATACAATCCATTGCTAAGCTAGAGATCCAAATAGGTCAACTAGCGACTGCATTCAGTAGGAGGAAAGAAGAAAAATTACCTAGCCAACCCGAGAGCAACCCAAGAGGGCAATTTGTGATTGAGAGTTATAATACCCCAGAAGCTTTTTCTGAACATGCCAAATCAATCATGACTCTGAGAAGTGGGAAGGTCATTGAACACACTAGTAAAACCAATGAGACTGACCCTAAACCTCTAACCGAATCCAAATCACCCAAGAACAAGGAGGACCTGAAAATAGAGAAGGAACCAACTGCACCAGAATCATCTTACTTGCCTAAAGCCCCATTTCTGGATGCCCTAAAAGCCCCTATTCCTGCAGATAAGAAGGGAGGAAAACTCGATGAGATGTTAGAATTATTTAAGCAAGTCCAAATTAATCTTCCCCTTCTAGACGCAATCAAACAGGTCCCTATTTATGCCAAATTTTTGAAGGATTTGTGCACCCAAAAACGTAAATCTAGATCACAAATCCCAAAAAAAGTACATCTCACTGAACAGGCTAGTTCTATCTTCCAGCATGCCACTCCTCCAAAGCTTAAGACCCAGGAGCCCCCATCATTTCCTGTGTTATAGGAGATTATCACATTGAAAAAGCTCTTCTGGATTTAGGGGCAAGTGTGAATCTTTTACCTAGTTCGGTGTATGAACTTTTTGGATTCGAAGAACTGAAACCCACATCAGTCACATTACAGTTAGCCGACAGATCAATTAAGAAACCACGTGGAATGCTTGAGGATGTCTTGGTCAAGGTAGATGAGTTTTACTTTCCAGTTGATTTTCTGGTTCTCGATATGGAATTAAGTGGCAACCCTAGACAAATTCCATTATCTTAGGATGACCTTTCCTAGCTATGGCGAATGCATGCATCAATTGTAGGACAGGAGTCATGGACGTATCGTTTGGGAATAAGAAACTAAGACTGAATGTGTTTGGTGCTTCCAAGGACCATCAATGGATAGTTGCTTCGAAGTAGATACACTAGAAGATATTATAGAAGATGCAACACACATAATTCTAGCACCTGACCCCTTAGATACTTGCTTGGCTCACTTTGGAGTGTATGACTTTAAGGGATATATGAAAGAAGTTAACATATTGTTGGATACACCACATGATAAAACCACTCCTCCATGGACAATCAAGTATGAGCCATTGCCCATCTTTTGTTGGTTTTATTGCATATGACGTCTGGCTGAAGACGTAAAACTTAGCGCTTTTTGGGAGGCAACCCAAATTTCTTCTATTTTGTTTTAACTGATCATCATTTTTTTAAAGAATAAAGGATCACTCTGTATGGAAGAGTCTGTTAATAAACTTGACGTCTGGCTGAAGACATAAAACTTAGCGCTTGTTGGGAGGCAACCCAATGATTTCATATTTTTTTTACTTTACCGCAGCTGCAGGAATTTAGAACAAGAGCTTATTAATCAATGAAGCTATCTTCAACTTCCGAAGTAAAATTATCCCAGGTGCACTCTCTCCTTTTATTTTCTTTGCTTTCTTACTCCATTGAGGACAATGTAGATTAAGTTGGGGGGGGAGAAATTAATCAAATCCTCGAGTATGGTCAGAAATAATTAGTTTTGTGTATTCAAATTTTATTTTGATTAAGAGTCAATTAGGCATCCTAATAAATGAATGATTAACGGTCAAGATAATTTTAGAGATACTGAGGAATAAATTATTAAGAAAACCCAATGAATGGTAGGGTTTGAACTAGACCAAATTTTAGGAGTGATTCTACAACCCTCTTCTTACTGATCTCAATAAAGAATCTGCTTCATGAGAAATTGGGTGGAAAGATCGAGGTATGCAAAAATTCTCCTTAAAAAAAAAAAAAAAAAAAAAAAAGAAAAAATAACATTGGTCTCCTACTGAGTAACCGGGCCCTTTCGCCTAAGTAAGCGTTGTGGTTCGCGTAAAAAGGTAGGCAATGTTATATATATATATATATAAAAATAAAAAAAAGGGACTAAATTGCAAGAAGATAATAAACCTCTTTCCCATTAAGTTAGAAGATTTAAAGAGTAAAGTGGGGAGTTGGTGAAAGAAAAGCTCTGAAATTTCTTTAGTTAATACTCAGTCACTAATTGGGTCAAATTATAATCCAATGAAATATCTTTTTAATGGTCTGACCAAGTATCATCTACCTTTTGGGATGCCTAAACTAATTTTTGATTCAAAACCGAATCGGTACACAATGCTGATATATCTATTTTACTCGAGAATGAGTAAAATTCAAGTTGGGGGGTGTGATAAACACTTAATGTAAGTCATTTAAAGTAGAAAATCATATTTAACTTATTTTATTTATTAAAATTTGATATTTTTTTTTATATTTTACAGGAAAGATGATCGTCGATACAAAGAGTCCGATTCATAGATCAAAAAGATTCAAGTTTGAAAAAATTTAGACTTAAAATAAAATTAAAATAAAAGAAAGAGCATCCGTATTATAGAAAATGAAGATACTATGCAAGGAATCCAAAAGAATATAAATGTCATTGTAAAGAAACAAAAGTTTCTTTTTGGTATGTGAAAAGATTGGTTTCACGTGAATTCAAAGGCTGCCTGGTGCGCGCGTGAATGTGGGCAGCGTGAACACATGGGACCGGCGTGGACGTGCGGAACGGGACGTGGCGTGACGTGCGGAACGGGCACGGGCGTGGACACGAGACGGGCGCTGACGCGGTGTGGACGCACTGCAGACAAGTTCAAAATAAGGAAAAAAATAATATTTAGAAATGTTTTGAAAGATTTGTATTTTTTTTAGTCCCACATCGAAAAATCATGTAAAACTCCTCCCTCCTATCACCTATAAAAAGATTTTTGTACTCTCATTAGAGGGGGAGCCCAAAAATTCTTCTAGAGCCTTGCATAGAGGAATAGAAAGGGACTACTTCATGAGCAGCTAGGCTAGCAGTCTCGGGAGTGGAGAAGAAATTTTGTAACGACACAGAGATGGTCTATTGTTCTAAACTTTTCTGTATTTCTTTATATGCAATAAAGATTATGCTTTTTATTTAAATTGTCATGAGTTCTTTATTTGCTCCCTATCATATGCTTTTATTTATGCTTTCTTGTTAGATTAATATTAGGAACAACTTTTACTTTCCGGAGACGCATCGTGATCTACGGATACGGGGCATGCCGAGGAAAGAAGAGTTGGTTACCTAGTACTTTCCGAGACGCGCCGTGATCTACGGGTACGAAGCGTACCGAGAAAGACAGGTATTTTTCCTAAGATTAATCACATCTATTTAGTTAAAAAAGAGATACAACTCTGCTAGTGCAAATTATTCAAAACTCCCGAGCTCTTTATTTTTTAATTACCTCAATTTTACGATAATTTATTTTCTAAATCAAAAACAATGCTTCTTTCTTTTACCTTGCAATCTCAACTTAGCCCAAGGTCCCTGAGGATACGATCTCGACTCATCCTACCTACGTAGTGAGTAGAGTTATTTTTGGTGCTATCAACGACTACACATCAATCCTCTGGACAACTTCGGACAGGACGCAGCCATCGACCAGTCACTTTATCAGGTCCCTGTCATTAAAAGGATTCTCCCCCAGCTCTTCTTCAAAACTATGGGACTCTTCAACGGTGGCCCGACGGCTGCTCACCCTGCGGGCCACCGACTTCCTTCTCTTTCCCCTCTCAACCCCCGGCACCTCCTCGAAGCGGGCCCCCGAAATGGAAACCTCAACAGGGGAACTCCTTGAAAAGGCTCGGGGAGCCGGGGGCTCAGCATCTGAAGGAACGTTGATCGTGAGGGTTGCTTGGGCAGGCATGACCGAGCTCATCTCCTCCGTTCTGGCCTTCTTTGTCGATCCGAAGGCTGCGGTGCCTTTTCTTTTGTGAGCCTTGAGGCCCCTGGCGAGCATCCATGCTGCTTCGGCGTCCATTCCTAAAAAAAAAAAAAAGAGAGAAGAGAGAGAAAAAGAGATCAGTAATGGAGTGAAAAAGAAGAAGTAACGCGCAAAAAAAAAAAGAAGAAAAAGAGAGAAGAAGAGCAGGAGAAAAGAAGAGGAAAGGAAAGATGGGATACTCGCAGGATCCAAGGGGCTCAAGCCGATGTTGAACAAAAACTGCTCTTCAGAAGGTTGGGAAGGGAAGGAGTCGAATAACTAAGAAGCTTTCGGGCGGCCTGAAAGTCATCCTCCCCCAGGCTGGGGGCCCGGCGGACAGAGTCCCTCAGGGAGTCCCAAGGGAGCAGTCCCAGCTTCAAGGTCGGGCACTGGACATAGAGGTACTTTCCCTTTCAATTATGGATTGAAGAGGGAGCACCCTTCAGTAACCTCTTCTTGTCAACTAGAGGGAGAAGTACATCAGTCCTTTGCCGAGGGGTGGCGCTTGAAGGTGTAAAAATATCTAAACAAAGAAAGAGATGGCTGAACTTCGACTACGTGGCAAAGGGAGAGGAACCCTATCAGAAACCTAAAGGAATTCAGCATGACTGAAGCCAAAGAAATGTCTAAAAAATGAAAAAGAGCGACGACGAAGGGCGGAAGCGGAAGATGGAGCCCGACACAGAAGGCCTCCTGGTACAAGCAGAAACGGCCAGGTGGGGGGGTGCTAGCCCGATCGGCGGGACCAGGAAGCTCCAGATCGTACTCCGGAGGGACTCCATACTGAACCCTTATCAATAAAAATTCATCCAGAGTCAGAGAACAAGGAATGGTGCCCGGCGCAAAAATCGGGTGAGGCCCAGCCCTAGATGAGGGTTCGTCTACAGTATGAGGGTTCTGGGGGGCTGAGGCAGACGAACTCCTGGAACCACTAGAGGCGGAGGTGCCAGAAGATATTTCAAACAAGGACCCTAAAAATCTCGGAGAAATCAGGCGAAATAAGAGACGAAAGGTTTGCGGGGGACCAAACCAGGGGAATGCGGTGGAAGAAAAATGGAGGAGAAAGGGCACCTAGATGACAAGAAGAGAAACGAAAGTTCTGGGACTAACCTAAGTCACTCCGAAGGATGCAGAGGTGCGAGGACAGGGACGACTCGAAGAACGCTTAGGGCCAAGGTAGACGCCAAAGAGGGTCAGAGCTCTCAGAGAGAAGGCAGATACCGACAGAACTCTCAGGCAGAATGAGACTCCTGAAGGCGGAAAGGCAGGTTTAAATAGACCCTAGGATCCGGCGCTATAATGATCGCGGATCTCCCCAAGCCGACCCACGCTTGCCACGTGTCCCACTCGCCACAACAGGCAGCTAAAAGCGACTGACAGCTGACAGAGCCATTACTGCATCGTACCTGGGCCAATGCTCCAACAGGAATTCCGAAAGGTCCCTTCAGATCACCTCGATTTGAAAAGACTCCGGCACGCGCACATTAAATGCCGAAATATCTGAGGGCGATCGTGCACAGGATTCAAGGGGATAACTTCGGCTGTGAAAATTTCTCTGTACTTCATTCGAAACTCGAACTCAAAAGTAGGGGGATGGTGTTGGGTATAAAATTCCTCCCCAGCCGAAGTTCGTATCGGGAGTGACCCTCCAAGAGTTCTACCGACGTCCGACCTTCGGCGACATCTTTCCGAACCTCTCCAGTGGCCGAGCCTCCGCAATATTTCCAAGTTCTGCCGATGGATAAACCCCCACCAGTGTCGACCAGGTTCTGCACGATGGATGGACCCCACCCAAGTTTCTACCTAGAAGACTTCAACCGGACTCCTACGGAAGATGGACTTCGTCCCCGACTCTGGCTGCAGGTAGGCATCATTCAGACTCCTACGGGAGCCGGACTTCATCCCCGACTTCGGCTGCAGGAAGACTTCATCCGGACTCTTATGGGAGCCGGACTTCATCCCTGACTCCGAATGCAGGCAGACTTCATCCGGACTCCTACGGGAGCCGGACTTCATCCCCGACTCCGAATGCAGGCAGACTTCATCCGGACTCCTACGGGAGCCGGACTTCATCCCCGACTCGAATGCAGGCAGACTTCATCCGGACTCCTACGGGAGCCGGACTTCATCCCCGACTCCGACTGCAGGAGGCTTCATCCGAACTCCTACGGGAGCCGGACTTCGTCCCCGACTCCGAATGCAGGCAGACTTCATCCGGACTCCTACAGGAGCCGGACTTCATCCCCGACTCCAGCTGCAGGAAGACATCATCCGAACTCCTACGGGAGCCAGACTTCGTCCCCGACTCCGAATGCAGGCAGACTTCATTCAGACTCCTATGGGAGCCGGACTTCGACCCCGACTCCGACTGCAGGAAGACTTCATCCGGACTCCTACGGGAGCTGGACTTCATCCCCGACTCTGAATGCAGGCAGACTTCATCCGAACTCCTACGGGAGTCGGACTTCGTCCTCGACTTCGGCTGCAGGAAGGCTTCATCCGGACTCCTACGGGAGCCGGACTTCGTCCCCGACTCCGAATGCAGGCAGACTTCATCCAGACTCCTACGGGAGCCGGACTTCATCCCCGACTCCGAATGCAGGCAGACTTCATCCGGACTCCTACGGGAGTCGGACTTTGTCCCCGACTCCGACTGCAGGAAGACTTCATCCGGACTCCTACGGGAGTCAGACTTCATCCCTGACTCCGAATGCAGGCAGACTTCATCCGGACTCCTACGGGAGCCGGACTTCATCCCCGACTCTGGCTGCAAGAAGACTTCATCCGGACTCCTACGGGAGCCAGACTTCATCCCCGACTCCGAATGTAGGCAACTTCATCCGGACTCCTACAGGAGTTGGACTTCTTCCCCGACTCCGGTTACAGGAAGGCTTCATCTGGACTCCTACGGGAGTCGGACTTCATCCCCGACTCTGAATGCAGGCAGACTTCATCCGGACTCTTACGGGAGTCAGACTTCATCCCCGACTCTGGCTGCAGGTAGACTTCATCCGAACTCCTACGGGAGCCGAACTTCGACCCCGACTCTGACTGCAGGAAGACTTCATCCGGACTCCTACGGGAGCCGGACTTCATCCCTGACTCCAACTACAGGTAGACTTCGTCCGGACTCATACGGGAGCCGGACTTCAACCTCGACTCTGACTGCAGGTAGACTTCATCTGGACTCCTACGGGAGCCGGACTTCATCCCTGACTCCAACTACAGGAAGACTTCATCCGGACTCCTATGGGAGCCGGATGTCATCCCCGACTCAGCTGCAGGAAGACTTCATCCGGACTCCTACGGGAGCCGAACTTCGACCCCGACTCCGACTGCAGGTAGACTTCATCCGGACTCCTACGGGAGCCGAACTTCATCCCCGACTCCAACTGCAGGAAGACTTCATCCGGACTCCTATGGGAGCCGGACGTCGTCCCTGACTCGACTGCAGGAAGACTTCATCCGGACTCCTACGGGAGTCGGACTTCGTTCTCGACTCCGACTGCAGGTAGACTTCATTCGGGCTCCTACGGGAGCCGAACTTCTGCCCTGAACTCCTGTTGCAGGTAGTCCTCACCCCGAACTCCTACAAGAGTCGGACTCCGAGCTCCTACGGTAAGTGGTCCTCGCCTGCAGCCTTAACGCCCAAGGCACCCAACGGGATTTGCAACTTTCGAGCTCCTCTCAGATGGATAGCTACCTCTCTCCGTCAGGCACCTCAACTGAACTTCGACCGACAGGCCTGGACCCCCTAGCAGGCCACAGTAATGGCCACGACTCTGCCCCACTTCCTACGATGGATTCCGCACGGCTCTATCACTCCCTAGCAGGCCACAGTAACGGCCACGACTCTGCTCCACTTTCTGCGATGGATTCTGTGCGGCTCCATCACTCCCTGGCAGGCCATAGTAATGGCCACGACTCTGCTCCACTTCTGCGATGGATTCCACGTGGCTCTATCACTCCCTGGCAGGCCACAGTAACGGCCACGACTCTGCTCCACTTCTTGCGATGAATTCAGCACGGCTCCATCACTCCCTGGGAGGCCATAGTAACGGCCACGACTCTGCTCCACTTTCTGCGATGAATTCAGCACGGCTCCATCACTCCCTGGCAGGCCATAGTAACGGCCACGACTCTGCTCCACTTTCTACGATGGATTCAGTGCGGCTCCATCACTCTCTGGCAAGTCACGACAACGGACGCCGCTCCACCCTCCGCAACAGACTCCACGTGGCAGGTCACAGTGATGGCCACGATTCCACTTCACTACTCTTCATAACAAGCTTTCCTGGCCCCGAATGGCCCACTGCCAGACGGTTACAAACGTCGCTATCAGTCTATTGCACCCTCTACCTATAAAAAGGAGACCCCAGATACGTTATTCTCTAATCTCTATTTTTCTATCTCAAAACTCTGCTAAAATTTTTGTTCGAGCACTCCATTCTTGTTGAGGCAGAGAACTGACTTGAGCGTCGGAGGGTCTTGTCGGAGCATCCCCAACTCTGGTTTAGACTTTCTTTACAGGTCCCGATGGCGACCGCGACTCCAGCTTCTCCGATGCGGGCGAATTTTTGCACCAACAGCTGGGGATGGACTAAGGCTAATACCTGCCTCTGTAAATCCAAAACTCTGCCCGTCAGTCTCAGAATATATCCCTTAAGCTTCTCAATTCATACAGACTGAGCTGTAAGCATCTGAAAGACAGTAGAGATATAAGGGATCAAGGTCTGGTCTGAAATAGCCTGAGATATCATCCTCTGAGTAAAATTTGAGGAGGCAAACTACTGGGATAAAATAAAAGCAACACGCTAGGACATCAACTCAATCTGATCGTCTGCAAGTCTGATCTCTGAAGGATCTACTCTGCTCTCTGAGTGTGGTACAGTAGCATCCCTCTTTACTGACTCTGAGGGACCAGCCTCGTGATTAGATCCGAACTTAATATCAGAAGATGCTCTGTGATCATGAAGAGGTGAAGACGGTCCCTCCTCCTCTGCTCTCTTTCAATAGCCTTCGACCAACCGCCATCAGTCTTTGTAAAACCTATGCGGTGTAGTGTGTAGCGGTTGATGGTATCAGAATGTGATAATCTGATGACTGCCTCTCCTTCAAAATAGACTCCGAACCTCCTAAAGACCAGGATGAGTGCCATACCATAAGGTAAGTGAGCCTTAGACCTATTTAGGGTCTCCCTCATGGCCTCAATCATCAGAGTAGGAAGGTTCAAGGGGGTCTTGGTGATCACATGGTGCATGATGCATATATCCCTAGCAGATAAGAGGTCATACCTGCCACTCCTAGAGATAAAAAATTTGGTCACCATGTGATGCAAAAGTCTCATTTCTACAGAAAGTATCCTTGCTTCTAATTTATTTAAATTTTTAGTAAATGCTCTCCCTAAAATAACACTTAGTCCCTCTTCTTTGATTGGGAGCTCCATATGAGTATAACCTTCACAAGGCAAATGCAAGATTTGTCTCAAATGCAATGGATCAAGAATAATGTTAATACCTTTCATTGAAGATTTTACTGTTCCATTGTAGTAACTTAAATTCAGATAGAATTCTCTGATCAAATCAATATAAGTATTTTCCTTCAATAGACAGTAAAACTTCCATCCTTGACTTTTAATTTTTGATCCAATTGAGAATCCCTCTTTTTCAAAAAACTTAAAATCTATGTTCTTCCCAGATTCTACTTTTCGATTGGAGAGAGGTACCTTGCTTGGACTGAGTGGGGACTGTGAAGAAGCTAGAGCAGGACCTGAAACTGAGGTTGGAGCAGGAGAGGGTTTGGCTGCTATTCTTTTTCTTCGCACATCCTCCTCTAACCCATGAACAGACTTTCTTCTCTGCGGTAGCTTCAATTTGGGAGCCATGTCGGACAAGAGAGACTTGCAAACAGCTTAGAAGACCTAATGAGAGGTAGAGTGAAAAGAATTTTAGAAGAAAAGATAAAGATTTTGAGGAGATAGACCACCAATTTGGAGAAGAAGATTTGAAGCTAGGGTAAGTTTGATCCGCCTAAATGAAGAAGAAAAGGAAGAGGATTTAGTTCCAAAACGAGTGATTTGAAGGGGGAAACACGGTGGGAGAGGGATTTTAAGAGATTTTTGCGATTGAGAGAGTGGAGAGGGAGGAGATTTTTGTTTGGTGGGATGAGGAAGACGAAAGGCAAAGGGTCGGCTCTTTTACAAATGGAGATTTCTTAATAAAATAGAGCACCCGATGGATTTTAATGAAAATTACAAGTTTATCTTAGGGTCGACCCTATGGGTCGACTCATGGCTAGAAAAATTCAAAACAAATGATGAAAAAATTTGAAAAAATTTGAAACTTGAGAAAAGAGTGTCTATTTAAGAGATTGATCATATGAAGGATAGTTTTAAGCTCTTAAGAAAGGAGAGATGAGAATTAAGCTCAAAATTTGGTTCAATAAATTTTTAGCAAAAAGAACTTAGAATCAAAAAGATACTTAAGCTGATAGATCAAGAATTCCTAGTTTTCTCCTAATTTTATAAAATCTATCTTCACTTAAGATCTTGATAAAGATGTCAGTCAATTATTTTTCAGTACATACATAATCAAGAATTATATCATGATTTTGAACATGTTCTCTTATGAAATGATATCTAATTTCAATATACTTTGATCTAGAATACTGAATTAGATTTTTAGTTAGATTAATAGTACTAGTGTTATCACATCTTATGGGAGTTTCATTGAGTTTGATACCAAAGTCCTCAAGTTGTTGCTTAATCTACAAGATTTGAGCATAGCAACTTTCGACTGCAATGTATTCGGTCTCTACCGTAGACAGTGCCATCGAATTTTGCTTCTTGCTAAATCAAGAGATTATGTTAACTCTAAGAAATTGGCAAGTTTCACTAGTACTTTTTCTATCTAATCTACATCCAGCAAAATCGACATCTGAATATCCTATTAAGTCAATTGAAGAGATCTTAGAATATCATAATTCTAGAGTTTGTGTACCTTTTAAATATTTAAAAAACTTTTTAACTATACTTAAGTGTGATTCTTTTAGATTTAATTGAAAGCGAGCACATAGACAAACACTAAACATAATATCTGGTCTACTAGCAATTAAATACAATAAGGAACCAATCATGCCTTTATAAAGTTTTGAGTCTACATTTTTACCTCCTTCATCCTTGTCAAGCTTACATAATGGGCTCATGGGGGTACCAATTACTTTGGAGCTCTCCATTCCAAATCTTTTGAGTAGTTCTCTTGTATACTTGCTTTGGATGATGGAGATCCCTTCCTTTGTTTGTTTGATTTGGAGTCCGAGAAAGAATGTAAGTTCTCCCATCATGCTCATCTCGAACTCTCCCTGCATGAGCTTAGCAAAATCTTGATAAAGAGTTTCATTAGTAGATCCAAATATAATATCATCAACATATATTTGTACAACTAAGATATCATCATGATTTCTTTTAATGAAAAGGGTTGTATCTATATTTCTTCTTGAAAAATTATTATTCAGTAAAAATTTACTTAACCTTTCATACCAAGTCTTAGGTGCTTGTTTTAAACTATATAATACTTTGTTTAATTTGAAAACATGATTAGAAAAAGCATGATTTTCAAAACTGGAGGATTGTTCTACATATACTTCTTCAGCAATATAACCATTTAGAAAAGTACTTTTGACATCTATTTGAAATAACTTAAAATTCATAAAGAATGCATATGCAAGTAAAAGCCTAATTGCTTCTAATCTAGCAACAAGTGCAAAGGTCTCATCAAAATAATTCTCTCTTCTTGATTATAATCCTTTGCAACTAATCTTGCTTTATTCTTAATTATATTTTTATGTTCATCCAATTTATTTCTATATACCCATTTTGTGTCAATTACTGGATAATTTTTAGGTCTTGATATTAAAGTTCATACATTATTTCTTTCGAATTGATTAAGTTCCTCTTACATTGTATTTATCCAATTATAATCTTTTTCAGCTTCATCTATGGTTTTAGGTTTAAAATGAGAAATAAATGCAAAATGATTGTATGCATCTCTAAGTGAAAAATGAATTCTTACTCCATATGTAGGATCACCAATAATTAATTCTTTGGGGTGATTGTGATCATACATCCATTCTTTGGGTAGATCATTTGTACCTTGAGATTGTTCTTGTTGTTCTTCACCTTTATCCTCTTGTTTGTTTTCATGTTCTTCTTCATTTTGAATTGTTGAGTCTTTTAAGTGAGCTCCTTCATCCCTTCTATAAGAGGATCTGCATCATCAATACCTTCACTCTTCTTTGAAGGAAGATCATTAGTCTCATCAAAAACAACATGTATTGACTCCTCTACTACTAAAGTTCTTTTGTTGAAAACTCTAAAAGCTTTGCTAGAAGAGGAGTAACCAAGAAAAATAGCTTCATCAAATTTTGCATCAAATTTTTCTAATCTCTCTTTACCATTGTTCAAGACAAAACATTGGCAACCAAAAATATGAAAAAATACAATGTTTGGTTTTCTTCCTTTCCAAAGCTCATAGGGTGTTTTCTTTAGAATTGGTCTAATTAAAGTATGATTTAAAATGTAACATGCCATATTAATTACTTTCACTCAAAAATATCTTAGGAGGTTACTTTCACATAGCATGGTACGGGCTATTTCTTCAAGGGTTCTATTTTTTCTTTCTACTATCCCATTTTGTTGGGGTGTCCTAGGTGCTGAAAAGTTGTGGTCAATACCTTTTTATCACAAAATTTTTCAAAATCTTGATTTTTAAATTTAGTTCTATGATTACTTCGAATATTTTGAATTGAAAAATCTTTTTCATTAGTAACTTTTCAATAAAATTTTGAGAACAGATGAACGGGAGGTTGCTTTCACATAGCATGGTACGGGCTATTTCTTCAAGGATTCTATTTTTTCTTTCTACTACCCCATTTTGTTGGGATGTCCTAGGTGCTGAAAAGTTATGGTCAATGCCTTTTCATCACAAAATTTTTCAAAATTTTAATTTTTAAATTTAGTTCCATGATCACTTCGAATATTTTGAATTGAAAAAACTTTTTTATTAGTAATTTTTCAATAAAATTTTGAGAACACATGAAAGTTTCATCCTTATATGCCAAAAAGAATCCATATAAAATGAGAAAAATCATCAATAATTACAAAGCCATATCATTTTTCACCTAAACTAGTAGTTTTAGTGGGTCTAAATAAATCCATGTGCAGTAATTCTAATGGCCTAGAAGTTGAAACAATATTTTTATATTTGAATGAGATTTTTGTTTGTTTACCTAGTTGGCATGCATCATAAATTCTATCCTTTTCAAAATTTAATTTAGGTAAACCGGTAACCAATTCCTTTTTAATAAGTTTTGAAAGTGAATGCATGCTAATATGTACAAGCCTACGGTGCCAAAGCCAACTAGTTTCATTAATTTTAGCATTCAAGGCTACTAGGCATTGCATATTTATCTTGAAAAGATTATTCAAATCTACTATATAAATATTATCATATCTATGCCCAACAAATTTAATGCCTTCATCATTGGGACTAGTTACTATGCATAATGAAAATTCAAAAATAACTTTATACCCTTTGTCACAGAATTGACTAATGCTTAATAGATTATGTTTCAAACCATCCACAAATAAAATATTTTTAATATACTTGGAGGGAGTGATACCAATGTTACCTATATCGATGATCTTTTTTTTACTATTATCTTCAAAGGTGACCATCCCTCCATCTTTTGCATCAAGTGTGATGAATTGAGATTCATCACCGGTCATGTGTCTTGAGCACCCATTTTTAAGATACCATTTTCATTTATTCCTTGGGATGCAAGACATGCCTACATACAAAAATCAAGTTTTCACTTTAGGTACCCAAATTTTTTTGGGTCTTCTTTGGTTAGTCACAATGGTTCATTTTGGAACCCATATTTTCTTCATATTAGAATTTTCTGATTTGCTAGAGAAACATGTATAGGATTTGTGTCCTACTTTACCACATTTAAAGCAAGTAATATTTAAAACTTGTTGCTTGACGAGTTCACAAAGATATTTTTTAAAAATTTTTATTTCTTTAAAGGGTCGTATCCAAGACCGACTTTATCATTAACGGCCTTTTGATTATCAAGTATTATTTGAAGTTTATTTGAACTTAGAGTGAACTTTTCTATCATAGATTTTAACTTAGCAATTTTATTTTTCAAGTTCAGATTTTCTTATGTCAAGATCAATTTTTCATTTGAAATAATCTTATTTTCTTTTAGTAAAGATTGATTCTTTGATTTCAATTCTTTGTTCTTTATCCCTAACTTCTTTAGATCATCAACTAGATCATAAAATGCTTCTTAAGTTCTTCAAAGATAAAGTCACTAGGAGTTTCAGCGTTTACCTCATTTTTATGCGCCATAAGGCATAAATTGGCTTGTTCATGTGAATCTTCTTCTTCGGGGCTTGACTCATCACTATCACTCCATGTAGCTACCATAGCCTTTTTCTTGTACTTTTTGGAGCCCTTCTTAAGTTGTAGACATTCAGATCTAAAGTGCTCCGACTTCTTACATTCATAATAAATAAGAGACTGCTCCTTATCCTTCTCCTTGCTATGCTCTCCTTTTGTAGATGGCCTCTTCCTCATCCCTTATTTTCTTTTCTTCATAAATCTTTTAAACTTTCTAGTGATGAGGGCTATTTCTTCATCTTTCTCTTCATTTTTTATTTCATCGGATTCCTCATCGAGTTGAGCAGTGGATTTGAGGGTGATTGTCTTCTTCTTCTTGATATCCTCTTCTTGATGTTGTTTCATGCTTAGCTCGTGTGTCATTAGCGATCTTAGAAGCTCCTCCAAGGATAAAATATTCAGATCTTTAGCTTCTTGGATTGTGGTCACTTTGGCCTCCCAAGTCCTTGATAAAGACCTAAGAATCTTTCTCATAAGATCGCTGTTAGAATAAGACTTACCAAGACTTTTTAGACCATTAATAATATCCATAAAATGAGTAAATATTTTAATTATTGATTATCATGCTCCATTTTAAAGAGTTCATATTTGTGCACAAACATGTTGATTTTTGATTCCTTAACTTGATTAGTGCCTTCATGTGTTACTTCTAACCTATCCCATATTTTTTAGCCGATATGCATGTTGAAATATGATTAAACTCATTAGTATCTAAACCACAATATAAAATATTCATGACTTTAGTATTGAGTTGAGCCATTTTTTTGTCAACCTCATTCCATTCTTTTTCGGATTTGGTTGATTCTACACCATTAATTATCTTAGTGGGTGTGTGTGTTCTATTAACTATGATACTCCACATATTATAGTAAGTACTTGAATAAAAATTTTTATCCGAGCTTTCAATAGGTATAGTTTGACCCATTGAAAAGTAGAGGTCGGTTTGTGGACTGCCCCTCGACTAGTGAAGCACCAACTTGAGTTGCCATAGATCTTTAGCTCTTTAATGGTTAAATCAAAGTAGGGCTAGAGCACCCAGCTCTGATACTACTTGTTGCCCAGCTATGCAACCCAAGAGGGAGGGTGAATTGGATTTTTGAAATTTTAAAGTTAATTTAGAACCACAAAGATTAAGTAATAATAAGCAAGTTATGTGTAGTAAGTGATTTAAGCTAAATATAGAAATGAGATGCAAGAATGCAAAAAAATAAAAAATTTAGATAGAAAATAAGTATGCACATTACAAACAATCAAGATTTATAGTGATTCGGTGCCAACCTTGCACCTACATCCACTCTCCAAACTCCTACTTAAAAATTTAAATCCACTAAAATATATTCAACAAGAATACAACATCGGTACCTCCGGGGGACGACCCACTGAATTCACATCAGAAATTGCCAACAGAAGCTAAGCTCTTTGCCCTGACAACATAAAATTCCTTTCGTTCACTCCTCTCACACTTCTTTGGGTGCTGTAGAACTGTGTGAGAAAAGCATCCCTAATTTCCTCCTGATACTCAAAATTTCCTTGCCAAGCTACATGAAACAGATTTCCTATCCCAAACTAGAATACTTATTTCTTGGATACAAACCAATCCAATACAATCCGATTCAAGGTTCGGATCAACCTATCTAAGTTTTGGAACCCTTCCAAAACTAAAGAACAAGAAAAAATAGAGTATGAGAGTTAATGACAAGAAATATAAGTTTAGCTCCTTTAATGAGCAAATAAAACCTTAAATATACTTTACATAATAAGGAAGAAGCTTTTCTGATTTTTTTCAAGGTTGTTGAAGACTTGAATAAGCTCTTGAGGAGTTGGTGAACTTGAAATGAAAGTTTTTTTTGCTTGAAGAGGGCTTTTTTCTTAGGGCTGAAATGAATGCTTGAAATTTTTTTCTTTTGCCCTCCTTCAAGTACCTTTATATCTTCAATGGATGCTAGAGAGAGATCTGAATAGGATTAGAGCCATTGGAGTGCATTAAATGAGTATTAAATACAATCAAAATGAGCTAAAAAACTAACCGTTATAGAGATTTTCCATCACAGAGGTTGACTCATAAGGTCGACCTCTGCACAGGGTCAACTCATAGGGTCGACCTCTGCACAGGGGTCAACTCATAGGGTCGACTCTGTGGTGCAGAATAGAAAGTGGTGTTCTATATCTTTGGCTTGCACAGACAACAGAAATCCACCCCTAGGACCGTCCTCTTTGGGTGTGCCAGTCAAAAATAGCATGCCATTCAGTCTCTTTTGACAGGGGTCGACTCATAGGGTCTATCCTTTTCTTTAAACTTGATTTTCTCTCAAAATATATATCTAAAAAATATAAAATTACCTTCAATAGATCACAAATCTTTTGTTCTTGCTCTTGAAGCTTTCGAATCAGAACTTGATAAAATTATAATTTTGCCTCTGAAATATAATATATCTTTTTTAAGCCAAAATATTAGTAATCTCTTCAAATATTTTGTAAGCATCAAAATCAATTCATGGAGCAACAATATCACATCGAACCGCTATTGGGATGCGTAGGGGTTTCATGCATGCATTTCAAAAATTTTCAGTGAAAAAAATATTAGATTAAATTATTTAATCTATAAATACATGTATAAGATTTGATCTTAAAACTCTTATAAATAGATCGATCATATAAATTTATATGCATAAAAATTTAAATCTAAAATGACAAGCATGTGAACCAAAAATAATATTTAGTAATAGATCTAATCTACCACTTCTAAGATTTCGAACCCAATATCTGAGCATGAATAGTCAAACTTCATGATCAAAAATGTAGATCTAAAAGTTTTCTCTGATTGCTCACAACTGCATAAGCATCCGACTTCTACGATGGTCCACACGAAGCCCCTCAAATCGATCAGCCCTCCACGGGAGTGCTAGCTCGCACAGTTGGCTTCTAATGGCAGATCTGACTTGATCTCCTTCTTTGGTCACCTCGGATCTTTTCGATGTCGAAGATGGATGAGAAGAAGATGTTGGATGATGAAGAAAAATTAGATGAAGACTCTCTTCTCTTTGATTTTTTTCTCATCCAAAAATCTAGAACAGTTTTAGGTCTCTCACTCGAGAGGAGAACAGTCACCTCTTTTGTTCATGCCAAAGAAGAATGAAACCCACCCAAAGCTCACATCTTAAAAAAGAATTTTCACCCACTTTCTCTTTGATATCTTATAGTGAAGAGCTCTCTTCTTTTGCCCTACAAAATTATGGCCTTTTTATGATTGTCACACCAACCAAATAAGACAGGATAAGGATTGGAGTTTGTTACAATTCAAATCATTTTGAATTTTAATTTAACTCTAATTTTTTCTCATCTTTATCTAACTTAAAGAGTGACTTACCAAAAAAAATTAGATATAAAAATCAATTGGAATGACTTCTTTTTCTCATACACAATGGGCAACTTCAAAAACTACCGACGTGTGAAAGGATATGGATAAGGTTTTAAGTTAAAATTCAAACCAATTTGAATTCAAATCAAAACCATCAAATTCTATCCTTAATGAGTGATAAAAGAAAAGTTATTTTCTAATTTTCTCATATACAAACTGATTTTGTATGATAAAAAAAGGTGTGAGATAATTTAGGTGGTGCATGGGAGAGAGTCCCTCTCATTTGGGACTCTAGGATTTAATCAATTAAATTTCTTACAAACCCAATCCAATTAGACCCAGATAAAATATGATGAATCTAATCTAATTAGGCTCTTACAATCTCAATTAAATTTGATTAAATCAATAAATTAATTGAGTCATAGATCTGATCAAATCAGGATCATTTCTCCCTTACCGATTAGGTCATCTCATAACCTAATCAGACTTGACCTGATTTAATCCAATTCAATCAAATTTGATCCAAACTTTAATACTCAATTAAATTGAGATAATTAGTGATCTAATCACTAATTAATCCTCTATTAATGATAGAGTCCAAGTCTAGTGGGACTCTTCTCTAGAGTCCCCATCCAGTGAGACTCTTCAGTAGAGTCCCATCCAGTGAGACTCTTCATCAGAGTCTCCATCCATTGAGACTCTTCAGATTAGCTATGTGATCGAAATTTTTTTTTAATGTGTATGACCCCATAAGTTCGAACCTAAGTCGATAACACAAGAACTGATTTCTGTACCAATCAGAGTAACCATCTAGCAATGGTACCCAATATCCGGATAGATCGAATGTATGCAAAGTAATACTCAAGAACCTATTTGGATATAGTTACCATATAATTCATCTCTTTGACCTTTGATACCAGGATGATTTAGAGTTTAAACTGTCAACTCTTAACAGTACATCCATTATGTGTCTCAACCTGATAAATCCTGTGACTCCTCACAAAGATTATCCTGACCAAGATCTTTCTAAATTGAAACACAATGCATTCTCTCTAATCTTTTGGAGTGGTCAATTTCATCTTGACTCACGCACCGACTTTACAAGTACTTGACTATGTCCAAAAATCTTTTGATCCTGAATTAAAAATTCAGAAAGTCTGGTACCAAGCACAGTGAGTTGCTTGCAAGTCACCGCGGTGATCTCAGGTCAGAGGAATATTTATACCCATATCCTTTCAGAGTGACTCTTGACAGTAGAGTGCTCCGAAGTTGGTCACGTTCAGTGAAATGTACTCCAATATTTTATCTACATGCCATACCAGCGTCTCCACACTCCTTGGTTAAGAGGCCAACCAACCTATATGGCACACAATGACCTACACTTGATATGTCTATCGTCTTAGTAATAGCATATCATTTGATCACAAACTTATTTAAAGACTAAACAATAAATCCTCCTTTATCGATTTAAAATAGTCCTAAGAACTTTCATCATAACATAGAAGTTCGATATAGAAGATGTACAAGCTTATGATTAAAATTATCAAATAAATATTTTATTAATTAATTCATATACAATTATATCAATTAGCACAACCGTCAATAGACTAACGATTGACTTTGGGACATATTTTTCAACACTATAGATATAGACTCTAGGTCTTTTGATTCTTCGATGACCATAACAACATGCTCGAACTTGTCATTCGTCGAGCATAGAATTTTTTCAACTACACGAACATCCTCCAATTTCTCACCATTCCTCCTTAGTTGGTTCACCATAGAAAGAACTCAGATGAAATAGCCCACAATGGTTTCGGACTCTTTCATCTGCAATGCTTCAAATTCGGCTCAGAGTATTTGGAGCCCAACTTTCTTCACCTTTTCTATGCCTTTATAGGCATTCTCAAGGATCTCCCAAGCTTGCTTAGAGATAGTGGTGCCTGCAACCTTCTCAAAGTTTGCTTCATCTAAGGCATGATAGATGAAGAAGAGCACCTTCCTATCCTTTCTCCTTGACTCTCTAAAAGTTTGGTTTGCCATGGCATTTGTTTCATTTTGAAGCTCCTCATGGCCTCTCTCCATCACTTCCTAAATATCATGGAAGCCAAATAATGCCTTCATCTAGAGGCTCCAATTCTCATAATTCTCGTTGGTAAGGCAAGGAACTTGAAGTTGCAACCCACTTGCCATCTCTCAAAAGGGCTCTGATACCACTTTGTTGTGGTAGATAGAAGAGGAGAGGAATTTTTGTAGTATTTCTCATATAAGAGATGAAAAGAGTAGACCTATTAGTAGAAGAAAACTTTAACTTTGTTTAAAATTTCTTCAACTCTCTTAATCTAAAATTGCTTAAGTACATCCCTCTATATAGAGAATTTTACAACCCTTTAACTACCTTCTACACAAAATACTAAGAGCCATATTTCTAAGTGACACTTTGGTTTTATACATGTAGAGGAATTCTAAGTGAATTTCAGAAAAGATATTAAAGGTCATTGCTTATAGCAGGACTATATTTAATTTGGTTTACAAATTTCAATAGCTTGGTAATTAAAATCATTAATGAAATCAACTTTTTTGTTCATACCTCATTTTCTTTCTTATTGCATGGATGTTTGGATTTTCACCCAAGTGACTAAGGTCATCTTTTGGATGTCAAATTCAGCTAAGCTAAGCCGAAGTGCCTTTAGGAATAGGCAAGTGTATAATCATCCCAATAGGTAATTAGGTCGGCTCTTCTAAGACAAAGGTATGTGATTATCCTTCATGGGTCGTCAAGCCCTTGGCCCCTATTTTCAATGCCATTAGGCTAAGGTTAAGGACTTTGATTCTTTGCAGGTTTAGGCTTGTAGGCCAAGAGTACCTAGAGATTTTGCTCCTTGAAGTGGTGGATCTGTATATTGTAGACTCATAGGCTGGAAATGCTTGAAGGTTTGCTCCCCTACCACCTTGAACCCATAAGCCATAGATTCATTGGTCAGGTGTACATGGAGGTTAACTCTCATGATGCCATGGACCTATAGGTCATAGCTTCATTGGTTGGAAGTATCCGAAGGTTTAGCTCTCCTGATGCTAAGGACTTATAGGTCATTGACCCATTGATCGGAAGTATCCAAAGGTTTAACTCTTGTGATGCCAAGGAACCATAGGTCGTAGCTTCATTGATAGAGAGTACTTGGAGGTTTAGCTCCCCTAGTCCAGGAAGATCCTCGAACTTGATGTGAGCCGCTTTGGCCACTATGGATAGGATTGAATACGATCTAAGAGCAAGATCTGTCATATCAAGAAGCTAATTTATAAGGCAAACTTTTGGAGGCCATAACTTGGTCATATGATGTCCAATTTGATGATCTTTTTTTAAAATTAGATAGTTTTTGAGATCCATAATGTGATGCTGCCCCATTAAGAGGATGATGCCCCTAGCAATTAGGATGAAATTCCTACATTTGAGCTTCAAAATAGGCTGATCAATCCAAAAATTTTTCTTTTGGCTAAGATTTTGATCAAGTTTAACTTCCAATTTGAAAAGAATCCTATGAAATAATATAAGACAGAGTTGATATAGAAGCCAAAAATTATGTTCTAAAAGAATTTAGCTTTTTTTAGATTATTTCTACTGGATATATCTATTTAGATAAAAGAGTCTCTTTAGAGCTAGAAGAGGAATCCAACCCAATTTATATAAGGTAAAACTCATTATTATAAATAGAGGATATGTACATCATTTTTAATCAATGAAAAAAAAAGAGAAAGAAAAAGGATTTAATTCTTATTTTTAAAAAATTCTTCTCTTCTTCTATCTTTTTCTTTGTGAGATTCGAGTTGAGTGGATTGAAAAAAATCTTTCTTCTCTTCTAATTGGATCAAGTTAGTATCAGAGCATTAGTCCTTTACATCTAAGGGGGCCTTGGTTTATGATCCAGACGTATGACCAATATATGCAATCAGGAGAAAAGCTATCCATGCTTCTTCAAGTACATCGAAGGACAAAAATGAGTATGGCTGCTAATTTTCTCTCGATAGATGATAAGATGAAAGGGCATCTCATATGGTTAGAGGGAAAGATTATCCAACTCACTGCAATCATCTCCAGATTGGCGATACCTTTAGTGCAAGCACAAGCATCGACAATTTTTATTACAAAACTATATTCAACATTTGGTGAAGAAGATCCTCCATCTAGTGAGGAGGATGAACAACCTAGAGGTATGAAAATTTTATCTTTTCAATCATTTAAAGTTGAAGTTTGAATTGAATGCACATACGATGGGATTGTTGATGTAGAAAAGCTAGATAATTCCCTAGATCGGTTAGAGACCTACTTAACTATCTATGGATACTTCAGTATCTAGAAAGAAATTTTTGCTTGTCTCAAGCTTTCTAGCCATGCTTTCATATGGTAGAATTCATACATGAAAAACATCGATATTTCTAATCTAATATGGAGCAAATTCAAGAGTCTAATCAAGAGGTAATTTTATCCAATCAATCACGAGAAAGATTGGAGAATCAAGTGGTAATACCTATGGCAAAAATATGATCAATTTGTCTAGGACTACACCATTGAGTTCTACAAGCTAGTGATCTCCCTTGGAATCTTCATTGACAATCATGCAATTTTCATGAAGTACGTTGGAGTTCTTTATGAGAGCATCCAAAAAGAGTTAAAACTTTTCAAAATTGCAGAGTGCAGTGAAGCTAGTGCGAAGGCCATAGTGATCAAGGAGAAGAATTGTCCTAAGAAAGACAAGAAGGGTAAGAAGCATGTCAATGTGACTCAAAAAAATTATTGTGATCACTATAACCTTCATAGACATACAAAGGAATAGTGTTGGGAACTTCACCATGAGTTGCATCCAAAGAGGAGGAAACTGAAGGATGATGATTCCAAAAAAAAAGAGAAGAAAGAGAAGGCAATCCTTAATGCTGTAAAGGTTGAGGATCTATCTGAACTAAAGTAAGCAGACTCCAAATTAAGCTTGATTATGAGAAACCTAAGACAACAATTGAGGTAGATCTAGAGGGGCGTGAGAAACTCTTGTGCTTGAAGATCTAGATGAAGCAGAGCATCATCGAGACTATTATAGATTCTAAAAGCTAAAAGAACCTCATTTTTGAAGATCTTATTCAGATGTTGAGGTTGCAAATCAAGCCTCATCCACATCCTTATCCTCTTAGATGGATTCAAAATAATGTCAAATTGAAGATCACCAAGTATCGTACCTTTCAGTTCGCCATCATTGAGAGGTATATTAATCAGATAACTTATGAAGTCGTTCCTTTGGATGTTTGCCAAGTTAATTATCCTAGGGAGCTTATATCTTTAGGATCAAGATGTAATTTCTACAGGCGACAGAGAAAGTATTGTCTCATGAAGGATGAAAAAGAATTCATGATCAATACTTTTAAGATATAGTGAAACATATACCTTACTACTACTACCTAGGTGGAACATCTTGTTAATGCCTACAACAAGCTAGTGATGATGGTACGAGAAGCTAGTACTACTCATAATTGCCAAAATCTCATCATATGGTTCCACCGGCCGATTAAGTGAGATTGAGATCGGAAAGGAGTCACTACAAACATCATTGATGGTGAGGAAGAATAGCAAGAAACATCTCTACCACAAAATCAAGATGTGGGAGCAAACTAAGTGGTTGGCCTTATAAGACTTGGTGTGGTGCTCCCAAGCCTCAGATGGCTAGGGAAAAAGCCAAAGTTTATGACCCATGAGGCATTCATGGGGGTTCTAGGGCTAGTTTGGGTCCTAGGGTGAAAGGCTATCAGCCTTTACAATCTTGAGGTCCAGGAGATTTAGACCTTGAGGGGTTAACTTGTATTGGACTAGGTTTGAGTCTAAAAGAGATGAGATTGGGTCAAGTCATAGGTGTATATGGGCTTGGATAAGTGCAATCTCACATTGAGTTAGCCATGGGAGATTTTGGATTAAGTCACATTGACTTTTTATATAAGTATGCATTGTATGTGGATTTTGATTAAGTCAATCCATAGAGATCATTTTCTCTCTCAATTTTCTCTTTTTTCATCTCCTCTCTCTCTCTCTCTCTCCTTGCATGCAGTCTAAGAACACTAGCAAACCCTAGCCACCCCCTCTTGTTCCACCTGCCAAGTTTGTAAGGGAGGAAACCCTAGAACCCAAGTTGTTTGGGTGCCCCCTAGCTTCCTAATACCTCCATCCTTGTGCCGCCTCTCTTTTGTGGTATTGCTTGCTGGTTCCAATCCTCCACAGGTCTAGAAAAGGTGCTCTAATAGTTGGTATCAGAGGGTGGTTCATGTGGAGAAGCAGGAAGAAGTCAGAGCAGGAAGATCTTCAAAAGCTGAAATTTCAGCAACATCCTATCCGGGTATTTCTTAAATCTTTTTGTGATTTGCTGCATTGTGGTTTGGATCCAGCCATGGGAAGTAGCGTAAAGATGGATTTTGAGAAGTTTGATAGGAAGAGAAACTTTTCTATATAAAAAGTTTGGGCAGAAGATCTGTTGGTCCAACATGAGTTAGATCTGGCATTGGAGGAGAGGCCTGAAGGGATGACAAATCAACAATGGATGTCTCTGGAGAAGAGGGTTTGCTTTACGATTAGAGGATGTTTGGCAGATTCGACCTTCTATTCAGTGTTGGAAGAGAGGACTCTAAAGAGATTATGGTCAAAGTTGCACACCCTGTATATGGGAAAGGCTATGTGCAACAAGTTGATCAAATCAACAATGAATTACTAAATATTGGGGTGAAGATGGAGGAGAAAGACAAGTCATTGCTATTGCTATGCTCGCTGTCCCTTTTCTATGATCCATTGGTGACGATGCTGTTCTATGAAAAGAAGACACTGTACTATGAAGACATTATCTCGGTGCTGCGATCTAATGAGAAAAAAAAAAAGTTGACTAAGGAAGATGTTCCCCAGGAGGGCTTGACTGTAGAAGAGAGATCTGGAAGAGGAAAGGATAGAAGTAAGTAAAGGGGACGGTCAAAGTCCTGGAAGGGTAAGAAGAAAGCCAAGTGCTTCAAATTCAATGAGATTGGACACTTCAAGCGGGATTGTTTGCTTTAAAAGAAGAAGTAGGGAGAAAAAGGAGGATCTGATTTGTTGAGTATGGTGGCTAATCTCGAGGTGGAGGATGACCTCTTGGTAGCGTCGGATGATCATAGAAATAGCATCAAAGTTTGGATCCCGAATTTAGCTTGTTCGCATCATTACACCCTGAATGGTCTTGGTTTGCTACATACACCAAGATCGATGAGAGAAGTGTGTTACTTGAAGATGATCACCCATGCAAAGTTGCTGGTATAGGGACCATTAGGGTGAGAATGTTTGATGGGATGGTGCAGACTCTCATAAATGTAAAGCATGTCCAAGAACTGAAAAAAAATCTCATGTCACTGGATTATCTGGAGTGGAGCGGCTACAGCTTTAGCAGTTATGCAAAGAGTGAAATGTTAAGCATCTCTAATAGAGCCATGGTAGTGATGAGTGGAGGGCAGGTTGGAGAACAACCTGTATAGGATGGAGGGATCTATGGCGATTGAAGAATTCGATGCAGTAGCTACAGCACAAGATCAGCAGGAGGCTTATCGATTGTGGCACTTCCACCTAAGCCACATGGAAAACGAGGGATGAAGGTGCTGAGCAAGAATGGGTTGATCCTAGATCTGAATGGCAGCATTGTAGAGGTGTATGAGCCATGTCCAATGGACAAACAGAAGAGAGTATAGTTTGCTATCAGCACAGCTTGCAATGCAGTCCCATTAAAGCTAGCTCACACTGATGTGTGGGGACCAGCCCCGATTTTAGCCAGAAATGAAGTGAGATATTTTCTCTCCCTAATAGATGATTTTTTGAAGAAGGTTTGGGTCTATTTCATGAAGAAGAAATCAGAAATCTTCACAAGGTTCAAGATCTGAAAAGCCAAAGTGGAGAAAGAATAGGGTTGCAGTGTGAAGTGTCTGCGATCAGACAATGACGGAGAATACACCAGCAAGGAGTTTCAAATTTTTTGTGAGTATGAAAATCAAAAGGCACTTCTCGATGAGAGGGACTCAAAAAAATGGGATGGCCAAAAAGATGAACAGAACCCTTATGGAGAAGGCAAAGTGCATGAGGCTGCAGGCAGGGCTTTCTAAGGTGTTCTAGGTGGATACAGTTAATGTAGCCTATTATCTGGTGAATCAATCACCTCACATCAAGTTAGATGGTAGAATTTCAGAGAAAAAATGATTTGGAAAGAAGATGGAGCTGAACTATCTAAGGGTGTTTGAGTGCACGGCCTATGTGCACGTGGGTGTTGGTGAGTGGAGTAAGTTGGACATCAGGTCAAAAAAGATGGTGTTCCTTGATTATCCACATGGTGTTAAGGGATACCGGCTATGGGATCCCTTGGAGAAAAAGGTCATCATCAGTGGGGATGTGGTCTTTGATGAAAACTCAATTCTCCAAAGGCAAAGAGGCATGGAGGAACAGCAGGAGCAGCAGGAGGTTTAGTCAGGCAATGGTGGACAACTAATTTCTTACACCATTTTTTCTTTTGCAGGTGTACCTAAAGGACTCGGTATTTAGGTGAAACATTCTTTAAAGGTGTCTCCACAGGTGGAGAGGGCTGAGATAAGAGATAGAAATCAAAAGGTTCAACAAAAATAAGTTGGACCCAAAGCAGATATCGAGGTTGCACTGTACAAGCCCAAGAGGAACATGAGGCAATCGAATCGATATGGCTTCAAAGAATCAGTATCATATACTCTGGTGATAATGAATAAGGATCCATACACCTATGAGGAGGAAATAAAAAGCCATGACAGAGATAGATGGGTCTAGATGATGTCTGAAGAAATGCAGTCTCTCCATAAGAATCAGACTTGACGGTTGGTGCAGCTGCCATAGGGGAAGAGACCCATTGGTTGTAAATGAGTTTACCAATGCAAGGAAAGACCTTCAGAGCAGGAAGATATCAGGTACAAGGTAAGATTAGTGGCCAAGGGATACTTTCAGAAGGAAAGTATCGATTTTAGCGAGGTGTTCTCTCCAGTCATCAAGCATACATCCATATGCATACTGTTGAGTATTGTAGCAGTACAGGATCTAGAACTGGAGCAGATGGATGTCAAGACGGCCTTCCTCCATGGACATCTGGAGGAAAGCATATACATGGAGCAGCCACAAGGGTTCAGAGAGTCACTGTTTGAAGGAAAAATCTTTTTGCTACAGAAATCTCTCTACGAATTGAAATAATCATGAGGAAGTGGTACAAGCACTTCGACTCTTATGTGAGGAGCATTGGACTTTTCAAGTGTGAGTTTGATCCTTGTGTGTATCTGAAGACTCTAGAGGATGAGTCTAGATTGTACCTACTATTGTATGTAGATGATATGCTAATAACATGCAAGAGTAGGAGGGTTGTATAGGAACTGAAGGCAGCCTTATCTCGAAAGTTCGAGATGAAGGATTTGAGGCCTGCAAAGAAGATCCTAGGTATAGAGATCCTTTAAAAAAGAGCCAAGGGGCTGCTACATTTATCTCAAAGAGGCAATATTCAAAAGGTCTTGGAGAGATTCGACATGAAGGAAGCCAAACTGGCAGCTTGCCACTTGCTGGGTGCATCACCCTTTCAAAGACCATGTTGCCATAGACTGAGGTGGAGGCTCAAGAGATGGAGAGAATATCTTATGTTTTAAGAGTAGGAAGCTTAATGTACGCAATGGTGTATTGTAGGTTAGATCTTGCCCATGCAGTTAGTTAGGTAAGCAGGTTCATGGCACAGCCTGCAAGGAGCACTGTGAGCACTGAAGGAGATCTTTACATACTTGGTGGGTTTAGTTAAAGTTGACATCTACTACGGACAATGAGAAGGTGTGAGGGATTGTCTAACATATCCAAGGAGGCTCGAGGGTAGATGGAAGAGTTTGTGGATGTAGATTTTGATGGAGATATGGACACCAGGCATTCAACGACAGGATTTGTATACAACTTGAACGAGAGTCCTATTTTGTGGAGATCATGCTTGCAGCCCATCATGGCCTTATCCACTACTAAAGCAGAGTACATTGGCATCAAGAAAGCAATGAAGAAGGTACTATGGCTGATGGGATTGGTGTTGGTGTTGGAGATGGGCTTCACATAGGAAGTTGTCAGGGTGCACTGCGATAGTCAGAGTGCACTACTATTGGCACAGAACTCCATCTATTATGTGAGGATGAAGCACATTGATATTAGATACCACTAAATCAGAGAGCTCATGAAAGAAAGCAAGGTGGAGTTGGTGAATGTTTATACAAAAGAGAACCCAACTGATGTACTTACAAAGACTCTTTCATAGGACAGCTTTTAAAGATGTGTGGCACTGATGGGGCTGATGGACAGGACAGAGTTTGCTGAGGTCTTGGAGCATCAAGGTAGAGATTGTAAGACCTAATATGGTACTCTCAAATCTCAGATGGCCAAGAGAAAGGTCAAGGTCCATGACCCATGAGGTATTCATGCAGCTTCTAGGGCTAGTTTGGGCCCTAGGGTGAAAGGCTATCAGCCTTCACAGTCTTGAGATCCAGGAGATTTGGATTTTGAGGGGTTAACTTATATTGGGTTAGGTTTAAGTCTAAGAAGATAAGATTGGGATAAGTCATGGGTATACATAAGCTTGGGTGAGTGCAATTTCACATTGGATTAGCCATGGAAGTTTTTGGGTCAAGTCACATTGACTTTGTATATAAGTATACATTGTATGTGGATTTTGATTAAGCCAATCAATAGAGATCATTTTCTCCCTCAATTTTTTTCTTTTCATCTCCTCTCTCTCTCTTTGCATGCAGCCCAAGAATACCAGCAAACCCTGGCCGCTCCCTCTTGTTCCACTTGCCAAGTTTGCAAGGGAGGAAACCCGAGCACCTAGGTTGTTTAGGTACCCCCTTGCTTCCTAGCACCTCCATCCTTATGCCGCCCCTCTTTTATGGTGATTGCTTGCTGGTTCTAGTCCTCCACAAGTCTAGGGATGGTGCTCTAATAGGCCTAAATCCAAGAGTAAAGAAGACCTAGGTCAAAAACTATCTTCGAGCAAAGCTAGGTGGTTCGACAGTTAGACAGGAAAGTAGGCATTTTTCTACCATCAGTTCTGATTTAATGAGAGCTAAATCTCCTAAACAGTGAGAGCTTTTATTTAGAAGGATCCCCAAACTCGATATAGACTACTTTGGTGACTACAGATAGAGTTGAAAAGGATCTAGGAGTAAGATCCACCACATTAGAAAGCTAATTCGTAAGCTAAACTTCCAGAGACTATAACTTGGTCATGCGATATCTGATTTTGATGATCTTTTTTTAAAATTAATATTTTTTGAGATTTATGGTATGATGCTACCATGTCAAGAAGGCTACACTCCAAGTTCTTAAGGTGAAATTGCTTCATGTGGGTCTCAAAATGGATCAGCCAATCCAAAAATTTTTCTTTTGAATAAGACTTTGATCGAGCATAGCTTTGAATATGAAAAGAATCCAATAAAACGATAGAAGATCGAGTTGATATAGAAGTCAAGATCTATCTTTTAAAGAGTTTTAGCTTTTTACAGATTATTTCTACTAGACACATCTATTTTAAATAAAAGAGTCCCTTTAGAACTAGAAGAGGAATCCATTCTAATTTGTGTAAGGATGGACCTCATTATTATATATAAAGGATATATACCTCATTTTTAACCAATGAAAAAAAAAGAGAAAGTAAAGGGACTTGATCCCTACTTTCAAAAAATTCTCCTCTCTTTTGTCTTATTTTTTTATGAGATTTGAGTTGAGTGAGTTGAAGAAAATCTTCTTTTTCTTCTGATTAGATCACCCTTGATGCCAAGGAACCATAAGTCATTGACCCATTGGCTAGGAGTACCTCAAAGATTTAGGTCCCATGACATTGAAGTCTATAGGTAGTCTTCGGGATGCATCCAACTTGTAATGCTTTGCAAGAATGCTTTGTAATCTTGCCACAGATTGGATTGTATTTTACGTTGCTAAGCACACCAGAGACTGGACTTGGCATCAGGGTCAGACTTGTCTGCAAGCTCTGTAAGACCTTTTATTTTTTGAATTTATGGGATGTTTGCACACCAGAGTGGTGTGATCGCCTGCTTGTATCAAAAAAAAAATGGATAGCTTTTTAATATAACCATGAGTAGTAAAGGCTACAAAATTTAGTATTTATAATTCTTACTAATAGTGCACTATGAAATTATTAGAGTTCTAAGTTTGGAGTATAGATACCTCATCCAACTTTTCTAGTTGATAGGTGCCAAGATGAATGATCATGGTTGCTTGGTATGGGACATTCCAATTTAGTGCAACCTTTCCATGTTCTCCTCATTTTGTGACCACGGCTTTATGAATTATGAGATCTCTAGGTTGGACTACCGACCTTTGATGCAAGAGTTGTAGCATCGGGGCACTCGCTATTGGTATGCTAGTGTTTGTATATAAGTTTGCTAGCTTGTTTCCTTGAGTAGATGAAAATTAGCCCAATGGTTGTTGAAGTCCCTTTCTCATCATAAGCCTCCATGCTATGAGATGGTAAGCTGATCTCCATAGGAATGACTACTTCCATGCTAAAAGTAAGATTGAAAGGTGTCTCCCTAATTGACATCCATTGAGTAATCTGGTAGGCCTATAATATACTAGGCAGTTTGTCCACCCATAGGTCTTTAACTTGATCCAATTTGGTCTTCAAGCTTTGCAGTTTGTCCACCCATAGGTCTTTAACTCGATCCAATTTGGTCTTCAAGCTTTGCAAGAAAGTATAGCTGGTTACCTCAACCACTTCATTGGCCTATGGATTGCCAATTGAAGAAAGTCGATGGTCAATGTCTAGCTTAACGAAGAATCCTTAAACTAAATATTGTCGAACTATTGGTTGAGCTGATTGAAGGAATGAATTAAGCTGGTTGGAGTTCGAAGTACTAGAGCCAAGTAGCTTTCCTAAGGGTTGCTAGGAAAGCTTGGCATGTGACTACCTTAATGTCTTCTTGTAGCATTATGGGAGCCTTAAAGCTCTTGAGATGGTCCATTGGATTGGAGTTACCATCAAAGGTCTTAACCAGGAGCATCTTGAATCTCCCTGGTAGGGCCTCCTCTATAATCTCCCTAGAGAAGGGGAGCTCAAAATTGTCATGTCTTGATCATCATCGGCTTTGGCATTCTTCCCCCTTAGGACCACAATTTTGTTGTTCATTTCCTTGATCCTATGATCAAGGTTGGCCTCCCTTCTAGAGAGCCCTTCTAGGCAGTGTGATGAGGAGTTGTTAGGGCTAGAGGCCATCCTAGAGTTGTTGTTCTATGTTGGGTTGTCCTGGTGGATTGCATTCTACTACTATAAGTTTTGTGCCATCATCATGAGAGCCTACACTTACTGCATGAGCAAGTTAAATTGTTATGTTGATAGCCCTAGAGGCTCATTGAGGGTATTAAGATCTTTGGAGGTTGTGCTAGAAAATATTGGACTCCGGTTAAGCCTGGTTAGTAGTGGATCGATTGTTGTTCCTTCTAGATTTTATGGCTTTAGATCTCCTTTCCTCTCATTCTCATAATCAATTGCCACCCAAAACCCAACCTAACAAATTTAGTGAGCTAATGCTGGTGATGGTGACTAGTCAACTCGAGTATGCTTGGTCTACATGATGTGTGATCCAACCTATGAATAGAAAGATAATTGAGGGTTACCGAAACTCATCCAGTGGAGAACCCTTCGATGTCTAAGTTAGATAGAACTTTAGTATAACAAAATTTAAGAAAGAAAAGAGAGCTAAAGAATATTGGCTATGAGCTATAAGCAAGGTGAAAGATCCTATACTTGAGGTACTCTATCTTGGATGAGCTATTACATCCTTGGACGAGCTGAGAGCAAGAGACCATTATAAACTAACCGTGAGATCCTTGGATGAGTTGTTACATCTTTTTCTTATATGCTGTCCTGAGATCTCATTTGATTATAACCATTTGTGCTATTTGCTTTGATGTTCGTACTATCACATTGTGTATCACTCAGCTATTGATGGACGTAATTATGATTCTGGTGGACATCTAATTCCAGCTATATCACAATAAAACCTAAATATCTATTGTTACAGTGGTACCGTGAATACCTTGAATCAACATGTTATCATGAGATTCCTCAGACTGCCAAGCTATTGCAGTGACTGCCAACCTAAGAGCAGAGCAGAGGTATGTAGAATCGAGTACTAACTTATTGTCTGTCGCATGATCTTCCTAGCATGTGAGCACGTGAGCTGTCTCTGTTATCTCAGCCGACTCATTTCTTAATGTGTGCAACAGCTATCCACCCCAAGTGGATAAGTTTAGAGATAACCGTCTCTCCTAATTTTGCAGAAATGATTAAAGGCTAAAATATCTCATCTGTAATGGTATGTTCAATGGCTCTATAATCTCAAGATCGCACAATCTCATAGCTCTTCGATCAGCTGCTCGATGACATTTTATATAAACAACCAAAGCTCATAAGACCAAGGTAAGCAATCTCTCTTAGAGAACTCATTGTTGCGCTCTTTGTTCTCTGAATCTAACTTGAGCAACGGAGGATCCTCGTTAGAGCAAAAATCTTCGATTTGGATTTATTTTGCAGGTCACTCCAGTGCTAGCATCTCTGCATGAGGCTCATTCACTCTCTCTCTGATCTCGATCAAATCGAGCAGCAACAGATAGAGGAAGGGCCTATCTTCATCATGTGACCCAAGTGAGCATCATCCCGACTCTTCAATGCCACAACCTCTCACTGGATGAAGAGTCAGCTCAACAGCTAGGCACAGCAATCGGTGATGGAGACTCCTCCACCAACCCAGCCAGCACTGGTCATGGCAGATCAGTTCAACCAGCTCTTCCAACAGGTTCAGAATCTGATGGATGTTGTTCAAGTGATCCAGACTATTCTTGCACCTCCTTAAGCGGTGTCGTAGCCTACTCAGGCTACCCTTGCACCTCCTTCAGTAATGCAACTAGTGGTTCTATCGACGGTACCATCAGCATTTTTTGCGATGGTACCCTTGCCAAATATGGCTCTGGTTCCTTCACAACTAAAGCTGCTTGCACCTCTTCAGAGCCTAAAGAGGAGGCAGACTCACCAGAGCCATCCCAAAGCCCAATAGCCAGTCAGGTGGTGATCTCTTAGTCTGCAATCGGGGCATAACTCAATCCCTGATTATCATTCTCCTTAGCATTTCGAGGCTTACACCATCCGAGATCTTACCATCGAAAGATGGTTTCAGGCACTTGATAAGAGGACAAATAAGAAGATTAAGAATGCTCTCAATAATAATTCCTCAGTGCAGTCTTACGAGGGGTTCAATAGTGAGCCATCCATCACATCAAGGATAGTACAAGAGCCACTCCCTCGATACTTTAAGTTATCCCAACTCAAGGTCTATGACAGGACCACTGACCCTATCGATTATCTGGAGATCTTCAAGGTGGCAATGCTCCTCCAGGAAGCATCTAATGCCATCCTTTGCAAGCATTCCCTTCTACTCTCAAAGGGGTGGCTCGATAATGGTACTCAAGTCTGAAACCGACTTCTACCACTCCTTTGAGGAGCTATACCGATCCTTCATCATCTACTTCATCAGCAGCCGACGGTAGTAGAAGTGGTCCGACTACCTCCACACCATCAGGTAGAAGGAGAGCGAGTCGATCCACATCTACGTCAACCATTTCAATGCGATGACCCTGAAAGTCCATGATCTAGACCAGTCAATCGCAATGGCCGCAATGATGGGCAGCCTATTGAAGAACGACTTGAAAAAGTCATTGATTAAAATTTATCTATGAAACTTTTTGGACATGCTTGCCCATGCGGAGAAGTACGTCCGCACAAAGGATGCTTTTGCAGAGGAAACCCCTGTCGGTTTTGTTGTGGCAGGGTATAATAAGGAGCGCTCTCCAAGATAAAAGAGAAGAACTTGCTAGTGTTTTCAATCTCCATTCTAGAGACAAAAGAATGGGGGCTCTTAAAATCATCGATCTCGAAGTCCTCAAAGAAGGGTTCGACAACCCTCACCCCTTAGGCATTACACTAACTACATGCCTTTCAATGTTTCCAGGGAAGGTGCTAATGGAGGTACAAGCCGAGCTACCTGAGCCTTCAAAAATGCAGACGAAGTCAGAGCACCACCGTAACTCAAATAAATATTATTTCTACCATCGTGACCACAAACATGATACTAAAGACTGCCTGCAGCTCTGTAATGAGATTAAGAGGCTTATCAGGCAAGAGAGACCAAACCATTTCATCCGGGGGAGAGTGCCTCTACGACAACCTCATTTGAGAGCTTAGTAGCCATCTCCTCTACCTCAAGAATCATTCTCTCTATCTCAACCACAATCAGCACTAGTGCAGTCGATGAGACAGGAAGTAGGGGGACTAGTGGTAGTAGAAGATCGATCCATCCGAGGTGAAATCCATATGATAGCTGGGGGGTCATCCAGATCGATGGAGTTTCCAGAGGTGAAGAGGTCGAGGCTCAGAGATGAGCACGATGATGTCATCACTTTCACTGAGTGAGATGCAGATGGTGTACTGGCTCTGCACAATGATGTGGTGGTTGTAACAGTGAATATCGCTAACTTTAATGGGCACTATGTATTCATTGATAATGGAAGTTCAATTGATATTTTGTATTTCTCTATCTTTATCCAAATGGACTTTATACCAAATCAATTAAGTAGATTTAATACCCTGAATCAGGGTTTCTTCGAGGGTTCTGTAACCTCAGAAGGAATGATTAGGCTACCAGTCACAGTGGGTACTACACCAAAATAGATGACGACCCAAGTCAACTTCCTCATGGTCAAGCTCTCTTCAGTTTATAGTGTAATCCTTGACCATTTGAGCTTAAAGATGTTGAATTTGTACCCTAGAAGTCAATTGTTGGCTGACATATTATGTATTTTCAGGGCCTAAATTTATACTTGTAATACTTTCATTATAAATAAAGGGCTTTTTCTTTCCAATCATGCTTATGTGTTCATGATTTATCCTAAAAATTAATAAAGATGATTTTTGTATATTCTTAAAGAGTTAAGAATTTGAGACATATAATAATTAGTGGTTAATTTCTAAATACTTCTGATCAAGAGATTATCATGGAGGACAGTGATCAATCTATTTGAGATCGATGCACGGTTCACCTCCCTTGTGGGCAAATAAGGTTTGGATCTGTAGTGTAGAGACACTGGGGTGAAGGTGCAGATGGTTGTTAGAGAACAACTTGCACTGAGCATGACCAATACGAGAACCACATCGATGTCTACTCACTCGTCAGTGATCTTCTCGATGTTGTAGTAGTATGAGTGGTCCTTTGACCTATGGTAACATTGGCTATTCGCAGCGAGGCTACTGAGTTTGACTGCATATTTTTTTGATCCCTAGCCATTCAGATCCTTATTGTGTATGTTAGTTTCAGTAGGTTTAAGTTCACTGTTTGGAGTAGGATGCATCTAGATGAAATTTATCGATCTTGGTAGAAAAGGAGAAGTCCTATGTGATTTGTGAGATTGAGTTCAGAAAGTCTTTAGCCAAAGCAAGTATGAATACTGAAAAAAAAATTTCATGGGATTCATAAATGAACTCGAGTCAACCCAATCTTACATAAGACTGATGATGGAGTTTGACGAGTTCTCTATGACCTCCGTCAAACGAAACTTACGATAGAAGGACTAAATCATACGATAACTGTACTTAAGAGTTTGTATTTTTATTTTATTGGGTCGTCATTACATACTGCTAGGTGTCACTGGTAGATTGTGAGACTCATCGGGCATCATTTTGATGATCGATGGCCCTTGAAGGGTAGAATTGAAAATGTTCCAATCCATCGAAAAGAGTTTCAATGATATTATGATAGAGATCACAATATATCTCACTACCAGATAGAATGAAACCTATGGGGTCACACATTAAGGGATTTAATCTCAAATTTGTCAATTGGACTTATGAAGTTCCAATTGGGTTAAAGTTTATTTGAAACTCTATTAGATTTATGAGAATTATGCTAGCACATAGTTAAACCTAATTTTTCTTAGGACTTTGATTTGATTAAGTCCATAGCCTTGAACCTAACTTAAATTTATTTGGATTTAATTAGACTCTTAATTATAAGTCCAAAAAGATTTAATTAAGTCAATTAGTTGGCATAATTATCCTAACATTATCTCTTTCATATCTCCTAATTATCTCTAAGTATGCATGTGGAATAGATGGAAGAATGGATGGCATAATTTTTTTTAAAAAATTATTGAGCACCATATCCTAGAGGGGCCCATCCCCTCTTATGTGTCATGACGTGAAGGAGAGAGGGTGGGGTCCATGCCCCATCTCTTATGACTGGAGATCCCTTTGTGGGGCACCAAGAGTTGGCATCCCAACCACCTGACATGTATTCTATAGATGGCTATTGTACATGCTTAAAAAGGCTGATTAATTATTTTTTATATCTGTTGGGTGTAAAATACCCCCAGCCGAAGTTCGTGTCAGGAGTGACCCTCCCGAGATTCTACCGATGTCCGACCTTCGGCGACATCTTCCCGAACCTCTCCGACAGCCGAGCCTCCACAACGTTCCCAAGTCCTGTCGATGAATAAACCCCCACCAGTGTCAACCAGATTCTCCATGACGGACGGACTCCATCCAAGTTTCTACGATGGTCGACTACCTTCTAGACTTCGTCCGAGCTCCTACGGGAGTCGAACTTCTTCCTCGAACCCCGACTACGGGTAGACTTCGTCCGAGCTCCTACGGGAGCCGGACTTCTTCCCCGAGCTCCTATCGCAGGTGGGCCTCATCCAAATTCTAGCAAGGATCGGACTCCGGGCCCCCACCGCAAGCGGTCTACTCCGAACTTCTACCACAAGTGGTCTGCTCTGAGCTACCACTACAAGCGGTCCACTCCGAATTTCTACTACGAGCGGTCCACGTCGGATTTCTACTGTATGCCTCCACCTGAGCTTCTATTGTGAGCGAATTCCTTTCGAACTTCTATTGCAGGCAGGCTTCAGCCGAGCTTCCTCAACAAATGATCCCCATCCGGACTTCTATGGAGATCGGACTCCGACTGAACTTCTATAGCGGAAAGGTTTCGGACGAACTCCTACGACACACGGACTCCAGCAGCCGGACCCCTCCAATGGATGAACCTCTCGAGCGCCATCCGACATCCACTGTCGGTCGACCTTCTGCCAAATTCTGCATGAAACTGAACTTCATCTACAGAAAGCCTCTGACCGAGCTCCTACAGCAAATGACCCTCGCCTGCAGTACTAGCGCCCAAGGCACCCAACGGTGGAGGGCTCACCAGCAACATCCGAGCTCCTCTCAGATGGAGAGCTACCTCTCTCTGCTGGACACCTCAACCGAGCTTCGGCTGATAGGCCTGGACTCCCTGGCAGGCCACAGTAATGGCCATGACTCTGCTCCACTTCCTATGATGGATTTCATGCGGCTCCACCACTCTCTAGCAAGTCGCGACAACAGACACTACTCCACTCCCCACAACAAGCTCCATGTGGCTCTGAACAACCCCTGACGCCACTACTCTCCGCAACAAATTCCTTATGGCCTTGAACGGCCCACTACCAGATGGTTACAAACGTCGCTATCAGTCTGTTGCATCCTCCACCTATAAAAAAGGGACCCCAGATACGTTATTCTCTAAGCTCTAATCTCTATCTCAAAACTCTACAAAAATTTTCGTTCGAGCACTCCATTCTTGTTGAGGCAGAGAACTGACTTGAGCATCAGAGGATCTTGCCGGAGCACCCCCAACTCTGGTTTAGACTTTCTTTGCAGGTCCCGACGGCGACCGCGACTCCCTCGACTCCAGCTTCTCCGACGCCAATGAATTTTTGCACCAACAGGATTAGCGCTAAAGGAAGGGCCGTGTGTCTTCGCAGTACCCTTGTTCTTAAAGGAGCGCTCAACGGGACCACCTTCGATCATCTTCTCCGACACCTTCTCCTCCAGCTTCCTGCCTGATCTCCACCTGGTGCCTCCCTGGAGGACAACCACTAGGCGGTCAATGGCCTCCACGGCCAGATCTCAGCAAGCTCCATAAGCCCCGACCTCATCTCCGGTTTCCCAGGCTCTTCTTCCTCTGGTGACAGCAGTCGGCATGGAGCGGCCCGATAATCAGCCTCCGACTGGTTTCACCAATACCATCTCAAGAGAATCCCGACAGAGAACAACTGGTGTATTGGCTAGACCTCCCAAGCGACAAAGGATTGAGAAATCCATAACTTTTACTGAGGAAGATGCTCGAGGAGTTCAATTCCCTCATAACGATACGGTTGTAGTTTCTTTAAATATAGCCAATTATGATGTGCGCCGTATTCTTATCGACAATGAAAGTTCGGCCGACATTTTGTTCTACGACGCCTTCTCAAAAATGTCCATCCTTGACGGTCGTTTGGGGCCGATTAGCTCCCCTCTAGTAGGGTTTATCGACGATGCTATCCCAATGGAGGGGGTAATAACTTTGACTGTAGTTGTGGGTCGATATCCAAGACAATCCAGGGTTCTGATGGAATTTTTTGGTGGTGAAGGCGCCGTCAGCCTACAACGCAATCCTCGGTCGACTTGGCCTCAACGCCCTTCGGGCCGTGGTGTAGACCTACCATCTGAAATTGAAATTCCTACTAACCAGGGGGTCGGAGAAGTCAAGGGAGATCAAGCCCTGGCTAGACACTGCTATAACATAGCCTTGCAAAGAAGTGACCAATCTGACCTCTGTCCGGTTGATAGATTGGACGCCCGCGATGACCTCGCTGAGGAAAGGGGCGGGCCAATAGAAGATTTGGTTTCGATCCCCTTGAATGATGGGAGTACAGAGCATGTGGTGAAGATCGGCTCCAATCTGGGGGAAAGGTACAGACGTAGCTCGTTGATTTTCTACAAAAGAATATGGATGTTTTTGCTTGGGTTCCAGCGGACATGCCGGGGATTGATGCAGAGGTCATGGAATATCATCTGGCCGTTGATCCAAAGCATCGGCCGACGAAAAAAAAAATTCGAGGTCATGCATCGGAAAGGCAAAAAGTGATAGTCGAGGAAGTGGATAAACTCCTGAAGGCCGGATTCATTAGAGAAGTCAATTATTTGACTGGATTTTTAACATTATCCTAGTAAAAAGGCAAACGGCAAGTGGAGGATGTGTATAGACTTCAAAAAGTTGAATAAAGCCTACCCAAAGGACAGCTACCCTCTGTCCAGAATTGATCAACTGGTGGATGCAACCTCGGGCCATGAGCTTCTCACCTTTATGGATGCATTCTCCAACTATAATCAAATCAGGATGGCACCAGAAGATGAAGAAAAGACTGCCTTCATTACTAACCATGGTCTTTACTGTTACAGGTTTATGCCTTTCGGCCTCAAAAATACAGGTGTGACCTATCAGCGGCTGGTGAACAAAATCTTCAAGGAACAGATCGGCCGTAATATGGAGGTCTACGTGGACGACATGCTCATGAAAAGCAAATCTTCAACGAACCACATCGCCGACCTCGAGGAGACCTTCGGCGCCCTCTGAAAATATAAGATGAAGCTGAACCCGACTAAGTGTGCTTTCAGAGTGACCTCGGAAAAGTTCCTGGGCTTTATGGTATCAGGGCACGGGATTGAAGCCAATTCGGAGAAGATTCGCGCCATCCAGGAGATGGCCGCCCCGAAGTCGATAAAAGAGGTTCAGTGCCTTACAGGGAGGGTGGCAGCCCTGAATCGCTTCATTGCGAGGTCGACCGAACGGTGCTTACCCTTCTTCCAAACCCTCAAGCGGTCGAAGAACTTCTGTTGGACCACTGAGTGTCAACAAGCATTCGAAGAACTAAGGAACTACCTCGGCTCACCTCTGCTATTGGCGAAGCCGAGCCTGGGGAGGAGTTATTCTTGTACCTGGCGGTCTCTCCTATGGCCCTCGCAGCAGTTCTTTCAAGGAAGAAGCAAAAATTCAACGGCCAATCTACTACATCAGTCGCACGTTGAGAGACGCCGAAACTAGGTATACTAAATTAGAGAAACTAACTTACGCCCTGTTGATTGCAGCCTGGAGGCTCCGACCTTACTTTCAAGGACACACCGTAACGTTGCTCACCGACCAACCGATTAAAGCGATTCTGCACCGGGCGAATGCTTCCGGGAGGATAGCGAAATGGACGATCGAGCTCACAGAATTTGACATCAACTATCAACCTAGGCCGACAGTAAAAGCTCAGATATTGGCAGACTTTATAGTAGAATGCATTATCTCGGAGGAGGTAAAACCTGAACAAGGTGAAATTGACGGCCTGAAGTCCCGACTGAACTCCTCTGAAGAAGAAACAGACTCCCCTGATTGCTTTTGGGCCCTCTATGTGGACGGATCCTCCAACATGTCGGGTGCAGGCGCGGGCCTGATCTTGATCAGTCTAGAGGGGATCGTCATGGAGTACGCACTGTGCTTTGAGTTTCCCGCAATGAACAATGGAGCGGAATACGAAGCTCTGATCGCAAGATTGAGGATCGCCAAAGAATTAGGAGTAGATCGGCTCCAAATTTACAGCGACTCCCAATTGGTAGTGGGACAAGTCAGCAGAAACTACGAAGCACATGAGGACAGCATGGCTAAATATCTTGAAAAGGTAAAGGAGCTCGTCCCCGCCTTTAGTAGCTTCAACATCAGGCAGATTCCAAGAACTAAAAATATCAGGGCCGATCTCCTCTCCAAGTTGGCTACGCTGGCTCCGGCTGAATTGCCCAAAGAAGTTCTCTTTGAAGTTCTGAAGTGCTCAAGTATGGAAGAATCACGGCTCATGATGAAAATTGGCCACGAACCCAGTTGGATCGACCCACTGGTGGCATATCTCAGAGACGGGGTTCTCCCTCATGATGCAAAAGAAGCTCGAAAGCTCAGAAATCAAGCCTCCCGATACATCCTATTGGTGCAAAAATCCATCGACGTCGGAGAAGCTGGAGTTGAGGGAGTCACGGTCACCATCGGGACCTACAAAGGAAGTCTAAACCAGAGTTGGGGGTGCTCCGGCAAGACCCTCTGACGCTCAAGTCAGTTCTCTGCCTCAACAAGAGTGGAGTGCTCAAACGAAAATTTTATAGAGTTTTGAGATAGAGATTAGAGCTTAGAGAATAACATATCTGGGATCCCCATTTTATAGGCAGAGGATGCAACAGACTGATAGCGATATTTGTAACTGCCTGGTAGTAGGTCGTTCAAGGCCATAAGGAGTTTGTTGCAGAGAGTAGTGGCGTCAAGGGCTGTTCAGAGCCACGTGGAGCTTGTCGCGGGGAGTGGAGTAGTGTCTGTTGTCGTGACTTGCCAGAGAGTGGTGGAGCCACATGGAATTCATCACAAAAAGTAGAGTAGTGTCATGGCCATTACTGTGACCTGCCAGGGAGTCCAGGCCTGTCGGTCGAAGCTCGGTTGAGGTGTCCGACAGAGAGAGGTAGCTCTCCATCTGAGAGGAGCTCGGATGTTGCTGGCGAGCCCTCCATCGTTGGGTGCCTTGGGTGCTAGTACTGCAGGCGAGGGTCATTTGTTGTAGGAGCTCGGTCAGAGGCTTTCCGTAGATGAAGTTTGGTTTCACGCAGAATTCGGCAGAAGGTCGACTGGCAGTGGATGTCGGATGGTGCTGGAGAGGTTCATTCGCTGGAAGGGTCTGGCTGCTGGAGTCTGTGTGTCATAGGAGTTCATCCGGAACCTGTCTGCTACAGAAGTTCGATCGGAGTTCGATCTCCTTAGAAGTCTGGATGGGGATCATTTGTCAAGGAAGCTCGGCCGAAGCCTGTCTGCAATAGAAGTTCGGAAGGAATTCGCTCACAATAGAAGCTCAGGTGGAGGCTTACAGTAGAAATCCGACGTGGACCGCTCGTAGTAGAAATTCGGAGCAGGCCACTTGTAGTGGTAGCTCGGAGCAGGCCGCTTATGGTAGAAGTTTGGAGTAGACCGCTTGTGGTGGGGGCCTGGAGTCTGGCCCTTGCCAGAATTCGGATGAGGCCCACCTGCGATAGGAGCTTGGGGCTGAAGTTCAGCTCCCGTAGGAGCCCGGATGAAGTCTACCTGTAGTCGGGGTTCGGGGAAGAAGTCCGGCTCCCGTAGGAGCTAGGACGAAGTCTAGAAGGTGGTCGACCACTGTAGAAACTTGGATGGAGTCCGTCCGTCATGGAGAATCTGATCGACACTGGTGGGGTTTATCCATCGGCAGGACTTGGGAACGTTGCGGAGGCTCGGCCGCCGGAGAGGTTCGGAAAGATGCACCGAAGGTCGGACGTCGGTAGGATCCCGGGAGGGTCACTCCTGACACGAACTTCGACTGGAGGGTATTTTATACCTAACACCAGTCCCCCTACTTTCGAGTTCGGGTTTCGAACGAAGGAAGTACAGAGAAATTTTCACAGTCGAAGTTGCTCCCTTGAATCCTGTGCACGATCGCCCTCAGATATTTTGGCATTTAATGCGCGCATGCTGGGATCTCTCCAAATCGGGGTGATCCGAAGAGATTTTTCGAAATTTTTGCTAGGGTGTTGCCTCAGGTACGGTGCGATAATGGCCTTGTCAGCTGTCAGCCGCTTTTAGCCGCCCGCTGTGGCGAGTGGGACAGTGGCGAACATGGGTCAGCCTGGGGAGATCCACGATCATTATAGCACCAGATCCTAGGGTCTATTTAAACCCGCCCTTCCACCTCCAGGAGTTCCATTCTGCCTGAAAGTCCTGTTGGTGCCCACCTTCTCTCCGAGAGCTCTGACCTTCTTTGGCGTCCGCTTTGGCCCTAGGTGTTCTTCGAGTCATCCCTGTCCCTGCACCTCTGCATCCTTCGGAGCGACTTAGGTTAGTCCCAGAACTTTCGTTCCTTCTCTTGCCCTCTAGGTGCCCCTTCTTCTCTATTTTTCTTCTGCCGCATTCCACTTGTTTGGTCCCCCACGAACCTTTCGCCTCTTATTTCGCCTGATCTCCCTGGGATTTTTAGGGTTCTTGCTTGAAATATCTTCTGGCACCTCCACCTCTAGCGGTTCCAGGAGCTCATCTGCCTCAGTCCCCCAGAACCCTCATACTGTAGACGAACCCACATCTAGGGCTGGGCCTCGTCTGATTTTTGCACCGGATGCCATTCCCTATTCTCTGACTCCGGATGAACTTTTACTGATAAAGGTTCAGTATGGAGTTCCTCCAGAGTACAATCTGGAGCTTTCTGGTCCCGCCGACCGGGCTAGCACCCCCCACCTGGTCGTTTCTGCCTGTACCAGGAGGCCTTCCATGCTAGGCTCTGACTCCCGCTTCCATCCTTCGTCGTCGCTCTTTTTCATTTTCTAGACATTTCTTTAGCTTCAGTCGCACCAAATTTCTTTAGGTTTTTGATAGGTTCCTCTCCCTTTGCCATATAGTCGAAGTCCGCCATCTCTTTCTTTGTTTAGGTATTTTTACACCTTCAAGTGCCACCCCTCAGCAAAGGACTAGTGGTACTTCTTCCTCCAGTTTGGCAAGAAGGGGTTGCTGAAAGGTGCTCCCTCTTCCATCCATAACTGGAAGAAAAAGTACCTCTACGTCCAATGTCCGACCTTAGAGCTGGGATTGCCCCCTTGGGGCTCCCTGAGGGACTCTGTCCGTCGGGCTCCTAGCTTGGGGGAGGATGACCTTCAGGCCACCCAGAAGCTTCTTAGTTATCCAACTCCTTCCCTTCCCAACCTTCTGAAGGAGCAGTTTCTGTTCAACATCGGCTTGAGTCTCCTGGATCCTGCGAGTATTCCATCTTTCTTTCTTCTTCTTTTCTTCTTCTCTTCTTCTTCTCTCCCCCTCCTCTTTTTTTATTTTTTTTAACTGCACGTCACCTCTTCCTTTTTCACTCCATTGCTGATCTCTTTTTCTCTCTCTTTTTTCTTTTTTTTTTTTAGGAATGGATCCCGAAGCAGCACGGATGCTTGCCAGGGGCCTCAAGGTTCACAAAAGAAAAGGCGCTCCGGCCTTCGGGTCGGCAAAGAAGGTCAGAACGGAGGAAACGAGCTCGGCCACACCTGCCCAGGTGGCTCTCACGATCGATGTTCCTTCAGACATCGAGCCCCCAGTTTCTCGGGCCTCTTCAAGGAGTTCTCCCATCGAGGTTCCCACTTCAGGGGCCCGCTTCGAGGAGGTGCCAGGGGTTGAGAGGGGGAGGAGAAAGAAGATGGTGGCCCGCAGGATCAGCGGCCGTCGAGCCACCATCGAAGAATCCCACGGCTCCGAAGAAGAGCCGGTGGAGAATCCCTTTAATGATAGGGACCTGAACGTCAAGTTCAGCCAAGATGCATTCATCAAAGGATTCGAGCTCTGCCAAGAGAAGGTGGTCAAAAAATTTCTCGAGCTCGACTTCAGCTTCTTGGATGAGGCATCTAAAGATGAAACCCGACCCTCTCCTACTGCCGCTGCCACCGCAGCCCCCCTTCCAAGAACACCGAGCTCCCCAACTCCTGCTTCGGAGGTCCGAGACCTCTGACTTTATATTTTTCTTTTACTGCGATTTCTCTTTTCTCTTTTGTCTTTAAGAAACATTCAATCAATAAAATTGAGTTTCTCCTTATGGGGGGCTTCTCTGCTCTTTTCTTTTTTTTTTTTTTGCAATGAGCCGCGCCTTGACGCTTTTGTCTCCCGATGGCAGTGTCCTGCCGAAGTGCTTCTCTTGCCACAGGGAGTTCCACTGAAGTCCACGATCCGACATCTGAGGAAGAAAGTTCATCATTTAACAAAAAAATCGAAGAAGATGGAGGACGAACTTTGCAGACTGAGGGAAGAGCCACTCTGAGGCCACTGCGGAGGCCACCTACTTTCGGAACCTCCACGTGAAGGAAATCATGGAGTATAGTCGGAGGAAAGCGAACTTCGAGAAGGAGCTCGAGAAACATAAGAAGTGCACCAGCGACTGATCTTGGGCTCAAGCTTCCAAGATCAGCTCTCTTGGAGCGGAGCTATCGGCTGCACAGGAGAGGATCGGCCAGTTGGAAGGAAGCTCATCCTGACTTTCGACTCAGGCTGACAGCAATCGAGAATGGTCGAAGAAGTTCTTCGACCTTCAGCAACAGCTCCAGGATGCCGAGGCGAACTATAATGCATACCGGACTGGCTGGTGCAAGCAGGTGGATGACTACAAGAGGAAGCTCAGGATGGCGACCGACGAGGTTGCCCACCTTCAAAGGCAGTTATCTGAAGGAACCCAACTTGCTCCTGTTCGGGATCCCAATGAACTCCAATCCCTGAGAGGAACCATAGAAGAGCTATCCATCATCTTTGGGGAGGGGAAGGTCGAGCTGCAGCAGTTGAAGATCCAGCTGGTATATGAACAGCAGGCGGTCAAGGACGCGGAGGCGGAATCCAAGGTCCTGAGAAAGAGGCTCCGAGAGGCAGAGAACGAAAGCCAATGATTTCATCGGAGGTATATGGAGATGCTAATGAGGGAGAAAGAATTGGAAGAAGAAGTCAAAAGCTTAAGGCACTCCCTGATGAGGGTCGAAGCCGAAAGTTCGAAGTCGGAAGAAGTCGGGCCTCCTTAGGGCTCTTTTTGCCTTTCGTCCTTCTATATGTCTTCTTTTGCCATTTTTTTTTTCTTTTTGGCCTTCTGGGCTCCGTAACGCATACCATGCTGACGAAATGAAAAGAAGATTTTTGTTACCTTGCCCGCGTGCTGTGTTGAATTATCGTCTGTCGGACTTCTTTCATTTTTGTCTCGTTCGATGTCGATGTTGTCCGAAGGTTTCTTATTCATTTTTGTATTAGGTCTTCATTATCGAATTTCTTATGTTTTTTGATTTATTCGACGTCGACATCATTTGAAGGTTCCTAGCCATCATCGTGTTGATTTGCCTTTTCGTTCGTGACCGTAGATATCTCTTTCTCTTTCTCCTTCTTCCTTTTAAGCAAGGGTTCTCTCTAGCTTTTTACGGGGTCACAGTAGTGTAGAAGGGCCGTCAAGAAGGTTCTCTTCTTTCTTATCAGGTCTCGAATGGCCGGACCTTAGTTGGTGTCAGGATGAGGTTCTTTCCCTATTTCTGATGCAGTCAATTTCAGCTCAGGTTAGGACGAGGTTCCTCCCCTATTCCTAACAGGGCTGTGGGGGCACATATGGGCATTGCAAGGCCTCTCCCCCCATCCGATCTAAGGGTAACGGGCCTTCGACTTTGCTCATGTTAGGATGAGGTTCTCCTCATGTCCCTAACAGGGCAGTGGGGGCACATATAGGCGCTGTAGGGCCTCTCCCCCCATTCGATCTAAAAATAATCGAGCCTTCGGCCTTGCTCATGTTAGGGCGAGGTTCTCCTCCTGTCCCTAACATGGCTATGGGGGCACATAAGGACGCTGTAGGGCCTCTCCCCCCATCCGGTCTAAAAATAATCGGGCCTTCGGCCTTGCTCATGTTAGGATGAGGTTCTCCTCCTGTCCCTAACATGGCTGTGGGGGCACATAAGGGCGTTGTAGGGCCTCTTCCCCCATCCGATCTAAAAATAATCGGGCCTTCGGCCTTGCTCATGTTAGGACGAGGTTCTCCTCCTGTCCCTAACATGGCTGTGGGGGCACATAAGGGCATTGTAGGGCCTCGCCCCCCATCCGATCTAAAAATAACCGGGCCTTCGGCCTTACCCATATTAGGATCTATTTTCGTTGTCTGAAGGGGTTATCCCCTCTCGTTACAAGTTCATGCAAAAAAGAAAAGATATGCAAATCTGAAAGGAATCTTGATCTAAAGCGAAGTCATTCGTAATACATTTATAGGTTTTTCAAATCTCAGGGCTGTAGAAGGTCTGCTCCCCGTCAAGGTCCTCCAGAGATGGAGTTGATGATCCCAATTGGAGGTCGATCTCCGGACTGCTCTTTCCTCCTCGACGGCTCAGGTTGTGGCAGAGCCCTTGGCCGATCCTCTCTACCCTCAGGCCGGCATCGAATGAACCTATCGAGCCGACCTCGTCTAATAAGCTCCTCGATCTCATCTCAGAGTTGAATGCATTCCTCTGTGTCATGGCCTTGGGAGCTGCTCTCTGACTTCCATCAGCACCTGAATTTTTGATGCGTTGAGGGGGGCATAGCTGCGAATCTTCCTGGGGGAGAGCTCCACCGAACCCTGCACTCCGGGCTTCTTTGCTTGTGTGATCGGGGAGGAGTTTGGGCGTGCTTGTATCCGGGAGGAGTTTGAGAACGTGGCCGAGCTTCTCTCGGGCTTTTTTCGATAGTGGGCTTACTCGAGTCTCCTGCCTGCCGCTCTCTCACGGTCTCCTCATCCTTCATCTTGAAGACTTCTTCTGCTCGGACGTATCCTTCGGCCCGAGCTAGCAAATCGACAAAATCCCTAGGGTACTTCTTTTCTAGGAAGAATAGAAGGTCGTTCTTTTGAAGGCCGCCTTTCAGAGCGGCCATCGTGATCGATTGGTCCAAGTTCCGAACCTCTAACATGGCGACGTTGAAACGGTTGATGTAAGCCCGGATGGACTCCCCCTCCCTTTGCTTGATGTTGATGAGGGACTCCGAACCCCTCCGGGGATGCCGGCTGCTAACAAAATGAGCCGCAAACTGGTAGCTCATCTGATCAAAGAAAAAGATGGTACCCGACTTCAGCGTTGAGTACCAGTTTCTCGCTGCTCCCTTCAAGGTGGATGGGAAAGCTCGGCACAGAATGGCGTCTGGCGCACCATGGAGTAGCATCATTGTCCGGAAGGCCTCCAGGTGGTCAACTGGGTCCGAAGTCCCGTCGTAGCTTTCAAATTGAGGGAGCTTGAAGTTTGGCGGGATCGATTCCTGCATGATCATTTGAGAGAAGGGAGGGTCAGTACAAATATCCTCACCATAAGCGGGGGGAGCATGGTGGAGTTCTTCGATCCACCGATTCATCTCCTGAAATCTTCGATCCAGGAAATCCTCTCGACTACGGGTCTCGAGGGTCTTCTGACAGAATGGAGGTAGAGATCTTCCAGGAGTAGAATCGTGATCTGACTGAGGGCTCTCCACCTTCGGATTCATCTTTTCGGGAAAGGCGGGGCGACTGGCCCAAGTGGCCCATCCTACAGTCGGATTTTGGTGTTCCGACGATGTTCTCTCTAGTCGCACTGATGCCTGCAGCTGTTGCTGCTGCTGCATGGCCTGCACCACTTCAGTGAGGCGTCTGACCTGCTGAACCAGTAGGTCAAATTGCTCCGTGCCAACCGTCGTTGTCGGAGGAGGAGGAGCCTGGAAAACTGGAGGTGAGGTCGGAGCCTGAGATCTGGCCGCGGAGGTCGTGGATCATCTGGTGGATGCTTTGCGGGGAGGCATCGGGCGAAGATCCAGTAGAGGAAGGAGAAGAAGATGTTGGAGAAGATGACCGGAGGCGGTCCCGTTGAGCGCTCCTTTAAGAACAAGGGTACTGCGAAGACAGCAGGCCCCTTCCTCTAGCGCCAATCCTGTTGGTGCAAAAATCCACCGGCGTCGGAGAAGCTAGAGTCGAGGGAGTCGCGATCGCCGTCGAGACCTGCAAAGGAAGTCTAAACCGAAGTTGGAGGTGCTCCGACAAGACCCTCCAATGCTCAAGTCAGTTCTCTGCCTCAACAAGAATGGAGTACTCGAATGAAAATTTTTGCAGAGTTTTGAGATAGAGATTAGAGCTTAGAGAATAACGTATCTGGAGTCCCCTTTTTATAGGCGGAGGATGCAACAAACTGATAGCGACATTTGTAACTGCCTGGTAGTGGGCCGTTCAAGGCCATAAGGAGTTTGTTGCGGAGAGTAGTGGCGTCAGGGGCTGTTCAGAGCCACGTGGAGCTTGTCGCAGGGAGTGGAGTAGTGTCTGTTGTCACGACTTGCCAGAGAGTGATGGAGCCATGCGGAATCCATCACAGGAAGTGGAGCAGAGTCATGGCCATTACTGTGACCTGCCAGGGAGTCCAGGCCTGTCGGTCGAAGCTCAGTTGAGGTGTCCGACAAAGAGAGGTAGCTCTCCATCTGAGAGGAGCTCAGATGTTGCTGGCGAGCCCTCCACCATTGGGTGCCTTGGGCGCTAGTACTGCAGGCGAGGGTCATTTGCTGTAGGAGCTCGATCAGAGGCTTTCCGTAGATGAAGTTCGGTTTCACGCAGAATTCGACAGAAGGTCGACCGGCAGTGGATGTTGGATGACGCTGGAGAGGTTCATCCGCTGGAGGGGTCTGGCTGCTGGAGTCCGTGTGTCGTAGGAGTTCATCCGGAACCTGTCTGCTACAGAAGTTCGATCGGAGTCTAGTCTCCATAGAAGTCCGGATGGGGATCATTTGTCGAGGAAGCTCGATCGAAGCCTGCCTGCAGTAGAAGTTCGGAAGGAATTCGCTCACAATAGAAGCTCAGGTGGAGGCTTACAGTAGAAATCCAACGTGGACCGCTCGTAGTAGAAATTCAGAGCAGACCGCTTGTAGTGGTAGCTCGGAGCAGGCCGCTTGTGGTAGAAGTTTGGAGTAGACCGGCTTGTGGTGGGGGCCCGGAGTCTGACCCTTACCAGAATTCGGATGAGGCCCACCTGCGATAGGAGCTTGGGGCTGAAGTTCGGCTCCCATAGGAGTCCGGACGAAGTCTACCTGCAGTCGAGGTTCGGAGAAGAAGTCTGGCTCCCGTAGGAGCTCGGACGAAGTCTAGAAGGTGGTTGACCACCGTAGAAGCTTGGATGGAGTCCGTCCGTCGTGGAGAATCCGATCGACACTGGTGGGGGTTTATCCGTCGGCAGGACTTGGGAACGTTGCGGAGGCTCGACCACCTGAGAGGTTCGAAAAGATGTCACCGAAGGTCGGACGTCGGTAGAATCTCGGGAGGGTCACTCCTGACATGACCTTCGGCTGGGGGGTATTTTATACCCAACACATCCTTTATAAGGACAAGTTGTGCAAGAGGTCATACTCTTTGCCCCTTTTAAAATGTCTCCGGCCTTCGAAAGCTGACTACATCTTATGGGAGGTGCATGAAGGAATCTGCGGAAGCCACCTGGGGGCTAGATCCTTATCCCATAAGTTGCTCCGCCAAGGGTATTACTAGCCGACAATGTATCGTGGCTCCATTGAATACATCAGAAAGTGTGACCGACGTCAAAGATATACCAACATCCAGAGACAGCCCGCCTCCGAGCTTACACCCTTGGGCACCCCGTGACCATTTGCGCAATGGGGAATGGATATCCTTGGACCCTTTCCCGTGGCATCGGGACAGAGAAAGTTCCTCCTGGTAGCAATTGACTATTTCACCAAGTGGGTTGAAGTCGAACCACTGACGAAAATCACAGAAGCTAAAGTGCAAGACATCGTCTGGAAGTCAATCATTTGCAGGTTCGGCCTGCCGAGAACCCTAATTACTGATAATGGGCGACAGTTTGCGGGAGCGAGGTTCGTCAAATTTTGCGAGGACCTAAACATCTCCCACAACTTCACATCGATATTCCATCCTCAGGCCAACGGCAAAGCCGAAGTGACCAATAGAACTCTGCTGTAAGGAATCAAGACAAGGCTCGAAAGAGCAAAGGAAACTTGGGCAGACGAACTTTATCATGTGTTGTGGGCGTACCGAACTACCCAAAGATTGCCCACGGGGGAGACCCCCTTCGCTCTAGCCTTCGAAACGGAGGCTGTTATCCTAATTGAGCTCAAACTCCCGTCAGCACGAGTTGTGGCATTCAATGAGCATCACAATTCACAGGGTCTCAAAGCCAACCTCGACTTGTTAGAAGAAAAGCAGGAGGTCACTCAAGTTCGGATGGCAGTCTACAGATAGAAAGTCACCCGCTATTACAACTCCCGGGTCAAAAATAAAGTCTTTAGAGCAGGAGACCTAGTGCTTCGACGAGCCGTTGTCTCGCAACCTCAGGATCGAGGGAAGCTTGCCCCAAATTGGGAAGGCCCGTACGAAGTCAAGGAGGTAGTCCGGCCTGAAACTTACTACCTCAAGGAGCTCGGAAGAGCAGACCTCCCGCGACCATGGAGCTGGGAAAATTTACGAATGTATTACCGATAACTTTATTTTAAATAAAAGTTTTATATCCACATGTCTTCTCTCTTGGCACGAGCCTATATCGACAGGACAATCGAAACAAATCGTGTCGGGAACAGGAGGAGAACCTCGTCTCGACATGATTGAAGGTCCAATCCTCCTTAGATCGGATGGGGAGAGAGGCCCTGCAACGTCCATATGTGCCCCCATAGTTCTGTTAGGGACAGGAGGAGAACCTCGCCCTAACATGAGCAAAGTTGAAGGCCCGATCCTCCTTAGATTAGATGGGGGGAGAGGCCCTGCAATGCCCATATGTGCCCCCACAGTCCTGTTAGGGACAGGAGGAGAACCTCGCCCTAACATGAGCAAAGTCGAAGGCCCGGTTATCCTTAGACCGGATGGGGGGAGAGGCCCTGCAACGCCCATATGTGCCCCCACAGCCCTGTTAGGGATAGAAGGAGAACCTCGCCCTAACATGAGCAAAGTTGAAGGCCCGGTTGCCACTAGACCAGATAGTGGGAGAGGCCCTGCAACGCCCATATGTGCCCCCACAGCCCTGTTAGGGACAGGAGGAGAACCTCATCCTAACATGAGCAAAGTCGAAGGCTCGATTGCCATTAGATCGGATGGGGGGAGAGGCCCTGTAACGCCCATATGTGCCCCCATAGCCCTGTTAGGGACAAGAGGAGAACCTCACCCTAACATGAGCAAAGTCGAAGGCCCGGTTACCATTAGACCGAATGGGGGGAGAGGTCCTGCAACGCCCATATGTGCTCCCATAACCATGTTAAGGATAGGAGGAGAATCTCGTCCTAACATGAGCAAAGGCGAAGGCCCGATTACCCTTAGACCGAATGGGGGGAGAGGTCCTGCAACGCCCATATGTGCCCCCGCAGCCCTGTTAGGAACAGAAGGAGAACCTCATCCTAACCCGAGCTGAAACTGATTACATCAGAAATAGGAGAAGAACCCCATCCTGACACCAACTAAGGTCTGGTCATTCAAGACTAGATAAGAAAAAGGGAATCTTCTCGATGGTGCCTCCACGCTCCCGCGACCCCACTAAGAGCAGAGGGAAAACCCTCACTCGAGAAAAAAAAAAAGGGAGAATATAATAGTAACAATAGCGAATAAAAGAAGTTTGGCGGGCGACAATTTGACGCAAAGTGAGAACAAGGTAATAAAAATCTCCTTTTCATTCTCGATTAACAAGGTATACGTTACAAAGCTCTGAGGACCGAGAAAAGAAGAACATTACTACAAGACTTGAAAAGAATACATTAGAGACCGCTTCAAGCTTTCGACTTCTCCTTCCAATTCCATCCTTCTCAGCAGTATTTCCCAGTACGTGTGACGAACCCATCGGCTCTCGCCCCCCACCTCATTCTGCTCCATTGCCGAAACCCTAACCCTAGGGGGGAAAGGGGGGGATAGAACTCAAGGGGCAGCGGCAGCGATGGCAGCGGCAACGACGACCTGCATCAGGAAGAATCGAAAGTACCCCGGAGGCCGCGATAACGTCGGAGGCATGCACCACCACCGTGTGCTCCCCGACGACCACCATCCTAGGTACTTCGGCGAGGTCGGCATGCGCTACTCCCACCACCCCCGCAACAAGTTCTACTGTTCCACCGTCAGCACCGACCGCCTCTGGTCCCTCGACCCCGACGACGTCAAGAAACCTGCCACAGCTTATGACGACAACTCTACCTCCTTGACCGATGTCGCCTCGTTCAACTACTTTGAAATTCTCGGACAGGACGCACTCACCGGCTAGTTTCGTTATTAAATCCCTGTTGTTGAAGAAATTCTCCCTCAAGTCTTTTTCGAAGTTGTGGGAGCCTTCAGTGGTAGTTCGACAGCCGCTGAACTTGCAGGCCACTGTTTCCCCCCTCCTACTCCTCTCGATCCGTAGCATCCTCTCGAGATTGACCTCTGGGGTAGAAGTCCCGGTGGGAGAACTCGAAAAGGCTCGGAGGACTGAAGGCTCGGTGTCGTAAGGGACGTCGACAGCGAGGGCCGCCCGGGCAACTCCTACATCCGTGCCTGCAGCAAAAAAAAAAAAAAAGAAGAAGAAGAGAATGAAATCCTGGAAGATCATGAGAGATTGCGAATAAACCCTCGGAAGCTGAACAAACAAAGCAAAAAGAGGAAGGAACAACCACGATGGCAAGAGAGGTTTCGGGACCAACCCAGATTGGCCCGACGCAGGCGGGGAGCCAGTGGAGATGGCGAAGATTGGCGCAAAGAATGCTTAGGGTCGAAAAGGGTGCCGATGGGTGGCTGAACTCTCAGGCAGAAGAAAGGCATCGTCTGGACTCTCAGGCGAAATGAAGTCCTTGGAGGGAAGGAGGGGGTTTAAATAAGTGACAGGGCCTGGCACAGTCATGGTGGTGGATATCCCTAGGCCAACCAATGCCCACCACGTGTCCCACTCACCATGGTGTAGGGCTGACTGCTGGCGGGACCATTATGGTGTGGCATTTGGGACTACGCTCCAGCGAAAATTCCGAAAGGACTCTTCGGATCGCCCCAATTAGAAAAAGATTCCGGCACGCGCACACTAAATGTCAGGATTTTCGAGGGCGGTCGTGCGCAGAATTCAAGGGGGCAACTTCGGCTGTATCAACTTCTCTATACTTCCTTCATTAGATAGTCGAACTCGGAAGTAGGGGGACTGGTGTTGGGTGTAAAATACCCCCCAGCCGAAGTTCGTGTCAGGAGTGACCCTCCCGGGATTCTACCGGCGTTCGATCTTCGATGATATCTTCTCGAACCTCTTCGACGGTCGAGCCTCCACAACATTCCCAAGTCCTGCCGATGGATAAACCCCCACCAGTGTCAACCGGATTCTCCATGACAGATGGACTCCATCCAAGTTTCTATGGTGGTCGACCACCTTCTAGACTTCGTCTGAGCTCCTACGGGAACCGAACTTCTTCCCCAAATCTCGACTGCAGGTAGACTTCGTCCGAGCTCCTATGGGAGCCAGACTTCTTCCCAAACTCCGACTGCAGGTAGACTTCGTCCGAGCTCCTACGAGAGCCGGACTTCTTCTCCGAACCCCGACTGCACGTAGACTTCGTCCGAGCTCCTATGGGAGCCGAACTTCTTCCCCGAGCTCATATCGCAGGTGGGCCTCATCCGAATTCTGGCAAGGGCCAAACTCGGGCCCCCACCGCAAGCGGTCTACTTCGAACTTCTACCACAAGCGTCTGCTCCGAGCTACCACTACAAGCGGTCCGCTTCGAATTTCTACTACGAGCGGTCCACGTTGGATTTTTACTGTAAGCCTCCACCTGAGCTTCTATTGTGAGTGAATTCCTTTCGAACTTCTATTGCAGGCAGGCTTCGGCCGAGCTTTCTTGACAAATGATCCTCATCCAGACTTCTACGGAGATCGAACTCTGATCGAACTTCTGTAGCGGACAGGTTCCAGATGAACTCCTATGACACACGGACTCCAACAACCGGACCCCTCCAGCGGATGAACCTCTCTAGCACCATCCGACATCCACTGTCGGTCGACCTTCTGCCGAATTTTGTGTGAAACCGAACTTCATCTACGAAAAGCCTCTGACCGAGCTCCTACAGCAAATGACCCTCACCTGCAGTACTAGTGCCCAAGGCACCCAATGGTGGAGGGCTCGCCAGCAACATCCAAGCTCCTCTCAGATGGAGAGCTACCTCTCTCTGCTGGACACCTCAACCGAGCTTCGGCTGATAGGCCTGGACTCCCTGGCAGGCCACAGTAATGGCCATGACTCTGCTCCACTTCCTGTGATGGATTTCACGTGGCTCCATCACTCTCTGGCAAGTCACGACAACAGACACTACTCCACTCCCCGCAACAAGCTCCACATGGCTCTGAACAACCCCTGACACCACTACTCTCCGCAATAAATTTTTTATGGCCTTGAACGGCCCACTACCAGATGGTTACAAACGTCGCTATCAGTCTGTTGTATCCTTCGCCTATAAAAAAGGGACCCCATATACGTTATTCTCTAAGCTCTAATCTCTATCTCAAAACTCTGCAAAAATTTTTGTTTGAGCACTCCATTCTTGTTGAGGCAGAGAACTGACTTGAGCATCGGAGGGTCTTGCCGAAGCACCCCCAACTCCGGTTTAGACTTCCTTTGCAGGTCCCGACGGCGATCGCGACTCCCTCGACTCCAGCTTCTCCGATGCCGATGGATTTTTGCACCAACAATATCTAATTTTATTTGACATAAATCATATTTAAAAGGTAGAGGATTCTTATGAGATAAGGATCTATCTTTTTAAGATGGTAGGGTTCCTAATATGTGTCAGGGCTTATGTCTATTTAAAGGGAGGTCTCTAGGGTTTCTTAGTATTGATTTTTTATCAAGAAAACCTTTTCTCTCTCCATCTCCATGCCTCCTCTCTCTCATATTCTTCCTTTCCATGTCCAAAGGTTGAGTGTTCTCTCTTCCACATGTCTGAAGGAGTTCTGGTGACTTAGAGATCAAGGATCGACGAGAAGAAGAAGAAGGCTGTAGATTAAGGAGTTGATCTCTCAGTTAAGATCAAAAGAGTTGATCAGAGTCCTCAAGACCAAGGTTCTTCTTGAGAAGAAAAATCTTTTAAGAGAAGAAAAGTTCAAGATTGATCCCAGTGGATATCCGTAGAGACCGGACACATATGCGGCTCCATCTTTTACGAATTCGAGAATATCTAAAGCGGTGAATTTCTACCCGCATAAAGATAATGAGATATGATCTCATATTTTTCTTCAATTTTAGATTAATTATATGTTCTTTCTTTGGACTTGGATAGGTTTAGATCTGGTATCTTGTATGTGGGGTTAAAAGATTTAATCTGATTTATTTTTTGCTGCATATTTTCAAAATTTTAAAACTACACATGCTGCCTACCCTGTTTTCTATCAATAGACTCTAAAGATCGTGGTGTCGACCTACTATTTGATGGTGAAGTTTTCAACTCCAAATAGAGTAGAGCAAATCAGGAGTAATCAATGTTGGAAAATGTGTCCCAAAAAGCCAATCGTCAAGCTGTTGACGGTTGAGCAACCAAGTATTGTAATTGATTTGTTAATAAATAAAATATATTTGGCATCTTCATCATAAGCTTTCATCTTCTAATGAACTCCGTTGTTATGATGAAGTCCTTAGGACTATTTAAGTTTGATAAAGAGAGGATTTATCGATTAGTCCTTAAAACTGTTCACGACCAAATGATAAGCTGTTAATAAGGATGATAGCTTCTATCGAGCATAGGTCGCTATAGGCCATATGGGTTGGTTGTCCTCTTAACCAAGGAGTGTGAGATACTGGTATGGCATACAGGTGAGATGTAAGGGTACATCATCATTGAACGTGACCAACTCCAGAAATTCTGCTATCGAGAATGTCTTTGATGGGATATAGGTATAAGTGTCCCTTAGACCTGAGATCGCCTCAGTGACTTGCAAGCAACTCACTGTGCTTTGGTACTGGACTAACTGAATTTCTAATTCAGGGATGGAAGGCTTCTGGGCACAGTCAAGTACTTGCAAAGTCAGAGTGTGATCGAGATGGGATTGACCACTCCAAGAGTTGGAGAAGAATGAGTGCTGTATTTCAATTTAGCAAAACCTTGGCCAGGGTAATCCATCAGATGGATTTGATATTTTGAAATACAATTGGACAACCTGATCAGAGTTGACAGTTGAACTCTGGGGTGTCCTATGATCATTTTGATGAAGGGGATGAATTATATAAAAACTATATCCGCATGGGTTCTAAGGATGTTGTTCTACACATTCGACCTATCCGATCGTCGGGTACTATTGCTAGATGGTCACTTCAATTGGTACAGAAATTTATTCCTATGCTATCAGCTTAGGTTTGGACCTATGAGGTCACACACATTAGAGTTCATGATCCGATCGGATGGTTGATCAACGATTAAGAATCGTTCTAGGATTAAATGATCAATACGATTGACATTTAACCCAGTGCAAGTGTTGCAGGAGGATCGATTAGCAATTCAATTGCTAATTAGCTTAATTTGATTAAGCCAATGGCTGAGATTAAGTCTAATTAAATATAATTTAATTAAATTTAGTTTGAGCTTGATTGGATCAAGTCCAATTGGTTTATTGGATAAGCCAAGTGCAAGAAAAAACTAGTCCTAGTTCAACTAGGACTTGGGTCAATCTAATTTCTAATTTGATTAGAAAATTAAATCAGATTTAAATCTAATTTAATCTGATTAAATTAGATTTTTAATTGGGTTAAGACCTATTTTAATTGGGTTGATCTAATTTTAGTTTGATTTGGTTTGAGAAACCAAATTAAAACAAGTCATAAGATAGAATCCTAGTAAGACTAGGATTCCACCTTGCACCACATAAGCCTTCCCCATGCCCTCTCTCTCATTCAACGCCAATCTCCTCTTATTTTGTGTGACAAAAGCCCTCTCCCAGGTCTCTCCCACATTCACAAAATGTCTCCTCTCTTCTTTCTTACATGGAAGGTGGTTTGGATCAAATCAAAAAGGAATAAGTTTGGATTTCGAATTCTATGAGATAGAATTTTAGAAATCCAAAACTCTTTCAATTTTGCACCAAATTTATCTATTTTTTTTTTGAAATTTTTATAGATTTTAGGGTACACATTGTGTACCCTTTTCTAGTAATCCATGTACTAAAATATGGAGGAGGTGCTCAAGAGTTGGGCACCCCTTAACTTTCCATGTTTGGATAAGCCTTGACTAGGTATTTGACCTAGACAAGGACTCTATCATATCTCTCTGTATAAAATGAGTTTTTTCATAAAATTTTTGAAGAAGATACATATTTGAGAGACCTTTGAGCCATCCAAAAATAAGAGAGAGATACTTTTGGGTTGTGAGATATAATAGACACAAGTTAGGATGTCTAGAGAGAGAAACGAGAAGAAGAAGAGGGTCTTCTTCTAGGGTTATTTGTTTTCATATCTTTCCTCCCTCCATCTTGAGTTTCTTAAGAGTGTCTGAGATCTTAAACTCCTCCTTCTACTTTTCATCTTTGGAAGAGTCCAAATCAAGAAGAAGGAGGCACCTGATCAACCATCAAAGAAGGATCAGTGCAGTACTAGCATATTGTGCTGATTTCCTGAAGCAGGACTTCTGATCGAGATTCGTGGGCTCGTGTGGATGACTCCTAGAGGCCGGATGCGTGTGCGGCTTGCAACATCATCCTCAAGCCCGGATCAGCGAGGTTAGAACGTCTAACTTGCAAGGTAATAGATCTGATCTATTGTTTAATACATACATTAGATGTAGTATAGAAACATGTTGATATGATAACATGTAGTTCATGCTATATTTATATATTTTAATTTTTGATTTAATACTATGTAATAATCATGTAATAGGATCTTAGATCTAGGGATTCTCTACTTTTATAAAATAATTTTGATTTATTTTAGTCTTCCGCTGTATGATCTTGAAAAAGTTTCAAGATCTAACCCTGAAACCCTAGATCTGGTTCCTTCAATCAAGCCATGGCTTGATAGTGTTTTGCTGTCAAACTTCAAGCAGAAGGCCAGCCATCCCAGGCAGAGGTCTAATCTAAACTTTTTATTAGGTTGGATGCCTGAGATGATCTATCTGAGGAACGAACCCAGTCGTCCAAAGACCTCCTGAAGATTTCACTGAGGAAAGAGAATCTCCAACAAATAGTAAAGATCAGCTCACACCTAGATGAGGTAACAAAGGGTTGGCTAACTGCTCTTTTGAAGTAAAATATAGATCTCTTTGCCTGATTGGCTACACACATGCCCAGTATTGACCCTGAGATGATGTCCCATCATCTGAAGGTAAATCCAACCTGCTATCTGGTTAAGCAAAAGAAGTGGAGCTTTACCCCAGAGTGCCAGAAGGCCATATTCGAGAAAGGAAACAAATTACTCAAAGCTGGCTTCATCAGAGAAGCAATGTATCCAGATTGATTAGCGAATGTTGTCCTGATCAAAAAGGTGAATGGGAAGTGGCGCATGTGCATCGACTTCGTCGACCTGAACAAGACCTACCCTAAGAATAGCTATGCATTATCTCAGATAGATCAGATGGTGGATGCTACTTCTAGATATGAGTTTCTCAGCTTTATGGATGTCTTTTTTGGCTATAATCAGATCCGAATGGCACCTGAAGATGATGAAAAAATAGTCTTTATTACTAACCATGGAATTTATTGTTACAAGATGATGCCCTTTGGCTTGAAAAATGTAAGGGCTACCTATCAACGGCTGATGGATAAGATCTTTAAAGATCAACTTGACTGTAATATGGAGACGTACGTAGATGATATGCTGGTCAAAAGCCATGTAGTCTCAAACCACATTATACACCTTTAAGAGACTTTCGGCATCTTCCATCGATTCTAGATGTGGCTGAATCCAGTGAAGTGTGCTTTCAAAGTTACTGCTGAAAAATTTATGGGATTCATGATCTCACAAAGAGGCATTGAGATGAATCTCGAGAAGATCAGGGCAATTCTTGAGATGACTCTGTTGAGAACAGTTGGGGAGGTGCAGCATCTCACTGGTAGGATTGCTTCACTCAATCACTTCATCTCCAGATCGACTGAGAGGTGTCTCCTATTTTTTCAGACCCTCAGATAGTCAAAAGACTTCTAATGGACTATTAAATGTCAAAAGGTATTTGAGGAGTTAAAATAATATCTCAGTTCTCCACTGCTGCTCACAAAGCCTCAGTCTGGTGAGGAGGAGCTGCTATACCTCACTACCTCTCTAGTGGCGATCAGCACAGTTCTCATTTGAGAAGAAGGGTGGATTCAAAAGCCAATATATTATACAAAGAAAGTCTTTCATAATGTCGAGACCAGATGTTCAAAGCTAAAAAAATTGATTTTGGTGCTAGTCATCATGGCAAGAAAGTTTAGGCCTTATTTTCAGGCCCATACAGTCATGCTGCTCATTGACCAGCTGATCAAAGCCGTTCTCCACCATCCGACATCTCAGGATGAATTGTAAAGTGAGCTCTTGAATTTGCTGAGTTGGATGTGTAGTATCATCCGAGGCCTTCCATTAAAGCTCAAGTACTAGTAGACTTCATCCTAAAATGTACCATCCTAAACGGGTAGAGCTCACAAGATGGAGAAGGCTTAAAAGCTGATGAGTGCTCAAAAGTTGGTGAAAACTCTAAGGAGTGAGGAGGCAGATGTAAGATCTGACCCCGAGGGGTTACGGATGCTACACGTCGATGGCTCATCGAATACTTTTGGAATTGGGGTCAGGCTAATCTTAATTGGTCCTGAAGGCAATGTTGGGGGATACGCACTATGCTTTTTCCAACCACAAACAATGAGGTAGAATATGAAATTTTGCTTGTCGGTCTCAAGGTGGCGAGAGAAGCCAAAGCCCAGCACCTGAAGGTCTTCAACGACTCCCAGCTGGTGGTGGGGCATATAAAGAGAGAATACGAGGTATGAGAAAAGAATATGAAGAAGTATCTCTAGAAGATAAAAGATTTAACCTCAACCTTTCTGAGCTATGACATTCGATAGGTCCCTAAAGCAAAAAATGCTAGGGCAGATGCACTCTCAAAGTTACCAGCCTTACTGTCGGCTGATCTGAAAAAAGGAACCTACTTCGAAGTATTGAAAACCTTAAGCTTCGAAGAGCCTCTTATCATCTAGCAAGTTAATGAAGAATCCTATTGGATCGACTCTCTACTGAAGTATCTACGATTAGGAGAGCTACCGCCTGACCATAGGATGATTTGGAAGATAAGGAAGCAAGCTGCTCGCTACGTCTTATATGATGACAAGCTCTACAAGTAGTCATTTTCTTTGCCTCTACTAAAGTACTTACGCACGTCCGAGGCTGATTACAAATTATGGGAGGTCCATGAAGGAATCTATAGAAGTCATTTGGGGGGTAGATCTATAAACTATAAGATCCTTCGATGAGGATACTAATGGCCCATAATGCAGCAAAATGCAGGTGCCTTTGTCAGAAAGTGTGACCGATGCCAGAGGAACTCCAACATCCAGCACCAGCCGACAGTACTTCTGACTCCAATCAGTGCCTTATGGCCATTTGCTCAGTGGGATATGGATATTCTTGGCCCCTTTCTTCTCACATCGGGTCAACATAAGTTCCTCTTAGTAGCCATCGACTACTTCATAAAATGGGTCGAGGCCGAATCTCTTACTTGTATCACCAAGGCAAGAGTAAAAGACTTTGTTTGAAAGTCAATCATCTGCCGCTATGGTCTTTCCAGAATGCTGATTACAGATAATGGCAGATAGTTCAGTGGCACTCGACTCTATAATTTTTGTAGAGAATATAGAATAGAGCACCACTTCACCTCAGTGGGTCACCCATAGGCAAACGGAGAGGTAGAGGTGACCAATAGAACTCTTCTATAGAGCTTGAAAGCCAGGATAGAGCGGACCAGAGGGTCTTGGATAGATGAGCTCCATCATGTACTATAGACTTATCAAACCAATCAGAGACTCCCAATTGGTGAGACTCTTTTTAATCTTGCATTTGGGACTGAGGCGGTCATTTCTGTGGAGTTTGGACTCCCATCCCTTAGAGTGGAGGAATATGATAAAGACACCAACTCAATATGGCTTCAGACTAACCTCGACTTGATCGAAGAAGGTAGGGAGTATGACACTATGAGGATGGCCGCTATCATCAGAGAGTGGCCAAGTATTATAATGCCTGAGTCAAGACCAAGGAGTTCCAAGTTGGCGACCTACTATTATGGCGAGCTGAGGTATCACAACCCACTGTGCAGGAGAAGTTATCACTTAATTGAAAAGGTGCTTATCAGGTGGATGAAGTAGTGCGCATTGGGACATATCGACTGAAGTAGCTTGATGGCACTCTACTTCCTAAGCCATGGAATTCGGCCAACCTCCATATGTATTATCAATGAGGATGTTGTAACTTTTTATTGCATACATGAAGTTTCAAATTCATCAATTCTTGTTTGCACATGAGAATGATCTAAAAAGCTGAGCAATACCTCGATGACTTAGAGGTGGGGCTAACTTATAAGACCCAATCAGAGCCTGAGTCACATAGAAAGCAGAGAGAGATCCTAAGGGACCTCCAGAGGACTAACCGATAAGGACTCTCAACCTATGATATGAGAATGAGAAGAGCACAAGCTACCGCTCACAAGATGAGCAGAGCACGTGCTGCTTCTCATGTTATGAGCAGAGCATAAGTTACCGCTCACAAGATGAGCAGAGCATATGCTGCCTCTCATGTTATGAGTAGAGCACAACTTGTCGCTCACAAGATAAGTAGAGTACTATTGCGAATCAGTGGTGTTCTCAAGCTTTAGGAGGCCATGAGAGGAGTCATGATGATGGCTCCAAGAGGCTAGGACCGAGTATGAGTCCTAGGGCTAGGATGGGAGAGGTCCTAGGGTGAAGATCTATTTCTACAATAAAGGAGTCGATTCAGATCTGGATGGAGTCGACTTAGACTAGATCAAGCTAGCTTGGGACCCTGAGAGAGCTAGCTCGGATATGAAACAGTGAGTGGATTTCACTAGCATGCTCGATGGCATGATAGTCGAGCTGGCTCAAGGTCTAACTGAGCCGGCTTGAACTGAGAACATACTGGTGTGTGGATTCTGATTTCAGTTAGGATTTATTTCAATACTAGGGGTCTTGAGGTCTTGTTTGTGAGGTCTTAAGGGGGTTAACTCGAAGACTTGGATTAGGATTAAGTTTAAGGGGTGAAAACATGTGAGGCATGGATTAGACATGGTTCGGTAAGTGCTTTCATGTATTAGGTTTAGCTAAAAAATATTTTTGGTCTAGCCTAATAGCTATGTATAATTATACATAGGTTGTATTAGGGTTTCATAATGTGATTGAGTGAAAAAGATCTTTTCTCCCTAACTTTCTCTCCCTCTCTGGTTCCAATGCCAAATCCTAGCATCCTTCTCTCTTCTTTGTGATTGTTGGAGTAACATCTAAGTTTCACGCATGGTGTTTACTATCAGGTATAGATAGGTCATACTAAAGTTTTTGCTTCAATTGGTATCAGAGCCCGATTATATGGAGGAAAGAAGAAGACACCGAAAGACAAGTTTTCGTCCAGATTTCTACAGCACCCAAATTTTCCCTTGTTTTCTTCTTTGTTGCTTCTTTGATTGAGATGATCTCCCAGTTAGGTGGAGGATTTTGACATAAGAAAAGATTGGAAGAAGGTGGAGAAGGTTTGTTTACATATCTAATCCTATTTTTGGGATGTGAGGCATGGTATTATAGAATGGTTAAGGCTGGCTGGTTGCTTGAAGGATGAAATGGCTTCCAGTGGATTTGAGACAGAGTTTGAGAAGTTCAATGGTAAAAAAATTTCACCTTGTCACTGTAGCGGGTGAAGGATTTGTTAATGTAGCAGTGGATCTATAAGGTCTTAGTACGAGAAAGATCAAAAAAGATCTCTGCTGATGATTAAGAGGAGCTGGAGGAGATTGTCTTCAGTACGATCAGGATGGTAGATCAGGTGTTACCAAAGGTCAGCATAGAGATCACAGTGAGAGATCATTGGGAGAAGCTAGAGAAGATATACATGAAGAAAAATATGACAAATAAATTCTGGCTGAAGAAATAGTTATACAGCTTGCGGATGTCTGAAGGAGGCGATCTGGTTGGTCACATCCAAAGGTTCAATCAGGTATGTTTTGATTTATTAAATATGGATGTGAAGATCAAGAAAGAAGATTGGATATTGTTGCTGCTGTGCTCACTCCCATCAACGTACGACGGTCTAATCACAACATTAGTATACGGTAAGGAGTCCTTGGAGTATGAGGAGATTGTGGGTGCCCTGAGATCAGATGAGCAGCGGGAAAAGATTTGCAAGGGAGACTCTACTTTGGAGGCATTCGCTGTTCATGAGAGGTGAGGGAGGCTTGAGAAGAGAGGTAAATTCAAGGACAGATTAGAGAATGTTCTGAAGTGTTACAAGTGCCACAAGATTGGACACTTCAAGAAAGATCATCCATTAGGAAAGAAAGGAGGAGAAGAGAGGGACTCAATCAGGATAGTCACTAAAAATAAAAGGATGGATGATCTCTTGATAGTTTCGAAGAAGCCCGCGATGTGCAGAGGGTGTTGGAAAAAGTGCAGGGTTTCATGCATGAATTTCAAAATATTTTTGAAATATAACGCAACAGAACATTATAAATTAAATAATTTAATCTACAAATGCATGTAATCAAATTACTAAACCCTACAATTAGGACCTATAACATATCATATTACATTTATAAATCAAAAAATAAAAGCTTTGGTATTGATCAAATCAATACCCTAGATCTAAAACAGTTTTATATCTAAAATCTAGATCACATCTAGATAAGAGAAGAGATCAGATCTCTTACCTTCATGTGGGTCAAGAACTCTACGATTGATTTTTTTTATTGCTTTGGAGCCGCACACGTGTCTGACCTCTACAGGTGATCCACACGAGGCTGCAACAAAATTGAAGGTTCGTCGAACGAAGATTCGTTCGAAGTGGTAGCTTCTTGTAGATCCCTCCGGATGGTTAATCTAAAAATATTCTTCAGATCTCTTGGACATTCCATAAGATGAAGAATATAAAAAGAAATAAGGGAGAAGTCAAACATTTTGACCTTCCTAAAATCAAAAATAATATGTAAAAGAAAAGGGTCTTAAGAGAAGACAGATCTTCTCTTTCAGTATATCAATGATTGATGTCCTGAGAACATCTCTATGCTAGGACATGAGAAGATCTTCTTTTCTAGATATTTTTTAAATTTTCATATCTTATGATATCTGATTTTTTTCATAGAAAAATCTCATGATTTATGGAGAAGAAGGGTTCTAAAATAAATCTTAAGAGAAGACCTTCTTTTCTTCTTCTTCTCTTATCAAACATGATCAGATCATGTCCAAAATTAGATCACCATGCTCCAACTCATTCGAGCATAGATCCACCATGCCATCTCTCTTTCTCTCCATATTTTTATCACATAAAAATATAAAATAAAGAGAGAATAATCTGAAAAGAAAACAATAAGAGAAAAAATCTTTTCTCTTACCTTTTTGTTTCTACAAGACATCAACTTTTGATCTCTTGATTGAAGACTCTCCTCCAAGGATATTGGTGCCTCAAACCACCCATGCCATCCTCTTTCTTCTCTACTATTTTTATCAAAAATCCAATGATTTTTGACTCCTTTTTCTTATCATATGGGGCGGCAACCTTTTATAAGGTAGACTAGGTCATAAGACCTAGTCTAACAAGGAGTCCATGGAGCATCCAACTCTTGGACGCCCCTTCCCTTATCTAATTCATGGAGAGCATGAAATAAAGCATAAAAGGGGTGACAAAATAAAAGGAAAGGCTTGGAGAAAGTTGGCGCAAGAGAGGAGAGAAGAGTTCTTGTGAAGAGGGACTCTTTCAAAAAGGAAATAAACCTAAACCACTTTCCATAATAAATCAAATCACTTTTCATATTAAACCAAATCAAATCTGATTTAAATCTCTAGAATAAGTGGTATGAGATTAATTTCCTTAGATGTAGATATCATATAAAAAATATCTAGAAATTAATTAGTGGGTGTGGGCTTTCTTAGTTGGTGCGAGAGAAGAGATGGAATCCTAGTCTAACTAAGATTCTTATATAGACTAGGTCAAATTCTTTGAATCCAATCTAAATTAATTACAACCTAATTAATAGTGATCATAGTCCAATTAAGAGTCTAATTAAATCAGATTAAATTATATTTAATTTTGATTTAAATCCTAACTTAATTAGAAATTAGGTGCATACAAGTCCTAGTCAAACAGGGACTTGTTCTCCCTTGCAATTAGCTTATCCAATAAACCAATTAGACTTAATCCAATTAAATCCAAACTAATTCTAATTAAATCAAATTCAATTAGAGTTGATCTCAATCTAATTGCTCAATCAGATTGAGCCAATTAGCAATCCAATTGCTAATCGATCCTCCTGCAACACTTGCATTAGGTCAAACATCAATCACATTGATCGTTTAACCTTAAAACGATTCTCAATCATCGATTAACCATCTGATTAGGTTACAACCTCTTATGTGTGTGATCCTATAGGTTCAAATCTAAGTTGATAGTACAGAAACCAATTTTTATACCAATCAAAGTAACCATCTAACAATGGTTCCCGACGTCCAGATAGGTCGAATGTATGCAAGGCAATATTCTAAGAATCTTGACCCATGGTTACCTTATAATTCATCTTTTTGACCAATAATGCTCAAGACAACTTTGAGTATACTATCAATCACTCATATAAGTCATCTCTATTGTGTCTCAAAATTTTGCAAATCACGTGACTCCTCACGAGGATTATCCAGGCCTAGATTTTGCTAAATTGAAATACAGCGAGATATTCTCTTTCTGAAGTTAATTAGGAGTGATCAATCCCATCATGACTCACACATCGACTTTATAAATACTTGACTGTACCTAAAAATTTTTCGAACCTATATTACAGGCAATCCGACATCAAAGCACAGTGAGTTGCTTGCAAGTCACCGTGGTGATCTCAGGTCGGAGGGACACTTATACCCATTGGCCTTAGCTAACTACTCTTGACAGTAGAGTGTTACATTGGTCACGTTCAATACAGATGTACTCCTACATCTCATCTGGATGCCATACCAGTGTCTCCACACCACTTGATTACGAGGACAACCAACGCATATGGCATACAGCGACCTACACTTGATAAGTTATCATCCTTGTTAATAACTTATCATTTGATTGTGAATAATTTAAGAACCATCCGATAAATTTTTCTTTATCGATTGATTGTGGTTCTAAAGACTTCATCATAATTTAGGAGTTTGTTTAAGGAAGATGAAACTTTGATGATGAACCTGCCAAATAACTATTATTATTAGATAATTCATATACTAATTTCAATCATCTACCACTTAGATGATTAGCTTTAGGACATATTTTCCAACAGAGGGTCCGAGCTGGCTTCGAAGAGGTTCACGAAGTGCAAAGGGTCCAAAGGAGTAGCGATAGAGGTCGAGGTGTAGCTAGGACATAGGCAGCTATAGGACATGATAGAGACACGATCGAAGACAGATGGTTGTGTAGTCATGACACAGATGTAATCGAGAGATACGAGAGATAGGCAGCTGCATAAAGTGGCACAGAGGCAACTAGGAGACAGGTAGTTGTGGATCATAGGGATGACTCAGAGGCAGTTGGAAGACAGATAGCTACAAATCAGAGGAGCAGCAGAGAGGCAGCTAGGAGACAGATAGTTGCAGACCATAGGATGGATACAGTCAGGATATAGGCAGCGGCATGGGGCTACTGCAAAGGCACGATCAGTGAAAGGTGGTTGTGGAGCTACAGCATAGTCATGACCGTGAAGATAGGCGATCGTGGATTGTAGCACTGGCCAACTTAGGGACAAGCAGCTGCGGAGCTGCGACAAGGGCACAACCGGATACAGGCGGCTGTGGGACAGACGTGCAGCTAGACTATAGGCAGTTGTGGGATTTTGGGATCAAGGTGGAGGTTGTGGAGTACCGAGATCAAGGAGGATATCTTGGAGGATGCAGGCTTCGAGTTCCTTGGTGGTGGAGGCACACAAGATGCGGAGTTGATGCATAGGGCATGATGCATAGGAGATTCACTTTGGCAGCAGTGGATACGGATGCATCAAATGCGTGTGTATGAATTACTAGAGGACAACATGACACTGATGGGTGCCAAGAGATAAGGCAGTAGGATCGTGCAGGTAGATTATGCGGAGTTTGTCAAGATTTGGGGCACCAAGGTGGAGATTGTTGTGAATAAGTAGAGCTCTCAAGCCTTGGAAGGCCATGAGAGAGTCACGATGATGGCTTCAGGAGGCTAGGACCAGGTATGAGTCCTAGGGCTAGGACAGGAGAGGTCATAGGGTGAAGATCTGTTTCTATAGCAGAGAAGCCAACTCGAATTTGGATGGAGTGACTTAGACTGGGTCAAGCTTGCTCGGGACTCTGATAGAGCCAGCTTAGATATAGAACAGAGAGCGGGTTTCACTGGCATGCTCGGTGGCATGGCAGTCGAGCCGACTCGAGGTTTGATCGAGCCAGCTCGAACTGGGAACATACTGGTGCATGGATTCTGGTTTCGACTAGAATTTGTTTCAATCCTAGGGATCTTGAGGCCTTATTTGTGGGCCTTAAGGGGGTTAACTCAAGGGCTTGGGCTGGGATTAAGTATAAGGGGTGAGAGCATGTGAGACATGGATTAGATATGGTTTGATGAGTGCTTTTATGTATTGTGTTGGGTATAAAAAACCCTCAGCCGAAGTTCTTAACAGGATTGACCCTCCTGAGACTCCTCCGGCTTTCGACCACAGATGGTATCTCCCCAGACTTCTCCAACAGTCGGATTCCCGCAGTGCTGACCGAATTTTCCCGATGGACGAACTCTCACTACACCACCCGAGCTCCTTCGACATGAGTTCCCCCAGTTATCTATTAAACCACCCCGAGCGCTCACTAAGCTCCACCGACAGCCGACTTTCTACGACTATCAGCTGCTCTCCGAGTCCCTTCCAGACTTCTTCCAGCCAGGTTCAACTCCAATCCGAACTACTCCGGACTCCGCCGACGGTGGAACTTCTCCAACGGTAGATTCCTACAACTACCAGATCTCAGCCCAGACTCCTACGGGAGCTGGATCTCATCCCCGATCTCGACTGCGGAAAGGCTTCACCCAGACTCCTATGGGAGCCGGGCTCCGTCCTCGACCCCGATTGCTGGTATACTTCGTCCGGACTCCTACGGGAGCCGGACTTCATCCCTGACTCTGATTGCAGGTTGACTCAACTCGGACTCCTACAGGAGTCGGATCTCATCCCCGACTTTGACTGCGGGAAGGCTTCGCCCGGACTCCTACGGGAGCCGAGCTCCGCCCATGACTTCACTTACAGGTAAACTCCGTCCGGACTCCTACGGGAGCCGGACTTCGTCCCTGACCTTGATTGCAGGTGGACTTCGACTGGACTCCTACGGGAGCTAGATCTCGTCTCCGACTCCAGCTACAGGCAGACTTAGTCCGGACTCCTACGGGAGCCAGACTTCATCCCCAACCTCTACTGCTGGAAGGCTTCGATCGGACTCCCATGGGAGCCGAGCTCCGCCCATGACTTCACTTACAGGTAAACTCCATCCGGACTCCTACGGGAGCCGGACTTCATCCCTGACCTTGATTGCAGGTGGACTTCGACCGGACTCCTACGAGAGCTAGATCTGGTCTCCGACTCCAGCTACAGGCAGACTTAGTCCGGACTCCTACGAGAGCCAGACTTCGTCCCCAACCTCGACGCGGGAAGGCTTCGCCCGGACTCCTACGGGAGCCAAGCTCCACCCATGACTTTACTTACAGGTAAACTCCATCCGGACTCCTACGGGAGCCAGACTTCATCCCTGACCTTGATCGCAGGTGGACTTCGATCGGACTCCTACGGAGCTAGATCTCATCTCCGACTCCAGCTACAGACAGACTTAGTCCGGACTCCTATGGGAGTCGGACTTCATCCCCAACCTCTACTGCTAGAAGGCTTCGCCGGGACTCCTACGGGAGCCGAGCTCTGCCCATGACTTCACTTACAGGTAAACTCCATCCGGACTCCTACGGGAGCCGGACTTCATCCCTAACCTTGATTGCAGGTGGACTTCGACCGGACTCCTACGGAAGCTAGATCTCGTCTCTGACTCCAGCTATAGGCAGACTTAGTCCAGATTCTTACGGAAGTCGGACTTCGTCCCCAACCTCAACTGCTGGAAGGCTTCGCCCGGACTCCCATGGGAGCCGGGCTCCGTCCCCAGCTCCAACTACGGGAAGATTCCATCCGGACTCCTATGGGAGCCGGACTTCGCCCACGACCCCAATTGCAGGTAGACTCCGTCCGGACTCCTAAGGGAGCCAGACTTCGTACCTGACTCTAATTGCAGGTAGACTCCACTCGGCTCCTACGGGAGCCAGACCTCATCCCCGCAGCTTCAACTGCAGGCAGACTTCGTCCGGACTCCTACGGAAGACGGACTCCACCCGCGATCCCAATTGCAGGTAAACTTCGTCCGGACTCCTACGGGAGCCGGACTTCACCCTTAACTGCAATTGCAGGTAGACTCCGTCCGGACTCCTACAGGAGCCAGACTTTGCACCTGACTTTAACTGCAGATAGACTCCACCCGGGCTCCTACGGGAGCCGGACCTCATCCCCGCAGCTTCAACTGTAGGCAGACTTCATCCGGACTCCTACGGAAGATGGACTCCACCCGCGATCTCAATTGCAGGTAAACTTCGTCAGACTCCTACGGGAGCCGGACTTCACCCTCAACTACAATTGCAGGTAGACTCTGTCCGGACACCTACGGGAGCCGAACTTCGCACCTGACTTAAATTGTAGGAAGACTCTACCCGGACTCCTACGGGAATCGAGTCTCGTCCCCAACTCTGACTGTAAGAGGACTTCATCCAGACTCTTACGGGAGCTGGACTCCGAGCTCCTCTCAGACAGATGGCTAGCCACCTCTCCCCGCCAGACACTCCAGCCGAACTTTGGCCGACAGGCCTAGGCCCACTGGTAGGCCGTAGCAACAGCCACAACCCTGCTCCACCTCCTGCAACAGATTCCGCACGGCTCCATCGCTCCCTGGCAGGCCGCAGTAACGGCCACGACACTGCTCCACCTCCTGCGATGGATTTTGCACGGCTCCATCACTCCCTAGCAGATCACCATAATGACCATGATTCTGCTTCACTCCCTGCGATGGATATCGCACGATTCCTCCCACCTCCTGGCAAGTCGTGACAATGGACGCCGTTCCACTACCCACAACAGACTCCACGTGGCACATCCCGACGGTGGCCACGATCCCACTCCACTACTCTTCGTAACAAACTCCGCCTGACTCTGGGCAGCCCACGGTCAGACGGTTACGGATATCGCTATCAGCTTGCTACCCCCTTTTGCCTATAAAAGGGGGCTCCAGATACGTTATTCTCTAAGCTCTCATTTTTACCTAGAAACTCTGCTAAAATTTTCGTTCGAGCACTCCATTCTTGTTAAGACAGAGAACTGACTTGAGCATCGGAGGGTCTTGCCGGAGCAACACCACCTCCGGTTTAGACTTCTTTTGCAGGTCCCGACGGCGACCTCGACTCCCTCGACTCCAGCCTCTCCGACGCCAGTGGATTTTGCACCAACAGGATTGGTGCTAGAGGAAGGGACTGTGTCTTCGCAGTACCCTTGTTCTTAAAGGAGTGCTCAACGGGACTATCTCTGGTCATCTTCTCTGACGTCCACTCCTCCTTCCCCCACTTGATCTTCACCGATGCCTCCCCGCAAGGCGTCCACACGGTGATCCACGGCCTCCACGGCCAGATCTCAGGCTCCGACCTCACCTCTAGTCTCCCAGCCTCTACCTCCTCCTCCGACAGCGGTGGTTGGCACGGAGCAATTCGACCTGCTGGTGCAGCAGGTCAGAAGCCTCACTGAAGCTGTGCAGGCCATGCAACAGCAGCAGCGGCCGCAGGCATCGGTGCGGTCGGAAGGAGCATCGCCAGAACTCCAAAATCTGGAGGCGGGATGGGCCACTTGAGCCAGCCGCCCGGTCTTTCCCGGAAAGATGAATCCAAGGGTGGAAAGCCCCCAATCTGACCACGACTCCACCTCTGGAAGATCCCTGCCTCCATTCTGCCAGAGGACCCTCGAGACCTGAAGTCGAGAGGATTTCTTGGATCGAAGACTCCAGGAGATGAACCGACGGATCGAAGAACTCTGCCACGTTCCCTCCGCTTATGGTGAGGATATTTGCACTGACCCTCCCTTTTCTCAAATGATCATGCAGGAGCCGATCTCGCCCAACTTCAAACACCCCCAGTTCGAAAGCTACGATGGGACTTCGGACCCGGTTGATCATTTGGAGACCTTCCGGATGATGATGCTGCTTCATGGCACACCTGACACCATTCTATGCCGAGCCTTCCCATCCATCTTGAAGGGAGCGACGAGAAATTGGTACTCGATGCTGAAGTCGGGTACCATCTTTTCCTTCGATCAAATGAGCCATCAATTTGTGGCCCATTTTGTCAGTAGCTGGTGCCCCCGGAAGGGCTCGGAGTCCCTCATCAATATCAAGCAGAGAGAGGGGGAGTCCATTCGAGCCTACATCAACCGTTTCAATATCGCCGCACTGGAGGTTCGGAACTTGGACCAGTCGGTAGCAATGGCCGCTCTGAAGGACGACTTTCAGAAGAACGATCTTTTATTCTCCCTGGAGAAGAAGTACCCCAGAGATTTTGCTAATCTATTGGCTCGGGCCGAAGGGTACGCCCGAGCGGAAGAAGCCTTCAAAATGAAGGATGAGGAGACTGCGAGAGAACGCAGGCGGGAGACTTGAATAAGCCCATAGTCGAAAAAGGGCCGAGAGAAGCTCGGCCACGTTCTCGATCCCTCCTAGGCACAAGCGTATCCATACTCCACTCGGGTACATAGGCAAAGAAGTCCGGATCGCGGGGTTCGGCGGGGTTCTCCACGAGAAGATTTCACAACTACGCCCCCCTCAATGCCTCAAAGACCCAGGTATTGATGGAGGTCAGGGAGCAGCTCCCCAGATCAGAGAGGATGCGCACACACCCCAGAAAGCGCAACCCCAACAAGTTCTGTCTCTACCATCGCGACCACGGCCACGACATGGAGGAATGCATCCAGCTCCGAGATGAGATCGAGGAGCTCATCCGGTGAGGTCGGCTCGATAGGTTCATTCGACGTTGGCCTGAGGGTAGAGAAGATCGGCCAAGGGCCCTGCCGCAACCTGAACCGCCAAGAAGGGAGGAGCAGCCCTGAGATCGGCCTCCAATCGGGACCATCGACTCCATCACCAGAGGGCCTCAAGGAGGAGCAGACCTTCCACGACCACGAAACTCGGAAAACCTGTAAATGTACTGCTCACGACTTTGCCCTGAATCTAAATTTCTCTCGCCTTTGCATGTCTTTCCCTTTTGGCATGGATCTGTTATGATTAGGGATGACCCCTTCAAATGATTAAAACAAGGTCATGTTAGGAACAGGAGGGGAACCTCATCCTAACATGAGCCAAATAAAAGTCTGATTATTTTAAGATCGGATCGGGGAAAGGTCCATATAACGGCCCTCGAATGCCCCCTGAACCATGCTAGGGATAGGAGGAGAACCTCATCCCAGTATGAGCAAAGTCAAAGACCCGGTTCTTTTAGACCGGATGGGGGGAGAGGCTGAACAACGCCCTAATGTGCCCCCACAGCCATGCTAGGGACAGGAGGAGAACCTCGCCCTAGCATGAGCAAAGTCAAAGGTCTGATTCTTTTAGACTGGATGGGGGGAGAGACCGAACAACATCCTAATGTGCCCCCACAGCCATGATAGGGACAGGAGGAGAACCTCACCCTAGCATGAGCAAAGTCAAAGGCTCGATTTTTTTAGACCGGATGGGGGAAGAGGCCGAACAGCGCCCACATGCGCCCCCACAGCCTTGTTAGGGACAGGAGGAGAACCTCGCCCTAACATGAGCAAAGTCGAAGGCCCGGTTCTTTTAGACCGAAAGGGGGGAGAGGTCCTTGCAACGATCCTTATGTGCCCTCATAGCCTCGTTGAGAATAGGATGAAAACCTCATCCTAACCTAAGTTGAGATCGACTATGTCAAGAACAGGAGGAGAACCTCATCCCGACTATGACAAAAATTCGACCGCCCAACAAAATTGGATAAAGAGAAAAGTTCCCTCCATGGTGCCTCTACACTTTCATGCAACCCCTCAAAAAGTAAGGGGAGGATCCTCACTCAAAGAGAGGAGAAAAATTAAAAAGAAAAGCGATGAATTACGCCGGCAACAGACGAAAAACAAACCGCACCAAAGACCTAAAGAGCCTCGTCTCAACAAAGACGGGAAGTTCCTACCAAACATCCCCGGCCTCTAAGAAGGCTCTCGACACAGGTCAAGAAAATAGCGACACCTTCGAGATAATGCGGAGTTCGGACCACCAAGCTTGAGCCTACGGTCATGGACGACAAGAAAAGCAAGTCAGCGTAGCGACGACTGGACACCTTCAAACGACGTCAACGTCGGATAAGTCATAAGACAAGAGAAGTTCGGTGGGCGATGATTCAATACAATACGTGGACGAGGTAACATGAAATCTCTTTTTTATTCATTTGCGAAATGTACACCACGAAGCCGAGAAGGCCAAAGGAAGAAAAGCAAAACAACGAGAGCAAGACAAAACAACAAAAGAGAAAATGTATGCATGGAAAGACGGAAGGCCAAAAAGAGCCCTAGGGAAGCTCTGCTCCCTCCGATCTCGAATTATCTGCTTCACCCCTTATCCAGGACTGCCTCAGATTTTTAACTTCTTCTTCTAGCTCTCTCCTTTTCAGCAGCGCATCCTGGAGCGCCCGACGGAGTCGCCGGCTTTCGTTCTCCACCTCTCGACGCCTCTTCCTCAGGACCTCAGATTCTGCCTCAGCGTCTTTGATGGCCTGCTGCTCACATGCCAGCTGGATCTTCAATTGCTGCAGCTCAGCCATCCTCTCCTCAAGGGTGACAGAAAGCCCTTCTACAGTTCTTCTTAGGGATTGGAGTTCATTGGAATCCCGAGAGGAAGCGAGCTGAGCCCTGTCCGCCAGCTGCCCTTGAAGACGGACGACTTCGTCGGTCGCCGCCCTGAGTCTCCCTTTATATTCATCCACCTGCCTGCACCAGTCGGCCCGATGCACGTCGTAGCTCACCTCGATATCTTGAAGCTGCTGCTGAAGGTCGGAGACCTTCTTCGACCACTCCCGGTCACCGTCGGCCCGGGCCAAGAGCCGGGATGAACTTCCCTCCAGCTGGCCAATCCTCTCCCGCGCAGCTGACAGTTCCACCCTGAGAGAACTGATCTTGGCAGCTTGAGCCCAAATTCGATCGCTGGCGCTCTTCTTGTGTTCCTCAAGCTCCTTCACGAAGTCCGCCTTCCTTTGGTTGTACTCCATGATCCCCTTCACGTGGAGATTCCGAAGGCGGGTGGCCTCCGAGGTGGCTTCAGAATAACCCTCCCTCAACCTGCGAAGCTCGCCTTCCATCTTCTTCGACCTTTTTGTCAAATGAAGAACTTCCTTCTTCAGCCGCTGGATCGTCGACTTCAGCGGAATCCCTAGGGGCAGGGGAAGTGCTTCGGCAGGATGCTGCCATTGAGAGACAAAAGCGTCAAGGCGCGTCTCATCACAGAAAGAAAAACAGAAAGGGGGAAGGAAGAAAGGAGAAGCCATCCACGATGAGAAATTCAACTTTATTGATTGAATGTTTCTTAAAGATAAAAAGAAAAGGAAAAATTACAGTAAAAGAAGAATACAAAGTTAGAGGTCTTGGACCTCTGGATCAACGGAGGGACTCGGCACCTCTGGGGGGTGGACCGCGGTGGCTGCAGCGACGGTGGAGGGTCCGGCTTCATCCTCGGACGCCTCGTCCAAGAAGCTGAGGTCGAGCTTGGGGAATTTCATGACCATCTTCTCCTGGCAGAGCTCGAACCCTTTATTGAATGCGGCTTGGCCGAACTCAACCTTCAACTTCTTCATTTCGGCGGAAGTCTTGAACTCCTCCACCGCTTGACTCCTGGCCTCCGAGACTAGGGTCGGGATCTGTTCTACCATGTTGGCGACCTCGGCCTCCGCCCTCCTCCCCATCTCCTCCAGGTCGGCCTTCTGTTCCACCGAGGTCTATCTCTCCCTCTAAAGCGCCTCTCGAAGACCGGCCACCTCGAGGGCCATTTCCTTAAGGCGGGCAGCCTCAGCCTGCTGACCTTCCACCGCCTTGTTTGTCATCTTGATGTTGGCGAGGAGTTGATGCCCGAGTTGTAAGGGCAACAGGAGAGCCAGAATGAGAGCTGGGAAGTTGATTAAATGAAGAAGCGAAAGGAAAAAGGAGGACGAATCTACTTACCTCGAGGAAGGCCCCCAGCGAGTCCCAGACTCGTTGTGTAGGATCGACGCGGACGATCCTCTGGATGACTTCGGGCAGCGAGCATCCATCTACCAGCTTTTTTATTAGATCCCTGTCACTAAAGGGATCATCCCCCTGCTCCTCTTCAGAGCCGCGGGACTCTTCAGTGGCAGCCCAGTGACTGCCGACCCGACGGGCCAAGGTCTTCCTCTTCTTCCTCCTCTCACCCCCTGGACCTCCTCAGGATGGGTCTCCGAAGCGGGGACCTCGGTAGGAGAACTCAAACCCCTCGAGGAGGCCCGGGCAGTGGGACGCTCAGTATCTGGAAGGACGTCGGCAGCTGAGGTCGCTCGGGCAGGTGCGGTCGAACTCATCCCCTCCGCTCTGGCCCTCTTCACCGGCTCGGAGGCCGCGGCGCCCTTTCTTTTGAGAGCCTTCAGGCCCCTGGCAAGCATCTGTGCTTCTTCGGCGTCCATGCCTAAAAAAAATTAAAAAAAAAGAGAGAAAGAGAAAAGAAAAGGAAGGCGTGAAAAAGAAGAAAAGAAGAGAGGTAAAAAAAAAAAGAAGAAGAAGAAAAAAGAAGGGGAGAGATGAAGTATTGGCGGGATCTAGGGGGCTCAGACCGATGTTGAACAGAAACTGCTCCTTTAAAGATTGGAGAGAGAAGGAGTTGGATATTTGAGGAGTTTCTGAGAGGCTTGATGGTCGTCTCCCCCCAGGCTGGGCGCCCGGCGGACAGAGTCCCTCAGGGAGCCCCAAAGGGGCAACTCTAGCCTCAAGGTCGGGCATCGGACATAAAGAAACTTTCTCTTCCAGTTGTGGATAGAAGAAGGAGCACCTTTCAGTAACCCCTTCCTACCAAACTGAGGGGAGAAGTACCACCAATCCTTCGTCGAGGGATGACGCTTGAAGGTGTAGAAGTATCTAAACAAGGAAAGGGTGGGCTGGACTTCGACTACATGACAAAAAGAGAGGAACCCTATCAAAAACCTAAATGAGTTCGGTGCAATCGAAGCCAGAGAAATGTCCAGGAACCAAAAAAGGGCAATGATGAAAGGCGGTAGAGGAAGCCGGAGTCCAGCATGGAAGGCCTCCTGGTACAGGCAGAAGCAACCGGGGGGAGGGGTGCTTGCCCGGTCGGACGGGCCAGAAAGTTCCAGTTCGTACTCTGGAGGAACCCCATACTGAACTCTTATCAGTTAGAGTTCGTCCGGAGTTAGAGAACATGGAATGGCATCCAGTGCAAAAATCAGACGAGGTTCGGCTCTACCTACCGGTTCATCTACTGCCTGAGGACTCTGGGAGATCGAGACGGACGAACTCCTAGAGCCGCTAGAAGAAGAACCCCTGGAAGACATCTAGAGTCACACGAAGACCACTTACAGAAGCGAAATCCCTAAAAATCGGGAAGAATCACGGACAAGGTCCCGGGGGACTGAGGCGCAGAGCAAGAGGAAGAAAGATCGAACGACAAGAGGAAGAACAAAAAGAGGAAGGAGTTTTGAGACTAACCTAGGCGATTCGAAGAAGTACGAAGGTGTGGAAAGGGGGACGGCTCGAGGAACGCCTAGGGCTGGGAAGGGCGCTGAGAAAAATTAAAGTTCTCAGGAAGAAGAAGGATGCCAGAACAAGACCGTCAGATAGAGCGGGACTCTTGGAGGAGGGGTGCGGATTTAAATAGGCCCTGAGATCCGGCATAATGATGATTGCGAATCCCCTTTGACCGGTCTCTTTTCGCCGTATGTCCCACTCACCACAATGGGCGGTTAAAAAGTGGCAGACGGCTGACAGTGCCTTTATTACGCCACGCCTCGAGCACCATTCCGCTGCAGGTTCCAAAAGGGCCTCTTCGGATCGCCTCGATTTGAAAAGACTCCGACGCACGTGCATTAAATGCCAAAATATCTGAGGACGATCGTGCGCGGGCATCGAGGGAGCAACTTCGGCTGTGACAATCTTTCTGTACTTTCTTCATTCAAAATTCGAACTCGAAAGTAGGGGGACTGGTGTTAGGTATAAAAAACCCTCAGCCGAAGTTCTTAACAGGATTGACCCTCCCGAGACTCCTCCGGCTTTCGACCGCAGATGGTATCTCTCCGGACTTCTCCAACAGTCGGATTCCCGCAGTGCTGACCGAATTTCCCCGACGGACGAACTCTCACTACACCACCCGAGCTCCTTCGACATGAGTTCCCCCAGTTATCTATTAAACCGCCCCGAGCGCTCACTAAGCTCCACTGACAGCCGACTTTCTACGACTATCAGCTGCTCTCCGAATCCCTTCCAGACTTCTTCCAACCAGGTTCAACTCCAATCCGAACTACTCCGGACTCCGCCGACGGTGGAACTTCTCCAACGATAGATTCCTACAACTACCAGATCTCAGCCCAGACTCCTACGGGAGCCGGATCTCATCCCCGACCTTGACTGCGGAAAGGCTTCACCCGGACTCCTATGGGAGCCGGGCTCCGCCCTCGACCCCGATTGCTGGTAAACTTCGTCCGGACTCCTACGGGAGCCGGACTTCATCCCTGACTCTGATTACAGGTTGACTCAGCCCAGACTCCTACAGGAGTCGGATCTCATCCCCGACCTCGACTGCGGGAAGGCTTCGCCCGGACTCCTATGGGAGCCGAGCTCCGCCCATGACTTCACTTACAGGTAAACTCCATCCGGACTCCTACGGGAGCCAGACTTCATCCCTGACCTTGATTGCAGGTGGACTTCAACCGGACTCCTACGGGAGCAAGATCTCGTCTCCGACTCCAGCTACAGGCAGACTTAGTCTGGACTCCTACGGGAGCCGGACTTCGTCCCCAACCTCTACTGCTGGAAGGCTTCGCCCGGACTCCCACGGGAGCCGAGCTCCGCCCATGACTTCACTTACAGGTAAACTCCGTCCGGACTCCTACGGGAGTCGGACTTCGTCCTGACCTTGATTGCAGGTGGACTTCGATCGGACTCCTACGAGAGCTAGATCTCATCTCCGACTCCAGCTACAGGTAGACTTAGTCCGGACTCCAACGGGAGCCGGACTTCGTCCCCAACCTCGACTGTGGGAAGGCTTCGCCCGGACTCCTACGGGAGCCGAGCTCCGCCCATGACTTCACTTACAGGTAAACTCCGTCCGGACTCCTACGGGAGCCGGACTTCGTCCCTGACCTTGATCGCAGGTGAACTTCGACTGGACTCCTACGGGAGCTAGATCTCGTCTCTGACTCCAGCTACAGGCAGACTTAATCCGGACTCCTATGGGAGCCAGACTTCGTCCCCAACCTCTACTGCTGGAAGGTTTCGCCCGGACTCCTACGGGAGCCGAGCTCCGCCCATGACTTCACTTACAGGTAAACTTCGTCCGGACTCCTACGAGAGCCAGACTTCATCCCTGACATTGATTGCAGGTGGACTTCGACCGGACTCCTACGGGAGCTAAATCTCGTCTCCGACTCCAGCTACAGGCAGACTTAGTCCGGATTCCTACGGGAGTCAGACTTCATCCCCAACCTCAACTGCTGGAAGGCTTCGCCCGGACTCCCATGGGAGCCGGGCTCCATCCCCAGCTCCGACTATGGGAAGATTTCGTCGGACTCCTACGGGAGCCGGACTTCGTCCACGACCCCAATTGCAGGTAGACTCCGTCCGGACTCCTACGGAGCTGGACTTCGCACCTGACTTAATTGCAGGTGACTCCACCTGGGCTCCTACGGGAGCCGGACCTCATCCCCGCAGCTTCAACTGCAGGCAGACTTCATCCGGACTCCTACGGAAGATGGACTCCACCCGCGATCTCAATTGCAGGTAAACTTCGTCCGGACTCCTACGGGAGCCGGACTTCACCCTCAACTGCAATTGCAGGTAGACTCCGTCCGGACTCCTACGGGAGCCGGACTTCGCACCTGACTTTAACTGTAGATAGACTCCACCCGAGCTCCTACGGGAGCCGGACCTCATCCCCGCAGCTTCAACTGCAGGCAGACTTCGTCCAGACTCCTACGGAAGACGGACTCCACCCGCGATCCCAATTGCAGGTAAACTTCGTCCGGACTCCTATGGGAGCCGGACTTCACCCTCAACTGTAATTGCAGGTAGACTCCGTCCGGACTCCTACGGGAGCCGGACTTCGCACCTGACTTAAATTGTAGGAAAACTCTACCCGGACTCCTACGGGAACCGGATCTCATCTCCAACTCCGGCTGCAAGAAGACTTCATCCGGACTCCTACGGGAGCCGGACTCCGAGCTCCTCTCAGACGGGTGGCTAGCCACCTCTCCCCACCAGACACTCCAGTCGAACTTCAGCCGACATGCCTAGGCCCACTGGTAGGCCGCAGCAACAGCCACGACCTTGCTCCACCTCCTGCAACAGATTCCGCACGGCTCCATCGCTCCCTGATAGGCCACAGTGACGGCCACGACACTGCTCCACCTCCTGCAACGAATTTTGTGCGGCTCCATCACTCCCTGGCAGATCACCATAACGACCACGATTCTGCTTCACTCCCTGCGACGGATACCGCGCGATTCCTCCCACCTCCTGGCAAGTCACGACAACGGACACCGTTCCACTACCCGCAACAGACTCCACGTGGCACGTCCCGACGGTGGCCACGATCCCACTCCACTACTCTTCGTAACAAACTCTGCCTGACTCTGGGCAGCCCATGGCCAGACGGTTACGGATATCGCTATCAGCCTGCTGCCCCCTTTCGCCTATAAAAGGGGGCCCCAGATACATTATTCTCTAAGCTCTCATTTTTACCTAGAAACACTGTTAAAATTTTCGTTCGAGCATTCCATTCTTGTTAAGGCAGAGAACTGACTTGAGCATCGAAGGGTCTTGTCAGAGCAACCCCACCTCCGATTTAGACTTCTTTTGCAGGTCCCGGCGGCGACCGCGACTCCCTCGACTCCAGCCTCTCCGGCGCCAGCGGATTTTTGCACCAACATATTGGATTTAGCCAAAGAGAGTTTTTTATCTAGCCTAATGGCTGTGTATAAATATACATAGGTTGTATTAGGGTTTAATTTAATAATATGATTGAGTGAAAAAGATCTTTTCTTCCTAACTTTCTCTTCCTCTCTGGTTTCAACACCAAACCCTACCATCCTTCTCTCTTCTTTGTCGATTGCTAGAGTAACATCCAGGTTCCATGCAAGGTGTTTACAATCAGATATGGGTGGATCATACCAGAGTTTTTGCTTCAAGCACACATTGCCTCTCGTATTACGAGCAGAGCAGAAGCTGCCGCTCACAAGATGAGCAGAGCACATGCTACCTCTCATATTACAAGCAGAGCACGAGCTGCCATTCATAAGATGAGCAGAACACACGCTGCATCTCACATTATGAGCAGAGCACAAGATGTCGCTCATAAAATGAGTAGAGCACATGCTGCCTCTTGCATTACAAGTAGAGCAAAAATATCACTCACATCAACAAGGCAAAAATATCGCTCGCATTAGCAAGCAGGGCAGAGATGCCTCTCGCATCAACAAGCAAAGCAAAGATGCCATCCAGATAATTGCTTTTGATCAGCCCTGACTCAAAATAGTTTGACATTGACCTAGCCACTGCTGAGGTTCTTCTGCTCAGAACCAAAGTCCCTTTTGGCCGAAACCATTTCCATCAAGGTTCATTTGAGATTATTTTATTTCTCTTAAATTGGAATGGGTTCATCTAAATTTCTAAGGTTGGAATTGAGTCAGATTGAAGGAATTCTAAGTACCTTAGATCGGAGTCGACCTCTATGTGCTAAGTGAAAATATGCAAGCATGAACAAAAAAAATAAAAGTGCTATGGAAGAGAACCTCTTTTCATTCATTTCAATATTTACAAGAAACAGATGGCGTTTGACGTGCCACCTTATCAAAAAGAAAAATAAAGAAGAAAAGGGAAAAGCAAAACAAGATGAGTATGAGAATGTTCAGTCCTCATCCGATGAGAAGTCTCGCACCTCTTCATCACTGTTTTCGGGCTGGAGGAATTGGAGCTCCAGATACGGCATCATCTGCAGCAGGCAGAGCTTATAGTCCTTGAAGCCAAGGATAAAACCATGAGCAGTGATGTTGACAGTTTGCTCGAACTTCACAGAGGTTCGAGACTCCTCAACACAGCATGTTCAGACATCAGACGGAATCATTCTAGACTAGGGGGTATGTCCACTCTTAGAAGGCATCGGGACCCGAGAGTTAGAGGCCACCCTACGAGAGGAAGATGGACCAGTGCATCTGGTTCTTGCCCTTTCTTGGGCCACTCTCACTAGAGCCCTCCGCTTCTTTACTCTGGGCTTGATCACTAACAAGGGTGGATGCAGAGGTGGTGTCATCGCGGTCAAGGGAAGAAAGAAAAAGAAAGTTTATGTAAAGAGAGAAAGATAAAAGGTAGGATTCAACTGGCTTTCAGCCCCTATTTATAGATGTCAGTGCCCGCATCAATCGCCAATCGACAGCTTGAAGGAATACAGCTATCTATTAGGCGGTAAATGGTGTGTTCTCCAACTATCAGAAACAAATCCAAGCGACGCCTTGTGAATCAAGGCATGGCTATGTGGTGTTTTCCTATAGGTGTGGCATACTCCTATAAGTCTTACATTCTTTTTTAGATGTTATCCTATCGAAAGAGGCAGCAGGCATCATTCTCCATAACTAGCCACATTAAAAGAGGCGAGGTAAAATAGATCAGCCTAGGTCTCAGTGATTTTTGATCGATCCTAATTTAAAACTGATCTGGCTACCATTGATGTTCTTTTGCTTAGAATACTCCTACTTTCTACAAGTTCACTACAAAGCCTAATGTCCTAAATCCACCTGCATGCTGAATAAGAGTGTGCAATCACAAATGAAAGGCAAGAAATAAGAAGAAGAATAGATTCTATTCATGCATTCTTTGTAAAATATTTATAATAAGAGTTTTTACAGAGACCTAGGAAGGTCTGGGTACAAAGCAAAAAAAAAGAGAGAAGAAAGGTGAAAGCCTAAGAGGCAATGCTTGAACCTGGAGTGTCCGTCGCAGGTACGTCAGCTATAGTGGGTTCCCAAAGCTCATCCAAAAAATATCTAGATTTACCTCTGGATACTTAGTAACAACCCTATTCCGGACCAGTTGCTTCTCACTGACATAGGCATCAGTAGAAAGCTCAATCTTCTCATCTTCATATTTCACTAATGCTCGAAAGTCTACAATGACCCTAGAAGTGACTTCTGCTACCTTCTTATCTGCTGTCTCTAACTGAGCTTCAAGCTCCTTAATTTTCTCCAACAGTCAGGAATTCTCCTCGATAACTCCTCTTAACACTACTTTAGTATCTTCAGTCCTCTTTTCAGCGACATCAGCCCTCAAGGAGGCCTCCCTAGCCTCCCTTATAGCTTTGTCCCCGGTGCCCTTGAGCATCTTGACATCGGCTTGGTGCTTCCTCACCTTAGCCGAAAGGTTATGGCAGCTCTCCATATACTCATTTAGATAATAGGTAAGCTATCAAGAAAAATCTCTTTTCAGTGTACATGATAAGTAAATGCTTAACGTAAACAAAACTGCAGAAACTCAAACCCACCCAGATGAAGCTCTCCACGGCCTTTCTCCGTACCTTCCTGTGCGGCTCGACCAGTAGCTTGGTTGCATCAGCTGGGAGGAGCATTTCGGTGAATAGCTTGTGCGCCAGCTGATAGTCCTCTAAGGCCAAAACCTCGAGCTTCAGTGTAGTTGGCGTGGCCCTAGATGTCCCAGCCTCATTGGCTGGCTCATCTTTCGAGGAGAATGCAGTGATGGGAGAAGCTAGCGAGCTCGAAATTGCCTTCTCCAGGGTCGATAGGCTCAAAACTACCTTCTCTGTGGCTTGACTGGTTTGGCTTCTTCGATCTCTATCAGAAGCTGGTGATGTCGAGTCAGGATGGATCCGCACAATTCTGAAGTCGTCAGCGCAAGGAGGCTCAGGGTCTTCGGATCCAAAAGCTGGCAGCCATGGGGGGTGCATAATCCTGATACGAGTGCTCCGATCACCTGCAGGCTCAGCTATCCTCTTTTTATGGGCCTTCTTCTCCAATTTTTTCATCTTATCCGAGAGACCATCTCTGCAGCTATTTCTGTAGCCAAGGCAACCAAATGGTTAGTGTAGGAGCAAAATGGAAATTGAAGAACACGCAATCTTGAGACAGGTGACCTATGCATACCTTGAGGGGCTGCCTGGCTGATGTCGGTGTTGAACAGTGTCTGTGCTGACAAAAGCTCTTTTAGCATCGAAATCTTGAAGTTATGTAGGACTCTCGCCTCCTCCCTTTGGCTCTGATTCAAAAGAGGCTCCTTTAGCATGGCCTCTTGGGGTTCGCCCTAAGCGACGAACCACCAATTTTTACCAGACATCTGAGAGATGAAGAGAAACCACTCCTTCCAACTGTGGATAGCAGTAGGAGCATCCTGTATCAGCGAGCAGACACTCTTCTTCCTTCGCATCGACACATACCACCATCCATGCAAATCTGAATGCCTTTTGAGGCTAAAGAAGGAGAGGAAAAGTGCAATGCTGGGATTGATCCCAGCCAACATGCACGCTGCAATGAATCCACTGATATGTTGCCAAGAGTTTGGAACTATAGAATAGGGCGACATCTCAAGGTGTTGAAAAAGAGCCACGAAGAAGGGATAGAGAGAAAGCCTCAGTCCAGTCCGAAAATATTCCTCGTAGAGACTCATTCGGCATGGGGGAGGGCGGCAAACTCAATCATTCAGCCTTGAGATTTTCAGCTGAAACTTCGGAGGGATTTGAAACTATTCATAAAGTAGTATCACACCCCTTTCCATCAACTCGAATCGAAATCTCAGTGGAACAAAATCAGAGTCTCCGAAGGCCATCTCCCTTGCAAGAAGTTTGGAAGCGACAACTGAAAGAAGAGGAAGACTTGCGATGAAAAGAGACAAGGGTGAACCCTAAAAGCCTATGCCCAGTCTCATCTGAGGTTTTAAATAGCTCCAGAGTTCAAATTATCATCAAGTGATGCTTTCTTCCAGAGCATTGATTATTCTAAGCATGAATCTGTTGGATGGATGTCTGGCTAGGACACCACCTCCCAAGATCTTTTCAGTACCATGCGATGCAGCAGGAAGAAAAAAAAAAAAAAAAAATCAAAATACGTGGATCAGCCACAAAAGGGCTCACCTCCACGGGACATGCAAACTTCACTATGAAAAAGAAAATTTTACAAGAGGAGACCTCACCCTCAACCCTTGTACATCCAATTCTCTCTCACTAGAAGTTTTCCTCACAAAAGCTCTCTCTCTCTTGGAAGACCCCCCTGAACTCCTTAAGTGCCTGGCGACCGCTGTCCAGGAGCCTCCTGCTCCTTCTCTCTCAGCACTTCCACCTTTCTCTTCTCTTGGGTTTCGTACGGGCTTCGTATGGCATGAAAAACCGATCCACACCCTTTACTATTCGTCCACAGGCCTTTTAAAGGGTTAAAACAAGGTTTAAACCTAATTAGATTAGGTTTAAGAGTCTTAAACAAGCCAAATCAACCTCCTGAACCGTCGGATCATCACCGAAAACTCCTGGACCGTCCGATCATGATCGGTCCATGGAATAGTACTGTGGACCGCGCAAAACGCATGTGAAATGCCCACACAGTCCACAGCCCAGCCGTGGACCGCTCGGTCCACGGTGGACCGGTGCAAAGGGCCAGCAAGGCCGGCCCGCTCCCCGCACAGGCCTGCGCATGCCTGGGCCGCCACCCGCCTGGGCCGCGCGCCCACCTGGGCCACGCACCCGCCTGGGCCGCCCACCGCATGGGTCGCGTGTCCCGCACGCAGCCGCCTGCGGCCGCACCGCTGCCGTCGGTCGCCGGCGGTCCTCCACCATCTCGAATCTCGTGCCGACTTCGAAAGATCGTATCTCCTCCATCCGAGCTCCATTTCGGGTGATCTTGGTCTCGTTGGACTCTATTTTTTGCCTCGAACCTCGCTGTGGGCTCAATATGGCTGAATCTCGAGATGTCAAATTCTAATAATCTCCATCTCGACTCGATATTCGGCCTCCTCCAAACTCTGAGAGCTTCTGGATCTCTTCACCCCCATACCCTGGGGCAATCACCTACTGATCATGAATGGGCAAACATGGGAATCGAGCCAGGCTGCTCGATCCCATCTCCGTCGTATGCTGTGCTCCTCCTGACTTGAGACCTGCTCGGGGCATCATCCTGTGGCAATAGAAATCTCACCTTGCGACGTCGCCTCTCGTCCTCCCGAGTCTCCTGTCTTGTGCCCGATCCGCCTCTTGAAGCTCCACCTCACTCTGGGTTCCACCTGGCTCCCGAAGCTCCACCTCGCACTGGGCTCCCTGCCAGATAATAATGTCTTCTGCTCCCTTTCTTCCCTCCAACATAATCCTATCGCCGCGTAGCACCATCAGGATTTCTCCACCAGCTACCGTCCTGTAGCCTCTCGAATCCAGTCTGCTAAGTGAGATAAGATTCTGCCTAAAATCGGATATGTATCGGACCTCCCCTAATCTCCTCACTGCACCATCATGTGTCCTCCAACTGACCGTCCCAATGCCTCTGATCGCACAGCTCGATCCATCCGACAGATATACAGTGCCCTCACTATTCTCCATGGAGTCAAACTGCTCCTCTCTGTAACATACATGATAAGGGCATGCAGAATCTAATATCCACTGCTGGGAAGAAGTAGATACCTCATCAGATATCTTCAGGACATCTCCATCTAAATCGCTGCCGGTCTCGCTACAGCAGCCACCGTCCGATTTTTCAGTTGAGGGCAATCTCTGGCTAGATGCCCCAACTCCTCACACCGGTAACACCTGATTTTGCTCAAGTTCCTCCTGGACTTGGATCGCCCTCGTTGCGATCTCCTGTCGCTCCATCTACCGCCTCTTGCTCTTCCAGAAGCCACCAAAGCTGAGCTACCGCCACTTGAGCTTGAAGCTGGATTCTTCCTCCTGAGAACCTCATTCTGCAGTATTGCCGCGGTGACCTCGTCCATCTTGATAGTGCTCTTCCCAGTAGAAGAGCAGTCACCAAGGACTCGTACGAAGGAGGAAGTGATGCCAGTAAAACCAGCGCCCTAGTCTTCTCCTCAACGTTCTCGCCAATGCTGAGGAGGTCGGTGAGGATCTTTTAGAAGTGGCTTAGATGCTCCTGCACACTTTGTCCCTCTGTCATCCACAGTTGGTAGAACTGCCTCTAGAAGAAAAGAGTATTGGTGAGAGACTTCGCCATGTATAACTCTTCGAGCTTCGACTACAGCACCATCGGAGAAGTTTCGCTCAGCACATGGATCACCACCTCATCCGTCAGGTACATGCAGATGGTACTCACCGCCTGCATCTGTAGCCGTTTCTAATCCCACACCTCTATGGTGGTCGGCTTCTCATCACACAAGAGAGCATCGATCAACCCCTGTTGGATGAGCACGTCCTTCACCCTTGCCTGCCACAAGGAGAAATTGCTCTTACCATCGAACTTGTTGATCTCCATCTTGATTGTTTTTGTCTTCTCCATCTTCAGTCTTGCTCACCACCACTGCAATCTGCATCTTTGTACCGCCTTGCTCTGATACCACTTGTTGGGTGGATGTCTGGCCAGGACACCACCTCCCAAGATCTTTTCATACCACACGATGCAGCAGGAAGAAAGAAGAAACAAAACAAAAGAAAAATAATTAAAATACGTGGATCAGCCACAAAAGGGCTCGCCTTCATGGGGCATACAAACTTCACTATGAAAAAAAAATTTTACAAGAGGAGACCTCACCCTCAACCCTTGTACACCCAATTCTCTCTCACTAGAAGTTCTCCTCACAAAAGCTCTCTCTCTCTTGGAAGACCCCCCTGAACCCCTGAAGTGCCTGGCGACTGCTGTCCAAGAGCCTCCTGCTCCTTCTCTCTCAGCGCTTCCGCCTTTCTCTTCTCTTGGGTTCGTACGGGCTTCGTACGATGTGAAAAATCGATCCACACCCTTTACTGTTCGTCCACAAGCCTTTTAAAGGGTTAAAACAAGGTTTAAACCTAATTAGATTAGGTTTAAGAGTCCTAAACAAGCCAAATCAACCTCCTGAACCGTCGGATCGTCATCAAAAACTCCTGGACCGTCCGATCGTGATCGGTCCATGAAATAGTACTGTGGACCATGCAAAATGCGTGGGAAACGCCCACGCAGTCCACAGGCCCAGCCGTGGACCGCCCGATCCACGGTGGACCGGTGCAAAGGGCCAGCAGGGCCGGCCCGCTCCCGCGCGCGAGCCTGTGCACGCCTGGGCCGCGCGCCCGCTTGGGCCGCCCGCACGCCTGGGTCGCGCGTCCCGCGCACCGCCGCCTGCGGCCGCGCCGCTGCCGCCTGCCGCCGATCGCCGGCGGTCCTCCACCGCCTCGAATCTCGTGCCGATTTCAAAAGTTCGTATCTCCTCTATCCGAGCTCCGTTTCGGGTGATCTTGATCTCGTTGGACTCCATTTTTCGCTGCGAACCTCACTGTGGGCTCAATGTGGGCTGAATCTCAAGGCATCAAATCCTAACATAATCGACGGACTGGGAGTGGATGTTCAATGCGTGGCAGCCCTTGATGAGGCATAACTCCTGCCATCGATATGGTAGTTAATGCCAGCAACAGGTGAATCATACTCTAAGCCACTTTCAAAGAGGCATGCGAGAATGTGCTACAGTACCTGTGACGTGAAGGTGATTTGAATTCCAACTCTTCTAACACCTACACAATAGGTACGAATCACATTGCTTGGACAACAACTCAGATTGTAGCTCGAGCCATGCTCTGCTCAGAATATTGCTTAGGTCATTTATTTGCTGAATTATAGCTTAGATCATATTTTATGATCATAGCTAAGTTATTAGTTAATACAGATCAAAATTTGGCTAATTCAGCTCAGAATATAATTTGCACTAATCCATTCAAACACTACGAGGACTAGCAATAAATTGAACTTTATTCATTCATATCAAAATGATTATAAAGTTCGGATTACAGAAAAAAAAAAAGAGAGAGAAAAGAAATACAAGTCACTACCTTGGAACACCACCAGGATGCGCTTCAGAACAACCTTCCTCGACGTCGGTAGCCTCTTCAGTCTGGATGGCAGCGTCGATTTTGTTTGCTTTAGTGGAATAATGAGATGCTCTGGCAAATCTCTCTACGCTATTCACCATCATGGCCTTCAAGCTTTCATCTAAAAAATTGACTCGTAGAAGCTCGGCACTGTCAGCAGGAAGATATGCCTAAGCTGTTATCTTACACCTTTCGAAGCCCGTGGAGAACACCATCCTGCAAGCTCAGTTTATGATCTTAGCTCCCTTTTTCGCTAGTTGGCTTTCCCTTCTTTCAGCATTCGTAGTCAGAAGCTCCCGATCTACGAGCCGGTGCTAGAGAAGACTTTGGCTCTCTCTTTTCTCCTCCAGTTTCTTTTTCAAGTGCTTCACATCTGGTGAAGTTTTTTAAAGCTCGACATGTGGCTCTGGGGATGCTTGGACCCCTGTGGAAGCAGAGCCTTCACCCCTTAGAGGTGTTCTCTCCCTGCACCTTGCTCTTTTTGAGGTTCTGGCCTTCTTAACTGAGCTTCCGTTGGGACTCCTTCAAGAATGAACTTTGGAGGGGATATAATCTCGGCTCCTTTTTCCTTCGAGTGTCCTCCTCAGACGCTCTACATCATCATGTATTCAGCAGCAGTTTCTTTTAGCTTCAAACCTTTGTCTCTTGAGGTCTTCGATCCTCCTTTCAGCTCTAGATCTTTGCCGCTCGAGGTCCTTAATCTCCTTCTTGGCCCTCCTCAGCTCGTTGTCCCACTGATCAACCATTTCTCGAGCTTATCGGAGAGCCTCTTTGGAAGAATTGACTTTTCTGACCAACTTGGAATTGGTCGACTCTGCCTACCCCAAGCGATATCTCAGTGAGTCAATCTCCTCCCTCACTGTAATAAACTCCATTGAGGCTTCAGGGGTAAAACCAATAAAACTAGCTAAATAGTACTCGACCTATACAAATTGACATGCAATCATTAGGTGCTGCAAGTTGCAGAAGGCTAAGAGAAGAGATCTGAAGACACTTTACCTGAGCAAGAGATCTCAGAGCACCCGCTATTTGTTGTTGGGCCCCTTGCTCACCCATGTGCAGCTTCTCAACAGGAGAAAGAAAGTTTCTCAGAAGTTCTGTCACGGACTTGAGATTCTCTGCTGCGGACGGAGCAGAAGGTGCCGGCTGTGAAGTCCCAGTCTGAGTTATGGTCGGGGGGAGGCATTGAAGTGAGAGCGTCCGTTCCGAAGGCTCCCCGATTTCTATCGCCGTCATCGGAGCCTTCTCAGAACGACCACCTGTGTCCTTTACCTGCTTGGCCACCGCCAGGACCACCTCAGGACGGTCAGCCAAGCTCATCGATTGCGTCTTCTCCACCAGTCTCTCTTTTGTCGGAACCCTTTTTGACGGAGATTTCACCATGACTTCTGATGAGGCAATTGTTGGCTCACTGATTGAAGGAGGATTTTCGTCCCTCATGGCTGCAGTAGTCAATTCAACGATCGAAATTCTCACATCACCATCTAACGGGACCGACGGGCGGAACTTTGGCCTGCCTCTTTCTAGCCAGCACCAACTTGAGGTTTCTCAAACACTTTGGATCCATTTTATCTTTGAGAATCGTCGAGAGTCATAGTAAAAGTTTGGAGCAGAAAAGTCTTGCGGTTGTCTTCCTCATACACCCAAGGGGCAGATTTAAAAGAGGGCAAGGGTGAAGACAAAAAGCCGTCGCTTGTTGAAATTCAATTTTCGAAAAAACCATCAGTTATGTGGTCCCATCAGTCGCAATCATTCGCCGCATGCTTCCACCTATCTGGCTGATGGCATCACGTTTAAATGCTAGGGGCCCATACGAAAGCATGAGCACATGTATCCCCTGATCCGAGGTATAACTTTTGAGGTACTCCTTTCGTCTGATCCTTAGACTCAAAAATAGGAGATAGTATTATGGTGGTACCGTGAATACCTCGAATCAGCATGTTATCATGAGATTCCTCAGACCGTCGAGCTATTGCGGTAACTGCTGACCTAAGAGTAGAGTAGAGGTATGCAAAGCTGAGCTACTAACTTATTGCCTGCCGCGTGGTCTTTCTGGCACGTGAGCACGTGAGCTGTCCCCGTTATCTCAACTGACTCATTTCTTAATGTGTGCAACAGCTGTCCACCCTGAGTGGATAGGTTCAAAGGTAAACGTCTCCCTTGATTTCGCAGGAACGATCAAAGGTTAAAATATCTCGTCTGTAATGGCATGTTCAACGGCCCTGCAATCTCGAGATCGCATGATCTCACAGCTGTTCGACCAGCTATTCGACGATATTCTATATAAACAACCAAAAATTTCGAGAATCAAGGTAAGCAATCTCTCTCAGAGAACTCATTGCTACTCTCTTTGTTCTTTGAATCTGACTTGAGCATCGGAGAATCCTCACCAGAGCGAAAATCTTTGATTTGGATTTATTTTGTAGGTCATTCCAGCACCAGCATTCCTGTGCGAGGCTCATTCACCCTCTCTCCGACTTCGATCGGAACGAACAACATCTACTAATTCTTTTTTTCAGATATAATTATTTAAATCAAATATTTAATAATGTTATTTATAAGTTGAATTCAGAAAACCTAATTACGGAGATAAAATCATTCAAACAAGCCCGAGTTCTACGTTGTATCACTACCCCGTCCTCGATCCTGCATGCTATATCCCAGCATGAAAAAGGGCCTCCCAGCCGTCTGATCCCCATCACTCCCCACAACACAAACGCTCTATGTCGCTTAGCCTGGTCAACCAGTTTAAGAGGTCCACCTTTCCTCCCAACGAGGCGTTTTAGACTTCACGGTCCCCTCTTTGGGTTGGCATCCAGTCTCCATTGACCGATCATGTTATCATCTCCGTCTCTGTGAGTTCCCCCACAACCATAGCATCAATTCGCTATGTTCCCTTCTCTCTCCTCCTGTTCCTCTCCCTTCCTGCGATGCCTTCTACTCTTCTTCCTCCTCCTCAACCATTCCTCTCCAGCCACCGCCGGTCTCCTCGGCCAAATATGCGGCAAGACCGGCAAGTACACCACCAACAGCACCTACGCTTCCAACCTCAACCTCCTCCTCACCTCCCTCGACTCCAACACTTCCCTCTTCGGTGGCTTCTCCAAAGCCACCATCGGTCAGATCCCCAACCGAATCTACGGTCTCGCCCTCTGCCGGGGCGACACGGACGCCTCCGTCTGCCGCTCCTGTCTCGACACCGCCATCCAGGACGCCCCTAATCTCTGCCCCTACGCCAAAGGCACCATCATCTGGTACGACCACTGCCTCCTCCACTACTCCAACCAGCTCTTCCTCTCGACCATTGACACCTCGAACGAGATCTTCATGTATAACATCTACAAGATAACCGATCCCAGCCGGTTCGACAAGCTTCTCGACGTGCTCATGGGCAGGATAGCCGACTGGGCTGCCTATAATTCGACCAAGATGTTCGCGACCGGGGAGATGATGAACTCCACCAACCCTCCTTTTCCGACGATATATGGGCTGGCGCAGTGCACTCGGGACCTGTCAAGGAGCCAGTGCCGGCAGTGCCTCAGCGGCATCCTGGACCCGAGACCCTCCATTTTTGAGGGGAAGAGGGGAGCGAGGGTGCTTGGAGGGAGCTGCAATTATCGGTATGAGATATACCCCTTCTATTTAGGGGCATCGACGCTAAGGCTTCAGTCCCCGCTAGAGACCGCACCGCCACCGGTAACCATGGCGCCTCCCCTTATTACTCCAGCCGGAAAGGAAGGTAGTGGGGATAAGATTGTTATTTCTAGCGCCAGCGATCTTAGTTATAATAGCCTAGAGTTCAGTTTATGAACTACCTATCCGTTCTTGGTTTAAGAAGAATGCAAATAGATCAGTCTTTCCGGGTCTACTATTTAATATCTCATCTATTCTTATCTATTTATTTTCCTTGCAATTTGAGTTGGTAAACGCGTGTTTCTACATAATTTAGTTAATATGATTGATTTTGCCCTTGCCTGTTTTCTATTGTTTGCAAAGATAAAAATTTGGAATTCTGACTGCCAGCAAAACAAATTTAGAACATGTTTCGTCATTTATTGAGATGTTTAGATTCAACATGTGTTACAGCTGAAACTTTGTCTGTTCTTCGCTCCACCAAATGTGTGTTTCATGGGCTTATTTGTTTCTAATAAAGCAAACTTTGATTATTTATAATGAAATTTCTTACATCAATTTTGGTCTCCTTCAATTCCTTGGCAGTTTTCTGAATCTTTGGTCACATAATTATTCTGAAAATATTACATGTAACCTTTCAATATTTTTATTAGGATTCAAGCTTCTGAAATGTTTCCTATTCAGTGGGTCGTCGCGTGCTTGACTTGAGCCTCTCCCATGGCCCACAAATGGCGACTTTTCCCTCTAGCATCTAGCCCACCTGAAAACGATGCGCCTGCCCTCTTTCTCGAAAGTGCGGTATCGGTCCGTCATCAATCTATCAATAACAAATTACTTCCGGTAAATAAAACTAGGCCTAGATGAGATGAGGGACAAATCTTCTCAGCAGTACCATTTTGAGACATTTAGCTCAACAATACCTTGGTAACTAATATTAGCTGAGCTCAAATATAAACCATAAATACGAGTCAAGACGATTGAAATCTACCGCACCCTCACAGCTGTCTTTTTTCTTTGGTCCCACATACTTTAGTAGCATCGTAAACTGCCAAGAAATGGCACTATCCACTAGATTAAAATATTAGCACGTTAGGTGAAAACTGGGTCTTCTTTTCCAACTGCTTTTCCTCTCATGAGTTCAGGTTCTTGCGACATCACAGTAGAAATGGAAGACAATAATTGTGTACAAAAACGAGCGCATGGATAAAGAGAAAAGGGCCTATTTTTAATGGGCCTACAACCAACAAGCTATCTCAGTCTCCTCCCTGAACTGGAGGGAGCAAAACACATTAGATAAAACTTTCAGATATCGTGTCTGAATCTAGAGAGCAACCACTTAATCCCTCATGGTTCCGGAGATCACTTAACCCTGTAAGGAAGGAATAAAAAGGAAAAGCAACCAAGGCCCTAAAAAACTGAAATTCTGAAGAATAAGAATCTCAGGTGTTTGCGTATTAAACCTTAGAGAATTCTCCTTTGTTATGGATTAATCTAGAAATACATAAATTCTTGGTTGATCATGAATAAAATTTGAAGTGTCGAGTGACTTAAAGTAACAGTAAAAATCAATTTTTCCTTGTTGACCTGCAGTATATAAAGGTAACAATTGTATGTAAGCAACACAGCTAGGCATTATGATAAGTGCTGAAATATACAAGTGTTATTTCCGCAAACCGGCCAAAAAGCAGCCTTCTTTTTCTTTAAGTATTGAAGGGTATGCCAACTACCACCAGTTTATTCTTGTTTGATCTACTAATAGTTCGCACTATCATGAGTACACCAAATTAACACTCCCATAGGATCACTTTCTGATTACTAATCTTGGGGCAGAAAATAAAACACTTGGATTCTTCTTAAAAGGTTATCCTTCTTGAAACTGTATTTCTGCTTCACACCTGATCCACTTCCCGGGGTACTCAAGTCAGCAAGCTTGCAAAATAAGAACCATATGTTTTATAGAGTAATTGTTAATAAAATGTTTCCCACAATCCATTGGCCTTAATTTCCATCAATGTCACAAACATTTATAAAACACCACAATGATGCACTAATATGGTGTATGTCTTAACCAACAGCTCCATGTTTCAATCTCATCAATGTGTCATGTTGATATAGAAATACAGACAAAATCGGTCATTTGCTGATGCAGGAAAGGAGACAAATGTCACAGATATGGTCCTTGCTATTGCTATACCTCTAGTAGCTGCATTCCTGCTGATCTCCACAATTTGCATTTGCTTCTGGAGGAGGAAGCCAGTTGTAAAATTACCTTGTAAGTAACCCATGAATTAAGTGCTTTCTTTACACAAAACATCCAGCTCTTTTCTTTACATTTTTTTTAGAGAACTTCATTAAGATCTACCAAGTTGGAAAAGGATGAAATATTAGGTGAAGTTACTGCAGGAGTTAGACCAGAAAAGTTTACTATAAGCAATAAGTAATGTGCTGCTTGATTATTGATTTCAATGGCCATCAATGAGCCTGTAAAACCAGGTCCAGGAGCCCACAAGTCATCTCTTTGAGGGGCAATGACCTATTAACTGTTCTTGATCTCGAGCAGACTTGGTTTAATTGAGCAAAATTATTTTTGGAATTCTTTACTCCAATTATCTCATCTGGTTATCCTTATTCCTTACATAAGATTCAGTAAGAAAATGTTTGACGATAGTTTCAAAATTCTGTGCTCTTTCAGTAGATGGGACTAGCCTAGAGGAGCTTGCAAGTGCCAAGTCTTTATTACTTGATTCATCTACACTACGAGTTGCGGCAGCTAACTTCCCCGAAGAGAACAAACTTGGAGAAGGTGGCTTTGGTGTCTAAAAGGTATGATGAAAGCCTATTGTGTAAACTTCTCAAAATCTAATCTTAATAGAACTGTCCTCCAAAATAAAGATTTGTTGCATGTAGTTTTTATTTTTTTATCCTGATTAGTTCTATTTCTATCTTTAAGTTTTCTGGTTATAGATATTTCCTGTTAATCTTATAATTCTGTATAGGGACTACTACCTGTTGGACGAGAAATAGCGGTGAAGAGGCTGTCAATGATTTCAGCACAGGGATTTAGAGAGCCGAGAAATGAGCTAATTTTAGTTGCTAAGCTCCAGCATAGGAATCTTGCAAGGCTTCTGGGCGTTTGCTTGGAAAAACAAGAGAAGTTGCTTGTTTATGAATGTGCGCCTAACAGATGCCTGGATACCATTCTCTTTGCTATAATTTCATCTCCCAAAAAAATCTGACTGACCCCCAATAGGAACTTGTGCAGTGACCATAATATAGTAGAGCTATAATTAATATCAATACTGAACCTATTATTTGATGTTTGTTTATATGTAGGTTCTCATCTTCGAACTAAACCTAGAATTTGCATTTCTAGCTTAACCATTCTTGTTAGTTTGGAAGAAAACAAATGTCGGATCATACTTACATTCAACCAAGCCATAAAAGCTACCTGTTTCATATGCACTAATATATCTCATAAGACAACAAACCACAAGATATATTGGTATTCTTAGAAGATTGCTTTGTAAGTCATGTATTATTTATTCATGTATGAAATCTGACAAAAATAGAACACAAGGCAACATGTTCCCAAGCAGAACATGCAACTTTGGAGGTGTGAAATCTGAAACTAATATTCTCAGTTCCTCATTGATGCTTTCTTTCTGACCACATTTTTGGAGGTGTAACTAATACCATAGACTCTAAGACGACAGCCTTTTCTAGAAGAAATCTAACCAATCTCATCACATCTTTGCACCCTTTAAAATTCCTGATCCTGATCACTTCTTTGAGTTGCTTAAAAACCACATCTAATGGCTCCAACTTTAGAGATAAGCTATCAAAGATATCTGGCCAGCCCATGAAATTATTATAGTTGCTCCAAAACTCCAGTCGTCACTTACTATGTTGAATGTGTCTTCGAAGACTCGTTTATTTACATATCATCAGAACATGCATTTTATCTCTTCAATCCATATGAGGTGCTCTGAACCTGAGCACAAATGCACTGAGCTCTATCAGATCTCTCACAAGTTAAGATTCTCATGTGTGCGCAGCAACTTTATGGGTATTTCATATCCAAAATATTGCCCATAGCTTTCTAATGGGTCTGATTCTCTGATTTGATATAATTAGTACTTAGTTTCTCTGTTTTAATCAGAAGATCACTCTATATGAAGGGAAATGATTAAGGTGATCTAGAATGTGGCACTGATCTTGCTAGAGAAGATACTGATGGTCCATTTATAATCCTCCAAGAAAAGCTTTTGCAGTGTGGGAAATGGCTCTAGTATTGGAATTCACAATTAGCAACCATGATTATCAACTAATACAGATTGCTTATAAAAGCACTTAAGCACATCAAAATTTCAAATGCCATCAGATAGATAATCCTATGTGCACTACCTATAATCCCTGAACTGCATTTTGGAAATGAGCATTATTGGCAGAAAAAAGCCTAGGGCATTAGCAATGTTGTCACGGATAGCACCACCCACCAATTAGGAAATTGGTGCAAGTCAATTGTCACTTAGAGGTCAGAGTTAAAAGCTTATAAGTTGCCAAATAACTGGATTTCCGAAGAACTCTAATATTTTCTACTTTTGTAGCACTATATGGGAACATTCATTCTTCAGAGTCTTTCAAGGCCATTATTTAAGTTTTCACAGCAATTTCTTGAGAAAGGAAATAATCCCATCTTCTGATTTTTTGTTTCTTATATTGCAGCCTCATCTTCTCTTGCAAACCTATCTACAATTAATCAACTGGAATTTTTGTTCCTTCATTACGCCCTTTTTTCAAATAATATACAAAGTGTGAAATTTGATTGTTGTCTCCATTCTAAAATGTTGGTGATGGTTCTCCTGTATCAACTAGATTATGATGCTTCTTAAGCAAAAGATCATGGCTTTAGATAAAATGTACCGGTAATAGCAATAAACTAAAATTAATGTTAGCTGTTTTTTAGTAGAAAATTAATATTAGCTGTTTCCCAACAAAAAAAAAAAAAAAAGCTGGGAAGAGGAGGAGGAATCAAAACTTGCATCACAAAGCACTACTGATTTAGGAACTAATATGACCTATAACAACAGCTAAAAGGATGCAAGTTACAAGACCGCATCGAGCTCAAACCCTAACCCTAGCACTTACCTCTGATATCAGGATGATCTAAAAAGAGGGAACTTTTATATCCAACTCTAAACCCGACATATTCCTCTCACAAATTATCATCATCTTTGTTATAAAAAGAGGATAAAGAAGGGGAGAAAACAACCTCATAGGTTCCGGTGTTCAAGTAGATGGAGGGGATGCCCCAGGGCGTCATGGTGACATCTCGATCCCTTCTCGTCTGGTTCTAGGGCTTTGGATTTGGTTAGAGTGGCAATGCTGATGCTGTCGCCATCGCGGCGGAGGAAGGGGAGGAGGACGAAATGGGATAAAGGGCGAGGGATCTAATTATAATCTTCGCAACACTCTGTGGTACTCGCAATGCACCGCACGGTACGGTGCATCGCGTGCACCATCTATCGCACGATGGATGGCTGCACGCAGCCGCACACAGCGTGCACCTCATGGCCTGCATCCATGCGCAGCCGTCCATCGTATGATGGATGGTGCGCGGGATGCACCGCATAGAGTCCGCACTAATCTTTTGTATAAGAACGGATGCCTGATTAATTTCTCTTATATTTGGGGTTTGAACCAATGCCGGCATGCCGTTTGTAGAGATCATTTCAAATACTTGACCAGTGAAAAGAGAAAAAGAAAGAAAGAATTGGGGTAAAATATCATTTAATACAAGACCTATATTTAATTTTTGGATAAAAATAAATGACATTTTTTTTATTTTATATTGATTTGCAAATGCCCCATATATCTCAAATTACCATAATATCATTCCTACATTTTTTAATTTATTACAATGTCCCTCACTGGCTGCTTAATTTGGGTAGAGCTCGTCACTGGCACCTATATGGCAAAATATTTAGAGTTAGATGATTGATGTGGATTTGCTGAGTCATTTTAAAATGGAATAGAATATGACGTGGACTCCAAAATGTTAAAAAATCAAAATATCCAGGTCTTAACCTTAACCCCATCTCCTCCCTCAATCCTTCTCCTTAAGACAGCCATACAACCCCTACCGGCAACCCCCCGGCCACTGGTGCTGCGGCCCCCATCCCCCCGACTGCTGCCGCCCCCACCTCTATGCTCCTCTCCTTCTCTCTTCATCTTCTTTTCCTTCTCCCTCTCTTTCCTCCTCTTTCTCTCTCTCCTTTCTTCTCTTTACCCTCTCTTTCCAAAAAAATCAAATGTTGGTTGATGATAATACTGAACTGGTTTTGAATTCTATCCCTGAATGGAATTTTTGTCCATTTTTATTGGGTGTTTCTATTCTTTTATGTTTTTAATGGCATTTCTGTGGCTTCTATTTGAGAACATTGGACTCTTTGGAGATGGAAATTGGTTGAGGATGGAAAATAGGGTGATTAAAGGAAAAAAGATTAGAACTTTTTGGTTTTTTCTGTTGAATTTGGCGATGTTTATATATCCTTCATTGATTCCTAAACTCTAAGATGACATGAAAAAAGATTGGTTTTCAAAGGATTTTGCTACGAACTCAGAACTTCATCTTGTACTTATTACTTTTAATTTGGTAGTTGTTATCTATGAAGACAAATTTAACTTGGTCAGATTTTAATTCAACTTTGTTGTTTTAATTGTTTCTTTTTTCTTGCTGCAATGGGTTTATTTGCAGGGGCAGTGACTGGTGGTTTGATAGGCCTAGCAATGGAGGGCGGTGTATTCTGGGGGATTGGAGTTCGAGCTATTTCTGGAGCTCTTTTCTCAATGGAGATTATTAAAAAATCTGTCACTCTGTGGCATTCCAATGAATCAAGAATCTTAAGTGTTTTGTATATGATAAGTGGAAAACATTGGAAACAAACTCTGGAATTGAGAGATAATATCTCAAACAACTTCACATATGCTTGTAACTAGTAATCCTCTTGAAGTGGAAGCTACTTGTTTATAGACTTGAAAGATCCTTTAGCTTCCTTAAAGCCAATGTTATACTTTTCTTGCGTTGTTTTATATTTTAATCCTCATATTTTTTGAACTACAATATGCAAGATATTTGAATGGGAAACTTGATGCATGTCAAATAATGAAGTAATGTGTTTTTTGTTTGAAAGGAATAAAGCTTTCATTATAATAGTTACTACAATTTGATACCTTGATGTTTTCAGATTGACATACTCTATAGTCTTGAGTGGAAAGCTTGTTCACAAGAAGGTCGATCCAGCAGTGCGGAGTCAGTATCAAATTTAGGCAACTTAAATTTTGCCAAATTGAAGGGAAACAGCAGCATGTATTATGGTATCTATGTCATATTGAGCGGATGAGTACGGTGAACTCACCCTTCAGGGAGGCTCTCGATATTTCTGAAACTGGGGTTGTGCAAGGCATGGCAAAGGCTTCTGTTGACAGGCTCCCTAAGATCAAAATCGCAATGGAGAACAATGGGGATGCCTCCGGGGGAGAGAATTGGGTGTGTTGTTGGCCCTCCTATCAGATCCTTGGGATATCGCATTGGTTTTTATGGGTAGAGAATTGGGGGTGCTGTCTGCCTACAGGTTGGCCCTCCTGTCAGATCCTTAGGATATCGCCCCCACCCCTGCCTTCAGCTTGGCCCTCCTGTTCAAAAGCAAAGCTCTGTTCAGCACTCTATTTTGGAAAGAGTGTAATAATGAAAAGCTTTCATTAGTGCTCTTCATCTTCTTCACTCAAGTTTTAGAAGGAGAGGGGGAAGAGAAGAGACTTGGAGAACAAAAGAGAAGGTGAGGGAAAAAATTAAAAACAAAGAGACAAGGATAAGGGTGGGGGTGGGGGGGGCCTGAGGATGTGTCACATCCTGAATCCAACATGTGGGTCGGCTATATGATGGCCACATACTTTTAAGGAAAGTCCTAAAGAATACACAAGATCTGTAAAATTCTTTACGATCTTAACATCCCATGAATACTATCGATCTCAATACATAATAAATAATTTTATATTAATAAATATTAACCTTGTACATTTTATAAAATTTGATCATCCTACCATCGCTGATGGTGCTCTATCTAATTGATCATTTCAATCATGATTCCAACTGTAGCAAAATGCATATATTCTGTATCTCTGGAAAAAAGAAAGAGGAGGAAGAGGGATGGTAAGCTTTACAATCCAGTAAAAATCTCGACACATCCGTACCAGTATAATAATATAATTTGAAAATAACAATAAGTATAAAGTATAAAATCTCATATTAAATAATCAGAATAATGCAAACATCTATATAAATATATATCAAATATTTATCTTATCAAAAAAAATATGTCATTATATACCAATAAGTAAAATCTTTTGTTCAGTATTAGTTTTATATTTTGTCATCTGTTTCTCTTATCACAATTTTAGATTTTTTTTTTTGGCTTGAAACTAATCAAGATCATGCTTTAATCTTGGTCTGACCAAAATTCCACGCGTAAGCTCGTGAGGGCTGTCTCAGACATAAGCTCCTAGCAGACGGTCCAAAGCATGAGCTTCTGACTGACTATCTCATGTATAAATCCATGGGGGCTATCTCAGGTATGAGCTCCTAACGGACTGTCTCAGGCATGAGATCCTAACCGGCCGTCTCATGTATAAGCTCGTAGAAGCTGTCCTAGATAAAAACCCTTGATAGATTTTTTTCAGATATAAGCTTCTTGCCGGCTGACATAAGCATAAGCTCTTAAAGATTGTCCCAAGCAAATGCTCCTAGCGGGCTGTCCCATGAGGAGGCTTGTCCAAACCATATCTTTTCCATCCATTTATTTCATATTGATTTCATCAAATCAATCCAATTTATAGTTTGATCAAAATAAGTATATCATACCTATATAATCATATCATCAATTACTGATGTACATATATAGTCAACACATAATGTACTCATTTTGAAAAATCATACAAGAAGCAATAGCATCTCAAACATAATAAATCCATCAACATAAATCCAATGATACAAATCCAATGATAAAAGTAGTATATGTAATGATGATCATGTACAGGAATTCTTACCTTTATTGTCAATCAAATCTAATTATAGTGTCATCAATCCACGCTTAGCATGTCAAATCTATCACTATGATTCCAGCTCGTCCTCAATCAATTATCAGTATAATAAATAATAAATTATTATTAGATTTTTATTTAATTCTTAATTTACTCTTAATCACAAATTTTTCGATTCTATCTATAACCTGACTAATTAAGAAATAAGAATTTAGGATCTACCTTGATTTAGGGTTAGAGTGTCAATGCCCTTGCTTAATATCCTTGTTTGATCGATCTTATCTGTTGGGCATAAAATACCCTCGGCCGAAGTTCTTGGCAGGGTCGACCCTCGCGAGTCTCTTCCGACTTTCAACAACTGTTGGTGAGCTCCCGTCGCTCCGCCCGGACTCCTACGGCAGCCGGACTCCGTCCACAAACTTCTACAGCAAGAAAGACTCCGCCCGGACTCCTACGGAAGCCGGACTCCGTCCACGACTTCTACAGCAAGGAAGACTCTGCCCGGACTCCTACGGGAGTCGGGCTCCGTCCACAGTTTCTGCAGCAAGGAAGACTCCGCCCGGACTCCTACGGGAGCCGGGCTCCGTCCACGACTTCTACAGCAAGGAAGACTCCGTCCAGACTCCTACGGGAGCGGGCTCCGTCCACAGTTTCTGCAACAAGGAAGACTCCGCCCAGACTCCTACGGGAGCCGGGCTCCGTCCATGACTTCTACAGCAAGGAAGACTCTGTCCGGACTCCTACAGGAGCCGGACTCCGTCCATGACTTCTACAGTAAGGAAGACTCCGCCCGGACTCCTACGGGAGCCGGGCTCCGTCCACAGTTTCTGCAGCAAGGAAGACTCCGCCCGGACTCCTACGGGAGCCGGGCTCCGTCCACGACTTCTACAGCAAGGAAGACTCCGCCCGGACTCCTACGGGAGCCGGGCTCCATCCACAATTTCTGCAGCAAGGAAGACTCCGCCCGGACTCCTACGGGAGTCGGGCTCCGTCCACGACTTCTACAACAAGGAAGACTCCGCCCGGACTCCTACGCGAGCCGGACTCCGTCCACGACTTCTACAGCAAAGAAGACTCCGTCCGGACTCCTACGGGAGCCGGGCTCCGTCCACAGTTTCTGCAGCAAAGAAGACTCCGCCCGGACTCCTACGGGAGCCGGGCTCCGTCCACGACTTCTACAGCAAGGAAGACTCCGCCCGGACTCCTACGAAAGTCGGGCTCCATCCACAGTTTCTGCAGCAAGGAAGACTCCGTCCGGACTCCTACGGGAGCCGGGCTCCGTCCACGACTTCAACAGCAAGGAAGACTTCGCCCAGACTCCTACGGGAGCCGGACTCCGTCCACGACTTCTACAGCAAGGAAGACTCCATCCGGACTCCTACGGAAGCCGGACTCCGTCCACGACTTCTACAGCAAGGAAGACTCCGCCCGGACTCCTACGGAGCCAGGCTCCGTCCATGACTTCTACAGCAAGGAAGACTCCGCTCGGACTCCTACGGGAGCCGGGATCCGTCCACAGTTCTGCAACAAGGAAGACTCCGCCCGGACTCCTACGGGAGCCGGGCTCCATCCACGACTTCTACAGCAAGGAAGACTCCGCCCGGACTCCTACGGGAGCCGGGCTCCATCCACAGTTTCTGCAGCAAGGAAGACTCCGCCCGGACTCCTACGGGAGTCGGGCTCTGTCCACGACTTCTACAGCAAGGAAGACTCCGCCCGGACACCTACAGGAGCCGGACTCCATCCACGACTTCTACAGCAAGGAAGACTCCGCCCGGACTCCTACGGAAGCCGGACTCTGTCCACGACTTCTACAGCAAGGAAGACTCCGCCCGGACTCCTACGGGAGCCGGGCTCCGTCTATAGTTTTTGCAGCAAGGAAGACTCCGCCCGGACTCCTACGGGAGCCGGGCTCCGTCCACGACTTCTACAGCAAGGAAGACTCCGCCCGGACTCCTATGGGAGCCGGGCTCCGTCCACAGTTTCTGTAACAAGGAAGACTCCGCCCGGACTCCTACGGGAGCCGGGCTCCGTCGACGACTTCTACAGCAAGGAAGACTCCGCCCGGACTCCTACAGGAGCCGGACTCCGTCCACGACTTCTACAGCAAGGAAGACTCCGCCCGAACTCCTACGGGAGCCGGGCTCCGTCCACAGTTTCTGCAGCAAGGAAGACTCCGCCCGGACTCCTACGGGAGCCGGGCTCCGTCCATGACTTCTACAGCAAGGAAGACAACGCCCGGACTCCTACGGGAGCCGGGCTTCGTCCACAGTTTCTTCAGCAAGGAAGACTCTGCCCGGACTCCTACGGGAGCCTGGCTCCGTCCATGACTTGTATAGCAAGGAAGACTCCTCCCAGACTCCTACGGGAGCCGGACTCCATCCACGACTTCTACAGCACGGAAGACTCCGCCCGGACTCCTACGGGAGCCGGGCTCCGTTCACAGTTTCTGCAGCAAGGAAGACCGCCCCGACTCCTACAGGAGTCGGGCTCCGTCCATGACTTCTACAGCAAGGAAGACTCCGCTCGGACTCCTACGGGAGCCGGGCTCCGTCCACAGTTTCTGCAGCAAGGAAGACTCCACCCAGACTCCTACGGGAGCCGGGCTCCGTCCATGACTTCTACAGCAAGGAAGACTCCGCCCGGACTCCTACGGGAGTCCGACTCCATCCATGACTTCTACAGCAAGGAAGACTCCGCCCGGACTCCTACGGAAGCTGGACTCCGTCCACGACTTCTACAGCAAGGAAGACTCCGCCCGGACTCCTACGGGAGCCGGACTCCGTCCACGACTTCTACAGCAAGGAAGACTCCGCCCGGACTCCTACGGGAGCCGGGCTCCGTCCACGACTTCTACAGCAAGGAAGACTCCGCCCGGACTCCTACGGAGCCGGCTCCGTCCACAATTTCTGCAGCAAGGAAGACTCCGCCCGGACTCCTACGGGAGCCGGGCTCCGTCCACAGTTTCTGCAGCAAGGAAGACTCCGCCCGGACTCTATGGGAGCCGGGCTCCGTCCACGACTTCTACAGCAAGAAAGACTCCGCCCGGACTCCCACAGGATCCAGACTCCGTCCACGACTTCTACAGCAAGGAAGACTCAGCCCGGACTCCTACGGAAGCCAGACTCCGTCCACGACTTCTACAGCAAGGAAGACTCCGCCCGGACTCCTACGGGAGCCGGGCTCCGTCCACAGTTTCTGCAGCAAGGAAGACTCCGCCCGGACTCCTACGGGAGCTGGGCTCGATCCACGACTTCTACAGCAAGGAAGACTTCGCCCGGACTCCTACGGGAGCCGGGCTCCATCCATGTTGGAGTCCGGGCTCCGTCCACAGTTTCTACCACAAGGAAGACTCCGCCCGGACTCCTACGGGAGCCAGGTTCCATCCATGATTTCTGCAGCAAAGATGACTCCGCCCGGGCTCCTACGGGAGCCGGGCTCCATCCACAGTTTCTACAGCAAGGAAGACTCCGCCCAGACTCCTACGGGAGCCGGACTCCGCCTACGACCCCCAACTGCAAGAAGACTGCGTCCGGACTTTTACGAGAGTCAGACTCTGTCTTCTATCCCGACTGCGGGAAGGCCTCGTCCAAACTCCTACGGGTGCCGGACCTCGCTACCGACCCCAACCGAACTTCGGCCAACAAGTCTGGATCCCCTGACAAGCCACAGTAACGGACACCACTGCTCCACTCCTTGCGGCAGACCCTGCGTAGCCCCATTACTCCCTGACAGGCCGTATTAACGGCCACGACTCTGCTCCACTCCCTTTGATGGATTCTGTGCGAGTCCACCACTCTCTGACGAGTCACGACAGCAGACGCCGTTCCATTCCCCGTAACTGATTCCACGTGGCGAGCCACGGCGATAGCCACGATCCCACTCCACTACCCTCCGCAATAAATTCCTCCTGACTCTGGGCGGCCCACTACCAGACGGTTACAGGCGTCGCTATCAATTTGTTGCCCCCTCTGTCTATAAAAGGAAAACCCCAGATACGTTATTCTATAAGCTTTCGTTTTTACCTAAAAACTCTGCTAAAATTTTCGTTCGAGCACTCCATTCTTGTTGAGGCAGAGAACTGACTTGAGCGTCGGAGGGTCTTGTCGGAGCAACCCCACCTCCGGTTTAGACTTCTTTTGCAGGTTCCGACGGTGACCGCGACTCCCTCGACTCCAGCTTCTCCGACGCAAGCAGATTTTTGCACCAACAGGATTGGCGCTAGAGGAAGGGGTGTGTCTTCGCAGCATCCTTGTTCTTAAAGGAGCGCTCAACGGGACCACCCCCGGTCATCTTCTCCGGCACCCACTCCTCCTTTCCCCCACTGGATCCTCGCCCGATGCCTTCTCGCGAAGCATCCGCGTAGCTACCCACGGCCTCCGCAGCCATATCTCGGACCCCGTCTCGCCTCTGGTTTTCCAGGCCTCGCGCCCTCCGGCTATGGTTGCCGGCATGGAGTGGCCGGGCGATCGATCTCCGACGAATTTCGCCAACACCATCTCGGGAGGATCCCGGCAGGAAACGACCAACATACCGGCTGTATCCCCCAAGCGGCAAAAGACTGAAGAGCCCATAACCTTTACCGAAGAAGACACTCAGGGAGTCCAATTCCCTCATAACGATGCGGTCGTAGTTTCCTTGAATATAGCAAATTACGACGTCCGTCGCGTTCTTGTCGATAATGAAAGTTCGGCCGACATCTTGTTCTACGATTCCTTTTCAAGAATGTCCACTCTTGACAGCCATCTGAGGTCGATTAGCTCCCCTTTGGTAGGGTTTACCGGCGACGCCGTTCTGACGGAAGGAATAATAACTTTGACTGTGGCCGCAGGTCAATACCCAAGGCAATCCAGGCCCTGGTGAATTTCTTGGTGGTGAAAGCGCCATCCGCCTACAATGCAATCCTCGGCCGACCTGGCCTCAATGTTCTCCGAGCCATCGTATTGACCTACCATTTGAAGTTGAAGTTCCCCACCAACCAGGGGACCGGAGAGGTCCGGGGAGACCAAACCCTGGCCAGACACTGCTACAATATAGCCTTGCGAAGAAGCGATCAATCTGACTCCTACCCCATCGATGGACTGGATGCTCGCGATGACCTCACCGAAGAGAGGGGCGCCCCAATCGAAGATCTGGTACCAATCCCTTTGAACGACGGGAACGCGGAGCATGTAGCGATGATCGGCTCCAACCTAGGGGAGGAGGTGCGGACGCATCTCATTGATTTTCTACGAAGGAATGCGGACATTTTCGCTTGGGTTCCAGCAGACATGCGGAGATTGACACGAAAGTCATGGAGCATCATCTGGCCGTCGATCCACAGTATTGACCGACGAAAGAAAAAATCCAAAGTCATGCTCCGGAGAGGCAGAAGGCGATAGCCGAGGAAGTGAATAAGCTCCTTAAGGCCGGATTCATTAAGGAAGTCAATTATCCTGATTGGATTTCCAACGTTGTCCTGGTCAAAAAAGCAAACGGCAAGTGGAGGATGTGCATAGACTTCAAAAAGCTAAATAAGGCCTGTCCGAAGGACAGCTACCCCCTTCCCAGAATCGATCAACTGGTGGACGCGACCTCGGGCCATGAGCTCCTCACCTTCATGGACACGTTCTCCGGCTATAATCAAATTAGAATGGCGCCGGAAGACGAGGAAAAGATAGCTTTCATCACTAATCGTGGCC
>NC_025998.2:27489479-27640427 GCF_000442705.2 Elaeis guineensis | reverse complement strand
TGCCTCGTGGCTACCGTTTCGATCCGAAACCATGGGAGCTGATCGGGTACCTTCAAGATAAGGTTGAAGGGCGACCCGACGCCGGCCAAGGAGTGATTAACGATGGTATCGACGCTTATGGCTGCAGTCCTAAGCAACTCGTCGGTGAGAAACTTGGTTTAACTTCAACCTGTTGGCCTTTCCTGTTATGTAGCGTGCTAATCATTTTTATTCTTTCACTCTGTATTCCTTTCGTTTTTCTTCTTTCTAAACTAAATAAGATGTGATCAGCAAAATGATGAAATTATTATTCGGATTCAGAAGAAAGAAGCTTAAACATTTTCTTGAGTGAGATTCGTGTGTAAATTCTTTTGGCAAAAGTCAGTTTCTGCCACAATTAATGGTCTAGTATTGAATATTAACCTGCTTTTAATGACGTCTGCACATTCTCTTGGACCTTTCATGATAGGAGTAGGAACCTTGTCCAAAATCTTTTCTAGATCGTATTCTCTAAGGACGACGAGGGGAGTTGATGGACCTCGTCTGAGCTGGTAGGTGAGGGTGTCCGCACCTACATATGAGCTATTTGACTGCATTTTTAGAAAGTACGACTTAAATCCATGAAGTGATGGTTCAGATATATATACTTCAAAATCCAGCTAATTTCAATCAATAAATGATCTATTAGCATTATTTTTTAAGGAAATAACCAGTCCAAGATCTGTTTCTTGTGAGACGATCCCCACATCTGCTCCTCTTCAACGAGCCATATGCAGCAGCCCGAGTATCCAACATTATAAGCCATTAAAACGGTTAAAACAGAATCAATGTTTATTTGATTCTCCTTAGCATATTTGCCTTTCACCATTATAGGGATCTATGATTGTTTAGACTATATTTTACATGAAAATAACATTTCTATATGCTCCTTCCTTAATCAATATGGGTGCACACTTGGTATGCAGATTGGAGGGCCGAGCGAGCACATTGCCTTCCATAATGTTGGCTTGTCGTTTTGGTTTTTGTTTAGTATATAAAGCATGTGCTCCCCCATTCCTTGGGAACAATCCTGACCCACCCCTGCTAATTCTAGTAGCTTAAAATTTGAATTGGCTTAGTTTGTTTGCTTCTTTACTGTTTATCTGGTACAAACAATTTACTCCGCATTTGGCAAATTATCGTGCCGAACAAGCCCTGGAGATAAACCTGCAAAGCCAAGACTGAGTGTGCTCTGACCCTGTTAGCATATATGACACCAAAAACTAGTGCAAGTAGAGCCAGTACCTGTGTACATGGTGCTAGAAGAATGCAAAAGTATTCATTTGGTTTCTTTCTATGAAAACTGAGGATTATGCTGCAATAATCCAAGAGTGCAAATTTAGAAAAGAGTGGGAATGATCATGAGAAAACCCAATAACTTATGACTCATCCAATTTTATATGACTGCTAATGAACATATTAGAGGCCTTTTTCTTTTACAATACTTCTCTGTCTCAAGGAAACGTGGGTGACAGACATGGCAGGTTGTTTGATTCTGCACGATGATGGGAGATCGTTCTTTTTCACTCCAATCAAGCACCGAAATAGAAAGTGTAGGGATCGTAGTACGCCAGACGGCCACTGGAAGTTAACAAAGAAAACGATACTTCGGAATGGTGAAGGAAGACTAGTGGGGTACATGAAAGAACTCTGCTATTTCCATGGAAAAAGGAAATCTGGAAAAAAGGAACCAGAGAGGACTAAATGGCTCATGAAAGAGTATACACTAGATCATGAGCAGCCAAAGGTGAGAGGTCATCAGAAGCAATAAAAGTGTCGTTTCATTTCAGATCGGTTTGTTTCGGTTACTTCTTTTTGTTTGTAATCCTCTCTTTCTTGTAGATGGCTCTTTGTGAAATATACTCTGCACAGAATAAGTGTAAAGGCCGAATCCAAGGAAATGAACGGGGATTTCAGCCTCTAAAACTTCAGGAACCAATAGATTCAGAATCTAAGGATACCCGATTCTACCATCCGTCAAATGATTCGAGTTCCTGGGGAAAGGCTACTGAAGATGAATCCCGTCAATATCTAAAATCAATAGCAGAAAAAACGGGTGACAGCTGCGATAAAATTTTGTTTATGGCTCGGAATTTGGACACAGCAGGGGAGCCAAAATTCAGCAAACCTGAAGAGAGAGTAGGTCCAAATGAAAGAGGTGGGTTTTTTTCATCAAAAGAAGAAGAAGGATCTCTATCTGCTGCTGCGACCAGTGCAGGCTGTTTAAGTGGAGGTGACGGGCATACGGGGTTCAACAGTGTTGCGGGGGAAATGGATTGTATTCAGTTCATCAGTGGTTTTTTCTCATCACAGGAATCACCAATTGTCCACGCTGATGCTGCATCTAAAGAAGGTGGCTCGGTTGAAGTTGTTGCATACCCTGATATGCTGCCAAATACCAATGCTCTAGATATGTTGCAGGATAGCTTCATATTTGGATGTGGTGAGATGGATGGATTATTAAGTAACTCCCATGATTTATTTTATTGATTGGATTAAAAATTTTATGAAATTCGTAGATTAGAACAGTACAATCAGTAAAATTATGAAATTATCAACTGGCCTATGTTCATACATTACCCAAGAATATCTTTGGAGTGGCCAACCCATATCCCATGAGGCTGCCAAAAAAAAAAAAAATCTGCTGATAATTTTATTGATTGCATTAGATCAATCTATGAATTTTATAAAATTTTTAGTCCAACTATCTAAATAATTTTTTATAAAATCAGATATACATACCATAGTGATTTCGGCGATAGTGGCAGCGCTTGGTCCTGCATCATGTCCGATAACCAAGTCCAGCACACCAGAATTTGCAGTGTTCTTTGAAGCATTAAACTTAGATGTAGATGTATCAGATGAAAAGTCAATGTAATTAATAAGCAGATGATTCAGCTGGTGTGGTATTACAACCAGCATCTTGGGTGATATTCGGAACATCTTGACTTGAATCCATGTGAATAGCATCAACACCATCGCTAGATGATTTGACATCCAGCATTGGAGTCCCCGCATGGCGTATATTATCAAATCTGCCCTCCGTAGCATCTTCATTAAATTCCGCAGGAGAAGAATGCTCCTTTAACTACCACATGGTTTGAATTGCAGTAATTTATCTTGTTCTCTGTGTCTGGTAATGGCACATTAGACGCATCTCCAGCCCGATCAATTTCTGCGTTCATGTCATCAGAAGCTACCGTATTTTCTGCTCTTTTGCTAATGGTATCAGAAGCTACTGTATTTTCTGCTCCTTTGCTAATAGTATCTGTTACTGCAAGACTTCATGGGATAAATGACAAGATCAATCTTGAACCAAGCTGAAGAGCTATTAAAGGTCTGGTCGACGTAAATCACAAGCGAATTTGCAAAAAAATTCTAGAATCGATGGGATATCCTCCGATTGAGAATCTTTCGATGCTTAAATTAGTCAGAATCTTGAGAACAGATAGTTAAAAATGAAGAAGTAGAAGTTTGAGATGGAGAGAATTCTAATTCTTTTCAATGGGAGAAATTTAGTAGAGTCTGGGCTCTGTGAGCTTTCAATTACCTCCGGGAGAGTATCTTACCACTCTTTATAGAGAGAGAGCTTGCTTAGATCTTAAAAAAAATTTGTTTGGCCATTATAAGTTTGTTATTTACTATTATAGATTTGTTAGGCCGTTAATTTATTATAACAGAATGGCCGACTGTGTAAAAATTACGAGGCAGTGGCCCATATATTGATGAACTGGAGCATAGTTGGAAGATAGCTAATGCCAAGCTGGATAACAACTATCGAATAACCGTTTGCACTTTGGGGGCACATCGATAATAAGCTGATATGACGGTTGACATTGGTGAACAACTGAACTAAGTATCACATCTTCTTTAGTATTAATAATCATGTTGGTGGAATACCGAAGTAAATTACTGCAGATTGGCCATAAACCGAGATGAGCATTATACCTTTTAAAAGCAGCTTTGGGTTACGCTGATTTGGATGTTATACCGAAGAAACAAATCGGTAAACTATCGATGTGACATTAAAGAACATTAGATTCAGATCATCTATTGCTACATGTTCAGATGATGAAGTTGGATAATATATACCAACATATACCTCCCACTTTTCAGACCGAAGTAAAGTTCTTCATATCAAGTGTGGAAAGTCTTTTCAAGAGACCTCATCTAATTTGTATTATCATCATAAATACGCCATACCATTGACAGTTGAAAATATAAAATTTTTTAATCATTCGAAATGACACACCATTTTTTAAAAATGATTCACCAAATTGAGTAATGATGAGTGCTTAAAAAATCAAGAGTCCATAATTATTTAGGTGGCTAATTTCTGAGATTTGTGTGCTAGGTGTCTCATTGTAATTGGCAATTTTAGCTATCACATGGATCCTGTCTACATGGCTTGATCAGAAAGAGATGCGTCGAAAAGGTTCTCTACAAAATTATCAAATGGCTGACAAGTGGCATCAATCTGACAGTGTACCAAACCAATTCAGACCATTGATTAGCTTTATAAATAGGCCTGTACTCTATTCAAAAATCCCTTTACTATTTCTTCTATGCCGAAACTTTGTCGAGTTTTTTTCAGAACCCTTACATTGCCGATGTTGAAGAAGAAATTTCTCCACAATCACTTCGGAGAAGAAAGAGGTCAAGTTCTTCAAAAGCTTCATCAGATCCTTCCCTCTCTTTTTAGGTATTTACTTTCAGCTCCTGCCTCAAAAACTTGAGATTTTAGGTCTTTTCGATCTTTACTTTCCTTTTTTGGGTAATTCCTCCCTTTGCCTATTCCTTCCACCTATTTTTCTTTCTTTGTCTATCTTTGTATTCTCTTTCCTTTCAAAATGTCTTTCGAGAGTAGCAACGAGATCAGTCAGGGTAGCTGAGTACCTCGGTCGATCCAATCACTACTCGATTTCAAGATGAAAAGTTCATCTCAGACAGCAGCTGAGGTCAGCACCTCAGGTTGGGATGATCGAAAATCTCCTATAAGGGGACTTCTAGATTATCTCAGATCGAGTATCGAATAGTCTGTCTTGATTGATCTCGATCTTCAGGAACTTAGAAAAAAATATTTGATTTCTAAAAAATTTCAATTGATAGCTCCAGATTGGGATGGTAGGATAATTGAACCTCCAGAAGGTTGTGTCGTATTTTATAACGAGACACTTCGATCTAGTCTTCGATTTTCTTTATATCTTTTCTTCAGTAATATCTTAGATTACTATAGACTTCATCTAGCTTAAACCACTCCCCATGTCTTTAGGATGATATTAATGTTCATTATCTATGATAAATTTTCTACCATAGTGTTGGGCATAAAATACCCTCGGCCGAAGTTCTTGGCAGGGTCGACCCTCGCGAGTCTCTTCCGACTTTCAACAACTGTTGGTGAGCTCCCGTCGCTCCACCTGGACTCCTACGGGAGCCGGGCTCCGTCCACGACTTCTACAGCAAGGAAGACTCCGCCTGGACTCCTACGGGAGCCGGGCTCCGTCCACGATTTCTACAGCAAGGAAGACTCCGTCCGGACTCTCACGGGAGTCGGACTCCGTCCATGACTTCTACAGCAAGGAAGACGCCGCCCGGACTCCTACGGGAGCCGGACTCTGTCCACGATTTCTACAGCAAGGAAGACTCCGCCCGGACTCCCACGGGAGCTGGGCTCCGTCCACGACTTCTACAGCAAGGAAGACTCCGCCCGGACTCCTACGGGAGCCGAGCTCCGCCTATGATTTCTGCAGCAAGGAAGACGCCGCCCAGACTCCTATGGGAGCCGGGCTCCGTCCACGACTTCTACAGCAAGGAAGACGCCGCCCGGACTCCTACGGGAGCCGGGCTCCGTCCACGACTTCTACAGCAAGGAAGACTCCGTCCGGACTCCCACGGGAGCCGGGCTCCGTCCACGACTTCTACAGCAAGGAAGACTCCGCCCGAACTCCTACGGGAGCCGGGCTCCGCCCACGATTTCTGCAGCAAGGAAGACCCGCCCGGACTCCTACGGGAGCCGGGCTCCGCCCACGATTTCTGCAGCAAGGAAGACCCCGCCCGGGCTCCTACGGGAGCCGGGCTCCGTCCACGACTTCTGTCGTTGGTAAGACTCGTCCAGACTCCTACGGGAGCCGGACTTCATTTTTGATTTCGATTGCAGGAAGACTCCGCCCGGACTCCTACGAGAGTCGAACTCTGCCTACGACCCCCAACTGCAAGAAGACTGCGTCCGGACTTTTACGAGAGTCAGACTCCGTCTTCTTTTTCGGCTGCGGGAAGACCTCGTCCAAACTCCTACGGGTGCCGGACCTCGCTACCGACCCCAACCGAACTTCGGCCAACAAGTTTGGATCCCCTGACAAGCCACAGTAATGGACACCACTGCTCCACTCCTTGCGGTGGATCCTGCGTAGCCCCATTACTCCCTGACAGGCCGTATTAACGGCCACGACTCTGCTCCACTCCCTGCGGCGGATTCTGTGCGAGTCCACCACTCCCTGACGAGTCACGACAGCGGACGCCGCTCGATTCCCCGTAACTGATTCCACGTGGCGAGCCACGGCGATAGCCATGATCCCACTCCACTACCCTCCGCAATAAATTCCTCCTGACTCTGGACGGCCCACTACCAGACTATTACAGGCGTCGCTATCAATTTGTTGCCCCCTCCGTCTATAAAAGGAAAACTCCAGATACGTTACTCTATAAGCTCTCGTTTTTACCTAAAAACTCTGCAAAAATTTTCGTTCGAGCACTCCATTCTTGTTGAGGCAGAGAACTGACTTGAGCATCGGAGGGTCTTGCCGGAGCAACCCCACCTCTAGTTTAGACTTCTTTTGCAGGTCCCGACGGCGACCGCGACTCCCTCGACTCCAGCTTCTCCGGCGCAAGCGGATTTTTGCACCAACAGGATTGGCGCTAGAGGAAGGGTCCGTGTCTTCGCAGCATCCTTGTTCTTAAAGGAGCGCTCAACGAGACCGCCTCTGGTCATCTTCTCCGGCACCCACTCCTCCTTTCCCCCACTAGATCCTCGCCCGATGCCTTCTCGCGAAGCATCCGCGTAGCTACCCACGGCCTCCGCAGCCATATCTCGGACCCCGATCTCGCCTCTGGTTTCCCAGGCCTCACGCCCTCCGGCTATGGTCGCCGGTATGGAGTGGCCGGGCGATCGGCCTCCGACGGATTTTGCCAACACCATCTCGGGAGGATCCCGGCAGAAAATGACCGACATACCGGCGGTATCCCCCAAGCGGCAAAAGACTGAAGAGCCCATAACCTTTACCGAAGAAGACACTCAGGGAGTCCAATTCCCTCATAACGACGCGGTCATAGTTTCCTTGAATATAGCAAATTACGACGTCCGTCGCATTCTTGTCAACAATGGAAGTTCGACCGACATCTTGTTCTACGACGCCTTTTCAAGAATGTCCACTCTTGACAGCCATTTGAGGTCGATTAGCTCCCCTTTGGTAGGGTTTACCGGCGACGTCGTTCTGACGAAAGGAATAATAACTTTGACTGTGGCCGCAGGTCAATGTCCAAGGCAATCCAGGGCCCTGGTGAATTTCTTGGTGGTGAAGGCGCCATCCGCCTACAATGCAATCCTCGACCGACCTGCCTCAATGCTCTCCGAGCCGTCGTATCGACCTACCATTTGAAGTTGAAGTTCCCCACCAACCAGGGGACCGGAGAGGTCCAGGGAGACCAAGCCTGGCCAGACACTGCTACAATATAGCCTTGCGAAGAAGCGATCAATCTGACTCCTGTCCCGTCGATGGACTGGATGCTCGCGATGACCTCACCGAAGAGAGGGGTGCCCCAATTGAAGATCTGGTACCAATCCCTTTGAACGACGGGAACGCGGAGCATGTAGCAATGATCGGCTCCAACCTAGGGGAGGAGGTGCGGATGCGTCTCATTGATTTTCTACGAAGGAATGCGGATGTTTTCGCTTGGGTTCCAGCAGACATGCCAGGGATTGACACGAAAGTCATGGAGCATCATCTGGCCGTCGATCCACAGTATTGACCGACAAAGAAAAAATCCGAAGTCATGCTCCGGAGAGGCAGAAGGCGATAGCCGAGGAAGTGGATAAGCTCCTTAAGGCTGGATTCATTAAGGAAGTCAATTATCCTGATTGGATTTCCAACGTTGTCCTGGTCAAAAAAGCAAACGGCAAGTGGAGGATGTGCATAGACTTCAAAAAGCTGAATAAGGCCTGTCCGAAGGACAGCTACCCCCTTCCCAGAATCGATCAACTGGTGGATGCGACCTCGGGCCATGAGCTCCTCACCTTCATGGACCGTTCTCCGGCTATAATCAAATTAGAATGGCGCCGGAAGATGAGGAAAAAACAGCTTTCATCACTAATTGTGGCCTTTACTGTTACAGGGTCATGCCTTTCGGCCTCAAGAATGCGGGCGCAACCTACCAACGGTTGGTGAATAAAATCTTCAAGGAGCAGATCGGTCGTAACATGGAGGTCTACGTGGACGATATGCTCGTAAAAAGCAAATCTTCCAGAGATCATGTCGCCGACCTCGAGGAGACCTTCGACGCCCTCCGAAAATATAGAATGAAGCTGAACCCAACTAAATGCGCTTTCGACGTAACCTCAGGAAAGTTCCTGGGCTTCATGGTATCAGAGCGCGGGATCGAGGCCAATCCAGAGAAAATTTGCGCCATCCAGGAGATGGCCGCCCCAAAGTCGATAAAAGAGGTTCAGCGCCTCACGGGGAGATAGCGGCCCTTAATCGCTTCGTCGCAAGGTCGGCCGAATGGTGCTTGCCCTTCTTTCAAACCCTCAAGCAGCCGAAGAACTTCTGTTGGACCTCTGAGTGCCAACAGGCATTCGAAGAATAAGGAGCTACCTTGGCTCACCCCCGCTGTTAGCAAAGCCCGAGCCTGGGGAGGAGCTATTTTTATACCTGACGGTCTCTCCCATGGCTCTCGCGGCCATCCTTGTCAAAGAAGAGGTGAAGGTCCAGCGGCCGATCTACTACGTCAGCCGCGCTTTGAGGGACGCCGAGACCAGGTACACCAAATTAGAAAAATTGACTTACGCCTTGTTGATCGCAGTCTGGAGGCTCCGGCCCTATTTTCAAGGACACACCGTGACGCTGCTCACTGATCAACCGATCAAGGCAATCTTGCACCGGGCGGACGCCTCTGGGAGGATGGCAAAATGGATGATCGAGCTCACAGAATTCGACATCAACTATCGACCCAGGCCAGCAGTGAAGGCCCAAATATTGACAGATTTTATAGTAGAGTGTACCATCCCAGAGGAGGCTGAACTGAACAAAGCAAAGTTGACGACCTGAAGTCCCAACCGAACTCCTCCGAAGAAGAGGCCGATCCCTCTGATCTCTTTTGGGCCCTCTATGTGGACGGATCTTCCAACATGTCGACGCAGGTGCAGGCCTGATCTTGGTCAGTCTGGAGGGAGTCATCGCGGAATACGCTCTGCATTTTGAGTTCCCCGCAACAAACAACGGAGCGGAATACGAAGCTCTGATCGCAGGACTAAGGATCGCCAAAGAGCTGGGAATAAGTCAGCTCCGGGTGCACAGTGACTCTCAACTAGTGGTGGGGCAAGTCAGCGGGAGTTACGAGGCACGGAGGACAGTATAGCCAAATACCTGAGAAGGTAAAGGAGCTCACCCCCGCCTTTAGCAGCTTCAACATTAGACAGATCCCAAGGTTGGAAAATACCAGGGCTGATCTTCTCTCCAAGCTGGCGACGTTGGCTCCGGTCGAATTGCCCAAAGGCGTCCTCTTTGAAGTTCTAAACATCCGAGTACAGAAGAATCGGGCCCATGATGGAGATTGACCACGAGCCCAGCTGGGTCGACCCACTGATAATCTATCTCAGAGATGGAGTTCTCCCCCAGGATGCGAAAGAAGCTCGGAAGCTCCGGAACCAAGCCTCCCGGTACATCCTTTATGAGGGCAAATTGTACAAGAGATCATACTCCTTGCCCCTCTTAAAATGCCTCCGGCCTTCGGAGGCTAACTACGCCTTGTGGGAAGTGCATGAAGGAATCTGCGGAAACCATTTGGGAGCTAGATCTTTATCCCACAAGTTGCTCCGCCAAGAGTATTACTGGCCGACAATGCATCATGATTCGATCGAATATGTCAAAAAGTGTGATCGATGCCAGAGATACGCCAACGTCCAGAGACAGCCCGCCACCGAGCTCACACCCTTGAGTGCCCCATGGCCTTTTGCACAATGGGGGATGGACACCCTTGGCCCCTTTCCCATGGCGTCTGGGCAAAGGAAGTTCCTCCTTGTAGCGATCGACTACTTCACCAAATGGGTCGAAGCCGAACCACTAGCGAAAATCACAGAAGCAAAAGTGCAAGATTTCGTCTGGAAGTCAATCGTGTGTAGGTTCGGTCTGCCTAGAACCCTAGTCACTGATAATGGACGGCAATTTGCGGGAGCGAAATTTGCCGAATTCTGTGAAGATCTAAACATCTCCCACAACTTCACATCAGTAGCCCATCCCCAGGCGAATGGCAAAGCTGAGGTGACCAACAGAACCCTTTTGCAGGGGATTAAGACAAGGCTCGAAAAAGCGAAGGAAACTTGGGCGGATGAACTTTATCATGTGTTGTGGGCGTATCGAACTACCCAGAGGCTACCTACGGGGGAGACCCCCTTTGCCTTAGCCTTCGGTATGGAAGCCGTCATCCCAATCGAGCTTAAACTCCCATCGGCACGAGTCGTGACGTTCGACGAACATCAAAATTCGCAAAGTCTTAGAGCCAACCTCGACCTGCTGGAAGAAAGACGGAAAATAGCTCAGGTTCGAATGGCAGCCTACAGACAGAAAGTCGCTCGATATTACAACGCTCGGGTCAAGAACAAAGCCTTTAGAGCGGGAGATCTAGTGCTTCGACGAGCCGCTGTCTCGCAACCTCAGGACCGGGGGAAACTCGCCCCAAACTGGGAAGGACCGTATGAAGTCAAAGAAGTAGTCCGGCCCGAAACTTACTATCTTAAGGAACTCGAAGGAGCCGACCTCTCGCGACCGTGGAGCTCGAAAAACTTACGGATGTACTACCAATAACTTCATTTTAATTGAAAGTTGCATACCTGTATGTCTTTGGACAATTCAAACAAAGTGCATCAGAAACGAAAGGGAAACCTCATCCCGACAAAGTCGAAGGCCCGGTTCCATTTAGACCGGATGGGGGGAGAGACCCTGCAACGCCCATATGCGCCCCCACAGTCCTGTTAGGGACAGGAGGAAAACCTCGCCCTAACTTGAGCAAAGTCGAAGGCCCGGTTCCATTTAGACCGGATGGGGGGAGAGGCCCTGCAACGCCCATATGCACCCCCACAGCCCTGTTAGGGACAGGAGGAAAACCTCACCCTAACTTGAGCAAAGTCGAAGGCCCGGTTCCATTTAGATAGGATGGGGGGAGAGGCCCTGCAACGCCCATATGCGCCCCCACAGCCCTGTTAGGGACAGGAGAAAAATCTCGCCCTAACTTGAGCAAAGTCGAAGGCCCGGTTCCATTTAGACCGGATGGGGGGAGAGGCCCTGCAATGCCCATATGCGCCCCCACAGCCCTGTTAGGGACAGGAGGAAAACCTCGTCCTAACTTGAGCAAAGTCGAAGGCCCGGTTGTATTTAGACCGGATGGGGGGAGAGGCCCTGCAACGCCCATACGTGCCCCCACAGCCCTGCTAAGGACAGGAGGAGAATCTCGCCCTAGATTGAGCGAAGTTGAAGGCCCAGACTCTTACGGGAGCCGAGCTCCGTCCGCAACTTCTACCGCGAGGAGGACTTCGCCCGGACTCCTGCGGGAGCCGGGCTCCGTAACCAACTTCAACCGGTGGTAAGCTCCGATCGGACTCCTACGGGAGCCGGGCTCCGTCCGCAACTCCAATCACAGGGAGGACTTCATCCGGACTCCTACGGGAGCCGGGCTTCGTCACCAACTTCAACTGCTAGTGATCTTCGCCCAGACTCCCACGGGAGCCGAACTTCACCCCGACTTCACCTACGGGAGCCGAACTCCTGCAGCCTCGCTGAGAGCGGAGAAAAAATTCCAAGCGAAAAAGAAAAAGGAAGGCGATGGACCACATCAGCGACGATTGGAAAACAAACAGCATCCAAGGTGCAGAGAACCCTGTCACAGCAGGGATTGGGGCTCCCATCAAGAGTCCCAGCTTTCAAGGAAGCTTTCGACGCAAATCCAAGGTAGGATAACTTCCTCAGGGTGACGGAAGCTCGGACCTCCGAGCTCAAGCCCTGAGGGGGACACCAAGCCCGAATGGCCCCCAGGCGAGTCTGTGGCCACTGACGGAGAAGATGGGTCGATGCGATGGCAATCGAGTATCTTCGAACGATGCAAAAATCAAAAAGAAGCTCGGCAAACGACAATTCAACATGAATAAAAGGGCCACCGGTGGCCTTAGGACAATGTTAAAAAAAAAAAAAAAAAAAAAAAAAAAGAAGAAGAGAGAAGAAAGAAGAAGAAAAGATGAGAAAAGGAAGGAAGTTCGACAGACAACAATTCGATGCAAGGTGCGGACGAGGTAACAAAATCTCCTTCTCATTTTTCAACTAACAAGATGTACGTTACCAGACCCGGAGGGCTAGAAAAGAATACATTATTACAAGGCCTGAGAACACGGCTTGGAAAGGATACACCGGAGGCCGCTTCAAGCTGCAAACTTCTCTTCCCGTTTCTGTCCTTTCCAGCCGTGTTTTTCAGTGCGTGTGGCAGGCCTATCGGCTCTCGCCTCGCCTTGTTTCGCTCCACCTCCGAAGTCCCAACCCCAGGGGGAAAAGGATGGGATAGATTCCAGGGGGCAGTAAGGGCAACGGCAGCAGCGACGAAGACCTGTTTCAAGAAGAACCGGAGTCACCCTGGAGGCAGCGGTGGCACCAGAGATATGCGCCATCACCGAATGCTTCGTGACAGCCACCGTCCAAAATGCTCTGGCAAGGTCGGCATGCGCTACTTCCACCATCCCCGCAATAAGTTTTACTGCCCCACCGTCGATGCCGACCGCTTCTGGTCCCTCGGCCCACACGGCATCAAGGATCCCGCCACAGTTTGTGACGACAGCTCTGCCCTCCTGACCGGTATCACCCCATCTTGCTACTCCAAAATTCTCGGGCAGAACACCTTTACCGGCGGTCTCCGTTATTAAACCCCTGTTGTTGAAGAAATTCTTCCTCGAGCCTCCTTTGAAACGACGGGGACCTTCAGCGGCTGCTCGATGACCGGAGAACTCACGGACCGCAGTTCTCCTCCTTGCCTTCCTCCAAGCCCTTGACATCCCCTTGAGGATGGCCTCCGGAGTGGAGGACATGGTGGGGAAACCCCTTAGAGAGGAATCGGGGGGCTGAAGATGGCAAAGACCGGCATGGAGGACGCTCGGGAGTTGACAGGGGCACCGAGGGAGTGGCTGAGTAGCTAGGCTCTCAGACGAAAGAAAGGTGCCGTCCTTTTGGCAGAGTAAAGCCCCGAAGGAAGGGTAGGGGGTTTAAATAGGCAGCGGATCTTAGCGCAATTATGATGGCGGGCGTCTCTAGACCAACCGGTGCTTACCACGTGTCCCGCGTGTCCCACTCGCTGCTATCGAGGATTGACTGTTCACAAATTTCCATGGCGCGACGCTTGGGATCACATCTCGGTGGGAGTTCCGAAAAGACTCTTCGGGTCGCCCTAATCAAAAAAAGGGCTCTGGCATGCGTGCATTAAATGCCGACATATCCGAGGATGGTTGCGCCCGGACGTCAGGGGGAGAACTTCAGCCGCGACAACCTCTCCGTACTTCCTTCATTCGAAATTCAAACTCGAAAGTGGGGGGACTGGTGTTGGGCAAAAAATACCCTCGACCGAAGTTCTTGGCAGGGTCGACCCTCGCGAGTCTCTTCCGGCTTTCAACAACTGTTGGTGAGCTCCCGTCGCTCTGCCCGGACTCCTACGGGAGCCGGACTCCGTCCACGAACTTCTACAGCAAGGAAGACTCCGCCCAGACTACTACGGGAGCCGGACTCCGTCCACGACTTCTACAGCAAGGAAGACTCCGCCCGGACTCCTACGGGAGCCGGGCTCCGTCCACAGTTTCTGCAGTAAGGAAGACTCCGTCCGAACTCCTACGGGAGCCGGGCTCCGTCCACGACTTCTACAGCAAGGAAGACTCCGCCCGGACTCCTACGGGAGCCGGGCTCCGTCCACAGTTTCTGCAGCAAGGAAGACTCCGCCCGGACTCCTAGGGAGCCGGGCTCCTTCCACGACTTCTACAGCAAGGAAGACTCCGCCCAGACTCCTACGGGAGCCGGGCTCCGTCCACAGTTTCTGCAGCAAGGAAGACTCCGCCCGGACTCCTACGGGAGTCGGGCTCCATCCACGACTTCTACAGCAAGGAAGACTCCGCCCGGACTCCTACGGGAGCCGGGCTCCGTCCACAGTTTCTGCAGCAAGGAAGACTCCGCCCGGACTCCTACGGGAGCCAGGCTCCGTCCACGACTTCTACAGCAAGGAAGACTCCGTCCGGACTCCTACGGGAGCCGGGCTCTGTCCACAGTTTCTGCAGCAAGGAAGACTCCGCCCGGACTCCTACGCGAGCCGGGCTCCATCCATGACTTCTACAGCAAGGAAGACTCCGCCCAGACTCCTACGGGAGCCGGACTCCATCCACGACTTCTACAGCAAGGAAGACTCCGCCCGGACTCCTACGGGAGCCGGGCTCCATCCACAGTTTCTGCAGCAAGGAAGACTCTGCTCGGACTCCTACGGGAGCCGGGCTCCGTCCACGACTTCTACAGCAAGGAAGACTCCGCCCAGACTCCTACGGGAGCCGGGCTCCATCCACAGTTTCTGCAGCAAGGAAGACTCTGCCCGGACTCCTACGGGAGCCGGGTTCCGTCCACGACTTCTACAGCAAGAAAGACTCCGTCCGGACTCCTACGGGAGCCAGACTCCGTCCACAACTTCAACAGCAAGGAAGACTCCGCCCGGACTCCTACGAGAGCCGGGCTCCGTCCACAGTTTCTGCAGCAAGGAAGACTCCACCCGGACTCCTACGGGAGCCGGGCTCCATCCACGACTTGTACAGCAAGGAAGACTTCGCCCAGACTCCTACGGGAGCTGGGCTCCGTCCACAGTTTCTGCAGCAAGGAAAACTCCGTCCGGACTCCTACGGGATCCGGGCTCCGTCCACGACTTCTACAGCAAGGAAGACTCCGCCCGGACTCCTACGGGAGCCGGACTCTATCCACAGTTTCTGCAGCAAGGAAGACTCCGCCCAAACTCCTACGGGAGCCGGGCTCCGTCCATGACTTCTACAGCAAGGAAGACTCCGCCCGGACTCCTACAGGAGCCGGACTCTGTCCACGACTTCTACATCAAGGAAGACTCCGCCCGGACTCCGTCCACGACTTCTACAGCAAGGAAGACTCCGCCCAGATTTCTACGGAAGCCGGGCTTCGTCCACAGTTTCTGCAGCAAGGAAGACTCTGCCCGGACTCCTACGGGAGCCGGGCTCCGTCCACAGTTTCTGCAGCAAGGAAGACTCCGCCCGGACTCCTACGGGAGCCGGGCTCCGTCCACGACTTCTACAGCAAGGAAGACTCCGCCCGGACTCCTACGGGAGCTGGGCTCCGTCCACAGTTTCTGCAGCAAGGAAGACTCCGCCCGGACTCCTACGGGAGCCGGGCTCCGTCCACGATTTCTGCAGCAAGGAAGACCCCGCCCGGGCTCCTACGGGAGCCGGACTTCGTCCACAATTTCTGCAGCAAGGAAGACTCCGCTCGGACTCCTACGGAAGCCGGGCTCCGCCTGCGACCCCCAACTGTAAGAAGACTACGTCCAGACTTTTACGAGAGTCAGACTCCATCTTCTATCCCGACTGCGGGAAGACCTCGTCCAAACTCCTACGGGTGCCGGACCTCGCTGCCGACCCCAACCGAACTTCGGCCAACAAGTCTGGATCCCCTGACAAGCCACAGTAACGGACACCACTGCTCCACTCCTTGCGACAGACCCTGCGTAGCCCCATTACTCCCTGACAGGCCGTATTAACGGCCACGACTCTGCTCCACTCCCTGCGGCGGATTCTGTGCGAGTCCACCACTCCCTGACGAGTCACGACAGCGGACGCCGTTCCATTCTCCGTAACTGATTCCACGTGGCGAGCCACGACGATAGCCACGATCTCACTCCACTACCCTCCGCAATAAATTTCTCCTGACTCTGGGCAGCCCACTACCAGACGGTTACAGGCGTCGCTATCAATTTGTTGCCCCCTCCGTCTATAAAAGGGAAACCCCAGATACGTTATTCTATAAGCTCTCGTTTTTACCTAAAAACTCTGCTAAAATTTTCGTTCGAGCACTCCATTCTTGTTGAGGCAGAGAACTGACTTGAGCGTCGGAGGGTCTTGCCGGAGCAACCCCACCTCCGGTTTAGACTTCTTTTGTATGTCCCGGCGGCGACTGCGACTCCCTCGACTACAGCTTCTCCAGCGCAAGCGAATTTTTGCACCAACATTATCCATCTATAGTCGAAATCGATAACTGAAAGAGATCATAAATTGATCATGATTGTGGTGAAAAATTATGAGAGAGAAAGGACACAACTATCTGGATGATGATATGTAGCAATCTAGGTGGATTAGATTCAAACGATTGGACCAATAGATCAAAAAGTAAGAATTCAACATATTCAAAATAAGCATTGCCAATAATGAGTGTTCTATGAAAATCAAAATGGAAATCAATATAATAAACAATCATATCAATATTGGTTTAGGACCCACTACCAAGGCCACTTGGGATTCATGAAAATGGGTCCAAATCCACCGTCTAGATCTATGTAGAGAGGGCAGAGAGAAAAAGAAAGAAAGAAGGGAGAGAAGGAAAGGAGAGAGAGAGAAAAGCCCCCTTTTCCTTTCTCAAAATAGAGGATGCCCCTTCTTCTTCTCTTGCTCAAGATGGCATTAAGAAGGTAGGGCCATGACCTACAGCGGTGATAGGCATGACAGTAGCGGTGGCAGTAGGTGACGACAGCGATGGTGGTGGCAACCAGTTAGAAGGAAAGAAAGAAGGACAAAAACAAAAAGTAGGGGATTGTGGTGACTGTGCTTGGATCAAGCCTCAAATCGGTAGCTCAGCTCTAAGACCTCATCCTAACTTATAATACAAAGGCTCCTTTGATAGCCAATGATGGAGCAGCGGTGGCGGACGGGAATAGGGAAAAATCAGAAACAAAAGAAAAGAAAAGCAAAGTAAAGGAACAAGGAAAACTTGTTCAATTGAATCTAGCAAACTCTGGCTTCGATCATCCTATCAATGGCACCATTGGGAACTAGAAAAGACAAAGAAGAGGGAGCTCGATCGACTCTGACGAGGTACGAGAGCTGGCACGATGAGAAAAATCTTCATGAAAATAGAGGAAAAAATCTACACAAATCACCAGTGATTAATAGAAGTTTAAGAGGATGCTTAGGAGGAAGATTTGAGGATCTTAAGTAGACTAAATCCTAGGACTTTTCACTGGAGTTTGGTAAGCCCTAGGACTCCATCTTCTATCGGAGTCCGAAGAAGAGGTGATAGATGTCCATCAGGAGTCTTTCTCCCCTCACATGCCCCAAAAGGATCGTTTCAAGTGGAGTCAGGCTAGTCTAACCCAATGACACGCCAAACCGGCCCACTTGATAAAAAAATTAGGGTTGTCATAGGATGGGGGGTAGCAGTGGCAATGGCCGGGGGGTCATCAGTGGGGATTATATGGTCATGTTAGGGAGAAGGGTTGAGGGAGGAGATGGGGTTAAGATTAAGACATGGGTATTTTGGTTTTCTAAAACTTGAGTCCACATCATATTCCATTCCATTTTAAAATTATCCAGCAAATCCACATCAATCATCTAACTTCAAATAATTTGCTATATAGGCATCAGCGGCAAGCTCTACCCCAAATTAGGCAGCCAGTGAAGGACATTATAATAAATTGAAAAATGTAGGCTTGACATTATAGCAATATTTGGAGATGCATGGAGTATGTGCAAATAAAGATAAAATGTAAGATGTTATTTATATTTTATCCTTAATTTTTCATTAATCAATACTTGAGGTAGTCTTGTCATGCATCATGCTAAGACTAGCTCAAATTTAATGTTAGAATGTTAACACAAAAGTCTACATTTCAAAATATATAGAACACAAAAATTAAGAATAAATGTCATTTATCTTGCATATACTAAAAGAGAATTTCTATCACATAGTGCTGCAATGCGGAACCTTCTGAAGTATCCATGATCTTTTTCAAACTCAAATTAAGTTATGAATTTTAAATAAAAAATCTTATTTGCTATATTGATGAAATATTTAGCAGTCTATTTTGATGCATACTTATGCGTGCTTCCCTTTATATCAATCTTGTAACAATCCAAAATCTATCCCATGTAGGTATCCAAAATCTATCCCATATGTAGCTGATATAGGACTAAACATACATCCATACAAATCCTCACATACTCTCCTTGTTTAAGCTCTAACATCCTTACTAAGCTAAAAATCTAAATTTAATCACAAACACCACGATCGACTCATGGTCAACCCTAATAGGCCCGTGCTGTAATATTCTTTAGTTCATATAGGCCATGGATTAGGTCCATTCTTATATCATTTATACGATTTAAAATTTTATTCAAAAAGACTAGTCAAAAGATATTATTTTAGTCACTTGGTCTTATATAAGTATTTCAGATATATTTCATGCATATCACTATATAGATCCTCACAAGACCTCTAAAGGATGGTTAGTACCACACTCTAAAGTAGAAGCCCTTTTGAGGAGAAACCTCATCAACCACATTTCGTTTGTGCACCCATTAAAGTTGCTGGTTTGACTGCCTTCACATGGTTAAATGCATGTTTGATGGCTCCAGCATAAAGTTTATATATTTTGGATCCTGAGGTCTTGTAAATCGTAGCCTTAAACTATAGAGCATTAGGCTAGGAATTGGACCACGAGTCAAGGACTATGATTTAGTCTATTAGAAGGATTTTTTGGATCTGATTTATTTAGGATAACTTCCTTTACCTCTAAATTTCTAGTGCATTTTAATTGAAAATCATATTTTCTAGTTTTAAAAAGTGACTGAGAAGAAAAATATTTAGATAATTAGAAATTAAAAATTTTGAAAAATATGCATGAATATGATATTATGCATGTTTACATTAAAAAGAGTAATTCAAATATTATGGATCAAGCAAAAATTATTATTCTAGTATGATTATGAAAATAATTATTTATATGTGAATTGCAAAATTTAAAATGAAATGATGTCCCTATTTTAATATTGTATAATACTTGGAACGAGATGGTTACTCTTGTCTAATTTCACATGAAATTTTTTAAAGGGAATGATTTTTTTGTTTCTAGAAATAAGATTTGAAATTTCAATTGATATTATTTATGAAAATAAATAAATAAATAAATAAATATATATATATATATATATATATATATATATATATATATATATATATATATATATATATATATATATAAGAATCTGATTGTTGCAGATATTATAAAAATTCTCTAGTTTGACTATGATTCGGATCTAGCCAACTGAACTTATCCTTAACTAATGGAGGTCAATAGATGATAGAGCAAGCCCTTGTGGACCTAGCCAGTCAGAGCTAATCATTGGCATACGTTGATGCTTCACATTGTTTACTCTCAAGACTAATATTTTTGTCATGGGATGAATTATGGCCGTATAATTCAAAGCTAGTTCTCTTTTAGACCTAACAGATTTTGACTGATCACCAGTACACATTGATAGATCGCGTGTTTTGTATTCACAGATAAGTCTCCTTTGAACCTTGTCATAAAGCTGATTATGGCCGTCATCATTAAAGATTGAGAGAATTTATGATTTATTGTAGTATATTTTGAAAAAAATTATATTGATAAATATATCTTAATATTATTAATTTAGTTATATTTAAAAAAATTATTTATGCTTGATCTTATTGAAGATTTGATAACTTACTGTGTCTGTAAAGCACATAATCTCTCTTCTATTCTTTTACATACAGAAAAATATATAAAGCTTGGAATTGAGCAGCAAAGAGTATAGAATTTTTTTTTTTTATAGGGAGCATAGGATTTAAAAAATATTTATTTTATTTTTTTTTGAATAAATTTGATTTTGATTTATTTTTATTTATTATGGATTATTTTTTTAATAAATATTTTAAATTAATTATTTTTATTATTGTTTAATTTAGGAATGTGTATGAACTAATAAAATAGGTCTTGAATGTTCTATCTGGTTAAATTTTATGAATGTACGATTGTGTATCATATGCTCAATTTGGATCATCGGATTGGGGTGTGGCGGAACGATACACAGTTAATGCATGCTAGCTTAGGTACTTGTATATTTAGACTTTGCGATTATTATATAACCTTATGTACTCTCGCCTTTGTGAGCATTAAATATGAGGACACAAAGCATGCCAGCCATGTCCGTATGCAGGCTTTGACCAGTGGAAAATTAAGCTTCCAAGGCCTACTGCTGATTTAACTCCAATCAATTGTCAGTGACAACATGTGTAAGATTGCTACGTTCCATGATTCCATGTAAATAATACTTGTCATGAGTTTGTAACCAGAACATTACAGATTTGGATGCCGACTAAGAAGGTTGCAATGCCGCTCGAAGTGTCACATTTCTAAGCCACAACTGAACTCTGGATTATAGCGCATTATTTTATCCAGGACCACTTGGCTACCTTTCATGGTCCTTATCGCCAACAAAGGAAAATTCTTTGTATTCAGCGTGCGGTGATTGGTCTGTGCAAACACATCCGTCCTTTTTGCATTTAATGCACAGTGGGAGGGGGCCTGGGGGGTGGGGGTGGGGGTGGGGGTGGTTGGGGGTGGCTTGTGGTGCGCAGAGAATTTCTCCCCTAACAAATAAAGAGTTTTTGACTTCTGTGGCCTTACTTTTCGATACAGATAAGAAATTCTTTTTGGGTTGGAGCTGACACACAAAAAAAAATTTTCGATCCAATTCGATTTTGATATTTATTGATTTAAAATATATTTAAAATTAATTAAAATTAATAATAACAAAAAAAATTTATATATAATATTATTTTTTTATTTACACCAATCAAAAAAATTTTAGAAGCCATAGGATAGCTTGCTATGAGTAGATAAGGAAGAAAAATAGCAATATATCTCTTCAGATAAAGCAAGATATAACAAACATATCTCATCCGATAAGATAAAATTAATCATCTGATTCTCCATACTCCTTCCTATTTTTATCCTCATCTATTAATAAAAGGCCAGTGGTATACAATCACTTCTCTCTCAACAATATGCTAGCTCCTTCCCTCTGTTCCTTAATTTTCTGACTTAAGCGTTGGAGGACCTCTACCGAAACCAACTCCAATAAATATTTATTTTATAGATTAAGTCACCGTCATCGAGTACCAGCCTACATCTCTTCTTGAGCCAATTCGGATTTAGCTAGAAGACTAGCAATAATAGATTGGCATCAAAGAAAGGACTTAGATCCCTTTACGGGAAGAAGCAAGGAGTAAACATCTGATTGCTATGGCACCATATAAAGAAACTTTGTTGCGTCGCTCCAACACCACCACTTCAAAGGCGGCTGGAGTCCAAGCAAACTCTTAGGCACCCCCACAACAAATGGAGGTGCTGCCTCCACCCTCCCAACCAATCATGGGGGTCAACTCTTATCAGTTTAACCTTCTCATACAGCAAGTGCAAACTCTAGCTGCTGTCATGCAAACGATGCAGCAGACTAATGAGATACATAGGGAAAGACCTTGACCAGCACCACCTCAACCTCCTCCATGCCACCTAGAATGAGAGAGGTAGAGTCGGCACAACCGACGTAGAAGTCCCATTCGAGAAAGGAGACGATCTCCAACCCTATAATCTGGAAGAGACTCTACTCTGATCCAATCTTATCACCAATCTCCACCTTAGTATTCAGAAGTTTACACCACTCGGGATGCTGATATGGACCACAGGCTTCAGGAGATGAACTGACAAATTGAAGCTCTACGCAACCAAGCCCCAGCTCAAGATGGTAAGCTTGGCTTCAATGCCGACCCACATTTTAGTGTAAAGATCATGCAAGAGCTGATCCCTGCCAACTTCAAGATGTCGCAGCTGGAGGCCTATGATGGTTCAATTGACCCTATAGACTACCTTGAGAGCTTTAAAGCTCTTGTGCTCTTACATGGCACCATCAATGGGATACTATGCCAAGCTTTTTCTTCCTCTTTGTGAAAAGTGGCTTAATACTGGTACTCCAATCTGAAGCCGAATTCCATCAACACCTTCAAGCAACTTAACTGATCTTTTGTAGCCCACTTCATTAGCAACAGGAGACAGCACCAAGGATCGAGCTCACTAATAAATATTAAGCAGAGGGAAGGAGAGTCCCTTCGAGCTTATATAAGCCACTTCAATGTGGCCACACTTGAGGTGTGTAATCTTGACTAGTTAGTCATGATGTCTGCCTAAAGACAGATTGCAGAAGTGCCAGTTCCTCTTCTTAAGCGAGAAGAGGTATCCAAAAGACTTCACTGAGATGCTCACTTCTGTAGAGAAATATGTCAACGTCGAAGAACCTTTCGAGCTGCATGGTACTCCAACTGTGATGAAAGCAAGGAAAGGAGGGAAAGCTTGAAGATAGGTAGAGCCCACCAAGCTAGGAAGATCGTCTGACTATCTGACGATCAAGGATTCCACCTTGAGACCGACAATCATAGACTCCACCTCATCACCAATGATCTAGGATGCTGCCTCAGAACCAATGATCCAAAACCCTATCTCAAAATCGATGACACTGGACTCCTCCTAGAAGTCGGCGGAATACATCGACACCAAGAAAATCACCAACTACACTCCTCTGAATGCCCCTAGGACACAGGTATTGATTGAGATAAAGGAGCAGCTACCAAGAGTGAGGAGAATGCAGGCCAAGCCCATCCAATGTGATCCAAATAAATATTGTCTATACCATCAGGATCACAATCATGACACTGAGGAATGTATCCAATTGTAAGATGAGATCAAAGAGTTTATCAGGTGCGAGTGACTAGATAAGTTCTTGGTATCGAAGAGAGTGACATGAAGCTCCACCGAATCCACCTCGTCTTTCTAAACTAACTTGGCAAGAAGAACCCACAGAAAACTGACCTACTGGTATAATAAATACTATCACTAGGGGCAGGAAGGTGATATAGTGAGAGGATCGATAGCTCTAACTAAGAAACAGAAGATCGAGGAAGCAATAACATTCTCCAAAGAGGATACTCAAGGAGTCCAGTTTTCACATAATGATGTGATAGTTGTATCTCTGAATATTACAAATTTTAATTTACATCATATTTGAAGGGAAGCGTGGTGGGTTTTGTGCGTATATTTTAAAAAATTTACAACAGAATATACATAGATTAAATAATTTAATCTACAATGCAAGCATAGATCAAATCTAAAATCACCATACAGGATCTATGACATGAACTAATATGCATGTATCCAAAATTAAAATTTAAAATTCAATAAGTATAGATCATATCTAGGTGTAATTAGATCATATCTAATTCATATTTAGATTACATCTAAAAATTAATTGAGATCATAATCTCATATCTGAGCGTGGGTAGTACATTACCGCATCCAAAATCTATGGTACTTAGTTCTTCATGATGTTTGACAGTCGCACATGCGTTCGGCCTCTACAGGTATCCACACGAAGCCCTTGTGTTAATCGATTTCTCCGAAAGTGCTAGCTCATGAAGACATCATATTTTGGCTGATCTAAGAGGAATCACGAAGATAAAAAATAAGGAGATCCTCTCTTTTTTTTTTCTGGATCCATGCATTAGATCTCTATAATAGAAATCATGAAAAAAACCCTTTCTTCTTAATTTTTCTATGCATAAGAGAGAACTTTTCTCTCTTCCTTTCACGCCTTTGAGAAGAACTTTATTTCTCTAATTTTTTATGATAAAAATTAGATTTAATCTGATTTTTCATACTAAAAATCTATGAGATCTTGAATGCTAGAAGAATCTAAAAGAGAGACCTAAGAGAAGAACCGTTCTTCTCTCTTCTTCTCTCTTTTTCTCCTTAATCTAGAACTCCAGGAAGCCCCAAACACCCCACCAGATTTTTTGATATTTCTTTTCTAAATATTCATATTAAAAATTAAATCTAATCTAATTTTTATCTTAAAAAAAATAGAAACAAAATCTGAAAGAAGAACTCCTTCTTCAAGGCTGCGCACAAAAAAGAAGATTCTTCTTCTTCCTTGACCTAGAACTCTAGAAAGCTCCAAATGTTCGATCAAATTTTTTTTTGATATTTTTTTTCTAGATCTTTATGTTAAAAATTAGATCTAATCTAATTTTTATTCTAAAAAAAAATTTTAAAAAAAATCTAAAAGAAGAACTCCTTCTTCAAGGCTGTGCATAAGAAAGAAGATCTTTCTTCTTCCTTCTCTTTCTCTCGTTGGGAAGAACTTTTTTTCTCCAATTTTTTACTGTAAAACCAGTAGAGAAATCTCTCTTTGATGCCCAAAAATTAATAAAAAAAATCTCACAAAATCACATAAAGATGGAAGGAGAGGAGGGGTGGGCATGTGAAGCTGGGGGCGTCAAACTCTTGGACGCCCCAACCCTCTTTTCTTTTTTGTGACAAAGGAGAGGGGAGGATGCCTCTTTTTCACAGAAGGAAGAGAGGAGGCACGACATCCTTTGGGGCATGGAGAGTTTTTTCATGGTGAAGAGGGAGTAGATGTGAGAAATTAATAGCACATGGATTGGTTTCAAGTTGGTTAAGTTCTATTCCAAATAGGACTCAAGATCTTGTTCCAAGTTTATCTAACCCTTAGATCCAATCCTAACCAATTTAGAAATTAATTATAAAAGACTAACTAATTGGATCCTAGTCCAATTATGAATCCAATTAGTCTCCAATCCAATTGAAGAATTAGTTAGATTAAAACCCCATTGATCCAGGGATAGAATCTTAATGGATATCAGGGAAGCTATTTGATAATAGGATTTGATCCAATCAAGCCTATTATCCAATAGGATTGGATCCAAGCCTATATAAAACTAATTGAATCATATTCAATTTAAAATTTAATTTGCATCTCTGAGATCCATTGGAACAAGTCCTGTTATCTAATAGGGATGCATTCAATCAATCCAAAATCAATCTAATTGAATCCAATTCAATTAGATCTGATCCAATCTTTATTGCTTAATTAAATTGAGTCAATTAATAATCATATTATTAATTAATTATTTTTTTAATTTATCAACTATTAGTAAATAATTTATTACAATCTTTACATAAGATTAATCATCAATCAAATTGATAATTAAATCCTTCAACGATTCAAAATCGTCGATCAGCCATTTGATCAGATGGATACTTCTATGTGTGTGATCCCATAGGTTCAAATCTAAGTCGTTAGCACAAGAACAATTCTTATACTAATCGATGTTATCATCTAGCAATGGTTTCCGACGTTTGGATAGGCCGAATGTATATCCAGCAATACTCTAGAACCCAAGTGGATATAGTTACCGTATAATTTATCTCTTTGATGCTTGATGCTCAAGGATGACTAAGGATTAAACTGTCAATCCAGGAAGAGTGGTTCACATTGTGTCTCAATCTTAAAAATTCTGTGACTTCTTACTAGGACTACTTTGATCAAAGTTTTACTGAATTGAAACATAGTGATGTATCATCTCTAATTTTACTTGGAGTAGTTAATCTCATTTTGACTCATACTCAGACTTCACAAGTACTTGACTGTAGCTAAAAATCTTTTATCACCAAATTAGAAATTCGGATAGCCCGATACTAAAGCATAGTGAGTTACTTGCAAGTCATCGAGGTAGCCTCAGGTCCGAGGGACACTTATACACATATCCCATCAGAGTAATTCTTGACAGCAGAGTGCTCCAAAAGTGATCATGCTCAGTGAAATGTACTCCTACACATTACTCATATGCCATACTCATGTCATCACATGCCTTGGTTAAGAGGATAACCAACTAATATGGCACACAACGACCTACACTTGATATAATTATCATCCTTATAACAATTGTATCATTTGATCACGAGAAGGATTTAAGAACCACACAATAAATCCTTCTTTATCATTTTGGAAGTAGTTCTAAGGATTTCATCATAACATATGAGTTTTATTTTGGAAGATATATTCCTTATAATGAATCTGTCAGATAACATCTATCATTTTATAATTAATATACATGTATAGAGCACAATCATCTACAATGTAGATGATTGGCTTTAGGACACAATTCTCAACAACTTTCACTTGAATTAAAGTTAATCAGATTTGGTATCAAATATCCATCTTTTATTTTAGATCATCAAACTCTTTAGATCCGATTGCTCTAGTCAATGGATTGGTCAAGTTCTCCTTTCAGTCGATCTTCCTAAGGTTGACTTTATTTCAATCTTATCGAACAAGTTGATTGCAATGCAGAAAATATTTAGTTCTTAGATGGAACATCAATGCTTCAGCTTGATGAGTTATGGCTCCAATATTACTGTCGATATAGAACGATCGAAAAAATCAATGGAGGGTGCCACTCCATACTCATTGATGAACTTTCATAACCAAACAACTTCTTTACCAGCATCAAATGCTACAAAGAACTCCATATCGCAAATAAAACTAGCTACTGAATACTGCATGAAACCTTTCCAGCATGTCGCTCCTCTTTTTAGGATAAAAATATAACCTGGCACAACTTTATCATTTCAATCCGACTAGAAACTGAAATCAATATTCTACAAATTTTAAGTTAGATTCTCCATAAATGAGCCATTGATCCTTAATATTTTATAAATACTTAAGGATAGTTTTCATAACCTTTCAAATCTTTATGGAGAACAGAAATGATAATCAAATTTTCATTCTCTGTAATGTAAGGATGTCATTCTCGATTAAAAAAAATTCATCCAAATAATACAAAGAATACTTTTATAGAACTGTTAGTCCATTTGTACATATAGAATTCTGCTTCGTTCTCAATGAAGCCATATGTTCAAAACATATATTCTAACTATGAGAAGTTTAATTCAATCCGAATGGATATAAGGATTGCCATAAGAAAAATGTCTCATCATAGTCAACACTATAACTTTGATGAAATCTCTTGACAATCGGACAGAATTAATAGTCTTCATCTTTTCATTTGTACCTTTTATCCATCTAAAATCCACTCACACCCTATGGGTCTTACCCCTTCAGGTGAATCAATGAATGTCCATACATCGTCGATCTTCATAGACTTTATTTCAGATTTAATAACTCCAAGCTACTTTTCAAAGTTAGATCCCTATACGACATTCGTATGGGAGATCAAATTCTCTTTCTGAACTTAAAAATTGAAGTATCTGTTCAGCTAATATGGTACTCTACCATATCTACAAAGAGATGTCTATACATCGGGCTCCGAATTTGATCTAATCAACTCTGGTTCTATTAGTTTGTGTTAGAGTCGGTTCCTCTACTATCAAGCTTCACCAAGCTTGGTCTTAATAGTATCAGTTTCTTCATCAAAAATTTTATTTTTCAAAAAGAATACCTTAAGATTCATGAACATCTCATATCCATCAGAAAAGTAGAAGAAATATTTTTAATTTAATATTTATCAAATAAAGATCCAAACTAGTCAGTTTGTGAATATTTTACATAAGTTCAACACTCCAAACCCTAAGATAAGAGAGTATTGAATTATCCAAATACATATCTTATATGAAGTTTTGATGATCGCTCAGAACATTCTTGAGCACATATCAAGTAGTCTCTAAAGCATAACTTCTGACTGACTAGCAAACCCACAGTAGATCGAACCATGTCTAACAAATTTCAATTCTTCCTTTCAAACATCCTTTTAAATATGGTATCCTAGGAGAGGTCCATTGAGAGAAAATCTAATTCTCTTCAAGATATGTCAAAAATTTATTGTAAAAGTATTCACTTCATCAGTTTAACTGATGAGTTATAATACTCTTTGCAGTTTATTTTTCTATCTCATTATGGAATCGTTTAAACATTTCAATCGATTCAGATTTGTGCTTCATAAGCAAGACGCAGCCACGCCAAGATAGATCGTCAGAGATTTTAATGAAGTAGTAAAGCTCTCTTCTGGCACTTATGTTCATGAGTGTAAATATATTAATATGTATGATACTCAGAACATCACTGGCTTATTCACCCTTTTCAATAAAAGGTGATTAAGTCAACTATGCTAAAAGCAGGTTTTAGTGACATTATCTAATCTAGGATGCTAGTAAGATGTGTACTTTATACTAATAGACTATGATACTGGATTTATGTCATTTTCAATTGTCCACTTATTATTGCAGTATCATTAACAATGATATCACAGTAATCATTCTTATTGACACCATCAATAAGATTGGACAGTAGTGACAATCACTTAAAATACATCTTCAGGATTGAAAACAAGCTTGACGGCTTTTAATGTTAAGACTGGAACATACTTCCATCTCTTACATTGAGGAGTCTTTTTCTATTTACAAATCTTCTACTATCCTGAAGTTTTTTGTAACTATTTGCAAATATGACTTGTACTATCGGTATCTTATACCCTGATAGTAGTATTACCAATAGAGAAACTTCAAAAAGTTATCATATAACATCTTGACCAGCAACAATTTATTGATTTTTTTTAAGCCTGTTTGGGTTAGCCTAAGACTTCTTGATCATTTCACTCAAAAACTATATTCAACTTCTGATATTGACTATCGAAGTTAGGTTGATAATGTTGTCACTGTTTAACAATGAATAAAGTGATAATATTATAATAATTTCTAAAAAAAGAATAATTGATCTATTAGTATTTGAATTATTTTAAGTCTAAAGATTTAAACTTTAATCTAAAGGTTCTCTCACTATTTTATACGAATTGATAGCCTCTACCTCCAATCTAAGGAATTACTTTAATTCTTTAGTAGGTACTAGAATCCACACAGACTATATTCAGATCCGAGTGTGGTTCGCCCAATCCTAGTGCATCCATAAGTAGGTTCATAACCAATTATTTCTCCAAATAATTTCTAGCAATCAGATTTTGCCCCAGGCATCCCTTTAGCAGGCGTGTGGCATCTCCACTGAAAATTCTGATTAGGTCCAACCATTAACATGACAATATCAAGTACATCTAACAAATGGATGTCTAGGTTTGAGTGTAGCTCGATCAATCTGAACATTGATCTGAAGGTATAATAAGATGGTCATATGATGGATGATAATTTTAATACGTAATAGACACCAGGTGTGTGGTGCCTCTAATGCCTATTTAGAATATTGGACTCATTATCACGCACCTTAATGGGAGGCTATGATCTAGTTATTCCCATAAGTAGCTCATTTTATGGATCTAATAATTTAAAAAATTTGATTAATTTATTTTATAAAATATCAATCAACTTATAAATCATAAATTCTCCCACTGACTTTACCAAGTTATGTAAAGGATTAGTGACTAGCATGTCTGACTAGCGCATCGTAAATCCTCCCACTGACTTCACCAAGTCATGAGAAGGACTAAAGACAAGTTAGTCCAATCGATAAATCGATCTAAGGCACCTAAATCAATCATACTAATTAACCTTAATGATATGGGTTAACTTGAGTCACTTAGTGATCTAATCAATTTAATGACTCAGGTTCAACCTTTGAGCCTCAATCAAGGTTTATTTGGTTTAATCAAAGATATGAACTTGATCAACTATAATTATTGTGTTTGATCTAGAGTACTCTTGACCTAATTTAAATCAACTATTAGTTAGATTTGATCAACTACTCTTTTTAGTCCATTAGGTCTTCAATTTTTAATTTTAGGTCTAATCCAACTAAAAAGATCTGATTTGAGTTAACCCATACCTCATGTTTTATGCAATATCATTAGATCTTTAATCACAATTCTAGATCTAAAATATATTTCTTAATTCTTAATTTAGTATAGCATTAATATGGATTAAGATTATTAATTAAAATTATTTTAATTTTTATAAAATAATTTTACATCATTTTTATGCAAAATTTTCTGTTTCAAAAACTAGATTGGCTCATCTCTGAACTGAGTTGGCTCACTTCAGTGGGTCGACTAAGTCTAATACTTAGTTGGCTAACTCAATATAAATAGTAATCATTACTGTTTGGTCCACGATAACTGAATTGGATCAATCAGTATTGAACCGTTTAAAGTATAAGACTGGATCGACTCAGTTCAAAATTAGTCGGCTCAGTTGGCGTGCCAACAAGTACCATATTATTTCAGATCTAAAAATTCTCGCATAAACTGAAATAAAATCAATCATAATAAATTTTAGATCATATCTAAATATTTTATAATTCTAAATTTTATTTTTATGATTAAAATAATTTTAATCATATAAATTAGATATTTTATTTTTCATACAACTCATGCTTCGTATCACATCCAACAAATCCTAGGGTTTCAACATCTAGAATTTTACAAAAAAATAAATTTTCTTCTTTCACTTTCTTCTTCATGGGACCTCATAATGGCACCCCTATATACCATGAAGAGCACCCCATTGAATGAGAAGAGAGGATCATGTAACCCTACTTGCTCTTATAACCGGACGGTCGGATGATTACCCAATCTGAGTACTTTGCCACTCAGAATATCTAATCTAATTCACATATCATATATACAAAAATTTAGATTAAATTTAAATTATATTAGATCTGATTTTATATTAGATCATATCTAAAATCAGATCATAACACATCTCATGCATCGCTAAATTTAGATTTCAACTCTATATGCATATACGTTCATGTCATAATGAACCTGGCTCTGATACTATTTGAAGGGAAGTATGGTGGAGTTTGTTCAAGCATTTTAAAAAATTTATAATGAAATATATATAAATTAAATAATTTAATCTATAATACATGCATAGATTAAATCTAAAATTACCATACAGAATCTATGACATGAACTAATATACATGTATCCAAAATTAATATCTAAAATTCAGAAGTATAGATCATATCTATATGTAATTAGATCATATCTAATTCATATTTAGATCATATCTAAAAGTTAATTGAGATCATAACCTTATACTTGAGCGCGGATAGTAGATTATCGCATTCGAAATCTATGATACTTGGTTCTTCATAATGCTTGACAATCTCACATGTGTTCGGCCTCTATAGGTATCTACACGAAGCTCTTGTGCTGATCGATCTCTTCGGGAGTGCTAGCTCGCGAAGACATCATACTTTGACTGATCTAAGAGAAATCATAAAGATAAAGAATAAGGAGATCCTCTCTTTTTTTTTCTGGATCTACGCATCAGATCTCTACAATAGAGATCAAGAGAAAAAATTTTTTTTTCTCAATTTTCCTATGCATAAGAGAGAACCTTTCTCTCTTCCTTTTATGCCTTTGAGAAATTTTTTTTTTCTAATTTTTTATGATAAAAATCAGATCTAATCTGATTTTTTATACTGAAAATCATATGATATCTTGAGCCCTAGAAGAATCTAAAGGAGAGACCCAAGAGAAGAACATTTCTTCTCTCTTCTTCTCCCTTTTTCTCTTTGATCTAAAACTCCAGGAAGCCCCAAACGTCCAACCAGATTTTTTTCATATTTTTTCTTTAAATTTTTATGTTAAAAATTAGATCTAATCTAATTTTTATCTTAGAGAAAAATAGAAAAAAAATTTGAAAAAAAACTCCTTCTTCATTGTTGCTCACAAGAAAGAAGACCCTTCTTCTTCCTTGATCTAGAACTCTAGGAAGCCCCAAATACCCAATCAGATTTTTTTTTGATATTTTTTTTTAAAATCTTCATGTTAAAAATCAGATCTAATTTAATTTTTATCTTAAAAAAAAATAAAAAAAAATCTGAAAGAAGAACCCTTTCTTCTTCAAGATTGTGCACAAGAAAGAAGACCCTTCTTCTTCGTAAAACTAGCAAAGAAGCCTCTCTTTGATGCCCAAAAATTAATAAAAAAAATATCACAAAATCACATAAAGATAGAAAGAGAGGAGGGTTGGGCGTGTGAAGCTTGGGGCATCAAACTCTTGGATGCCCCAACCCTCTTTTCTTTTTGCAACAAAGGAGAGGGGAGGATGCCTCTTTTTCATGGAAGAAAGAGAGGAGGTGCAGCATCCTTTAGGGTGTGGAGAGTTTTTTCACAGTGAAGAGGGAGTGGACGTGAGAAATTAATAGCACATGGGTTGGTTTCAAGTTGGTTAAGTCTCATTCCAAATAGGACTCAAGATCTTGTTCCAATTCTAACGAACCCTTGGACCCAATCCTAACTAATTTAGGAATTAGTTATAATAAACTAACTAATTGGGTCCTAGTCCAATTATAAATCTAATTAGACTTCAATTCAATTGGAGAATTAGTTAGATTAAAACTCCATTGATCTAGAGATAGAATCTTAATGGATATCAGAGAAGCTATTTAATAATAGGACTTGATCCAATCAAGCCTATTATCCAATAGGGTTAGATGTAGGGTTCTAATAATACAGTAAAATATAAATTTTAAATTTTTTTAATATAAATTTAATAATTGAAAATAAAGTCTAACAATTAAATAGGACCATCGGAATACAAAACTCTAGGAATCTCTTGATGATTACAATCAAACAATCAAAAACATACATATCAGGGAGAGACCAAAAGTCACGTACCAACGAGAAGATCATGTTCTGATAATTTTGAGACCTCTATAAGACTCCAAAGCAGAAGTCCTCCAATGGTGATCTACATAGATTGATCAGGGCCCTTTCCAACTCAAAATGGTGCTACAGCCTTCTTTGCAACTGCACTGCCGATTGTCCTTCACAAGAACCGATTGCACCATCACTTGTACGCCTTCATGACCTCCACTAAGATCTCTTTAGGAATCCTTCCTCAAAAGATCTCACCACACACAAATCAGAATTTTATGTTCAACACATGAACAATCTGATTTTAAGGACAAGTATCTCATATTTTCTATTTTCACTCTTTTCTTTCTTTCTATTTTTCTCTCCCTTTTTTCTTTATCTTTTCTCAAATTTTCTCATCATTTTCCTCCTCATTCTCACACCAATCTCAGCCCAAAAATAGCCTGTTGAAATATGATGTAGCACCCCCTATTTATAGGAAATAAGGGGCGACACCATGGGATGCCAACTCTTGGCGTCCCTTCATTCTTACATGGCATCTTTTAATTTTTTTCATGGAATTCAATGAGATGGCATGGAAACCAAAGAGGTTAACTAGTAGAAAGACTCTTCCTCTACCTAAAAAAATTATAACACCAACTCTTGGTGCGTGAAAAAAGATTTAGCGTGAGATTCCAAGAGTCCTTACCAATAAAGACTCTTCCATAAAATCAACATATACAAGGGAGGGTCCAAATAATTTTTGGCATTCAAACTCCTTGTCAGAGAAGGACTCTTTCTTCTCTTCTGTACCCAATAATCCCAAGAGACATCTAATGTCACAAGGATTTAAGAAACACGTGGAGAATTGAAGGAAAGAATTAAGAGTTTGTTATGAAATGGACTCTTCCATTTCATCGTATTAAAAAGTGAGCGTCCCTTATCTATTTTGGCATGGAGTTCCTTCTTAAAGAAGGACTCCTTCTGCTCTTCCATGCCCCATATCCCAAGGCACCATCTGATGGTGCACAAAATTAAGAGGCGTGTGGAAGATGTAAGAGAATTAAGATAAGTATGAAAGAAGGACTCTCCTTCCTTAAACCCAAAATAAATGACTTCACATTTTTTCTTGGCATCGTGAATGCCGTGGAGATGGTGGATTCACATGGAACTCTTCCTTAAAATTTAGATAAACCAACTAATAAATAGATGATTCAAACCCAATCACATTAGGTCAAGGCAACAAGCAAAAGGTTAGCACAAACACATTTGTACTAAACCTAATTGGAAACTTGGGTTAATTCATGTGCTAAAAATTTAATTAACCCAGTAAATTTATAATAAATTCAAATAGATTAGATCAAAACTAAATTTCTATAGTGTGTAACCATTGAATTTCAAATATAACCAGTAGTAGACCCAAACTCTCGACGTAACGCTAATCCGATTGGATTAGGTCAGCTCGAGAGTTCCAATCAACTAAGACTCTTTCTAATTGATTTTCAAATTAAATTCTTTTAATTTTGAGGAGTTCACAAGTCAAGATTGACATCTAGCAATATTTTATGACTATCCAAAAGATTTGAAATTTGATAAAAATATCAAAATTACCCTTCCATGGTGAGTTACCGTGCAATTCAATCTTTCGATCACACAACATTCCAGAAAAGCCATGAATATGAAAATATGTCAAATCCAAATACCTATCCATATATATCTCGATCCGATGATGATGACTCGATTGATGAACCAATAGAAATCTTTTCTATTGTTCATCCCTAAAATTATTATCCTAATCTATGGAGTTTATCATAATCATAAAAATATGATGCAGTAAATGATAAAACATAATACCTCATAATAAAAAATAACTAATGTCATGCAAATGAGTAGTAAAAAAATAAAAAAAAAATCTCTTCGCATTCCCATACGATTGGTTTGTAGGGTACTACTCTTTCAATCTTTCATTTACACTAAAGCCAATCGCCCCTATATCTGATGCCCATACAATCAAGGTGGTGATTACACTACTGCTGTGTAAGACTTAGTGAGCAGATCCATTATGATGTTCTTAATAATAACTCATTTTATGATCATATCATAAATGAGGTAAAAGTGCTTAGGATGTGCGTGGGTTCTTAGTGAGACCAGACCCATCTCAGTGATGAACCCTTCATCAGGCAATTTTGCTAAGCAATCTTTACTAGCAATATTTAACTGAGTCTAACATAGTTTGCTAATTAAATTTTTTTCAATTCACTGCTCTTCTAGTACTTCTCAAGTACTTTAAGAATATTTTTCACAGTTTTTAAAAGATCTTGTCATGGATATGCCTGAAATCAATGATTATGCATAGAACATAATACACATTAGGCTTGATACATTGAATATATGGGTAAGTAAACTCCTTTACACCCATTCATGTTGAACCCTTTTAACATAAATTTTATATACCTAGACTGGGACAAGCCCCGCATCCACTTACATCTATCTCTATAGATGTCAAAAACTGAATGCTTAACGCAAGTCTTTTCGATGAAAATATTTGTGATAAGCATATCATTTAACGAGTGCAATATTGAGACTATCTTTCCAATATGTTGTATGTTACCTACATACATAACTAAGAAGTTAGTAGGACTCTCACTTATCTTTTTGTACACACACATGGTGCATCTATATTTGATAAAGTCAAATATTTTGACTATCTCATCAAAAATAAAGGTACCATCTCCTCAATACCTGTCTGAATTCATAATATATTTACCCTCCTACTAGATATAAATTTTCTAGATGGTATGTGACAATAGCAACAATCGAGATTGACATCCCTGTTAGCAACCTGTTGGGTCATATCCATATGTGCTTCAACCATAGTCCATATTTGGTTGATGTACCGGCAGTTCATTTTAGATGTTATGGTTTCAAGCCATCTGTCAGAGTCTCTACTCATGACTTTCTCCGAATAGGTCAATGAAAATATCATTCTCAATGATATATGGTGCATCATCATTTTCAAAGATAAATCTATATTTGAGTGGTACATTACACACTCGGATTGACCTTCGGTGAGGAGGTGTGTTTCATAATTGTGCCTTATCAATAAGCACATCTGGTCGAGGATCAACTTATGGACACTCCACAGATTATTATAATTCATAGGTCTTGAATTTTTCAAGTTCAATTATCCTCCTACTGTCTTCTTTCTTAAAAAATTTTTTTTTCCTAAAAGATGGCATACCTACTGACAAAATACTTTTGTCTAGTAGTGTTGTAGAAGTAGTATCACATACTACTCTTAGGATAACCTATAAACTAATATTTATATATTAATCTATTTTAGTACAAAATTTATGTACATCAACACTTTTCACATAAGTTGGGCAACCTGCCTTTTGCCTTTTTCATATCTCATATGGAGTGCTTGTTACAGATTTTAACGATATCTAACATATACAGTAATTTCTAAGATATTTTTCAAAATGAGACAATAAGATTTGTGAAGTATTTTAGAGAATATATCATATCACATATGAAGTGTCAATCTCTGGATCGAGATATTATTAGTCTTCGAACATCCATATGTTCAAAACTTAATACCTTGCTTGTCTTGAGATATGTGACCGTCATATATTTATTTTTTATTCTCATCAATATGAAAAATAACATCATTGAGTGATAGAAATATGAGACTATTATAATTAATTCATTGTCATAAAATTTATCTGAAAGAGAGTAACATTTACTCTTTACATTAATTTCAAAACTATGCTACAATAGCAAAAGATTTGAAATAATATTTCTGATAAATTTAGGCTCATAACAATGGTCTACTAGTTTCTAAAATTTTGCTAGAAGGTAACATAGGTTTCTATAGCCTCAGCATGAATGGACTATCCATCAATGTCAAAAGATAAGTAGTCATCTCACTTCAGCTTTATAGGTTCAGCAACATTTTGCATAAGTAGAACCTATATAAGGTATCTCATACCCAATATGTTAAAGCTGAAATATTTAATGACAGTTAATTTGTATCTCATACAAATTATTAGCAGATGCAACTTTTGCATCCTGCTCTTGCTTCACACTTACAAGATAACTCTTGCAATTTAATTTTAATATTTATTTTTACTGTTATGAAATTAGATACCCTTAGTGAAGATAATCTTCACCTTCATTTTCTTAACCAATCCATGAGATTCGATCAATTTAAAAGAATATCCTTTGCAGTGATAGTAAAGATGCATATGTGAATATAAGAATATAAAAATAACAACTCATGATGACATGCATAATTTAGATGAGATTTTTATCTAATTGTGTCTCCCACTATTTTAATGAATTTCATAGCCCTCAAGTATGAAATTGAGAAAAACTATCATGAAGTTCTTTAGTAGAGTTAAGATCTCAATTTCTCATAAAAAATCTTATGGATAGCACAACAAGCTCCTATAAGTTCAAGGGTAAATAACTCTTTACTAATTATATCTCATGCAACTCTTAACATTACTTTTATCTCTAAAATACTTATAGCCTTGTGGATAGCATAACAAACTATAGTATTTTAGTTAAGTCACACTCTTCAATCTTATATGGTCATACCTGCATAATACTATCCTTGTGGATAGCACAACAAGGCAGCACTATCAGAATATACCATAAGCATCACTAAGTTAACATCATACTAATCACTATAGCAAGCCTTGTGGATAGCACAACAAACTCACTACAGTTTTTGACATACTCTATTGACTTAGTATGAGCTAAATACCATTAACTTCATTATGTACTAAGACAGTATTAAATCAGTCCTCATAGCAAGCTTTGTGGATAGCACAACAAGTCTACTATAATTCTTGAGATAATACAGGCTTAGTATGAAGGAAGGCATGGGTAGTGTTCTTAACACTTCACCATTATGACTTAATATGATTTGAATGAGGAACTTAGATCTCATGCACATTCTAAACATATACATGCATCATATGCTATGTAAGATCAAATTATAACTACCAGTATGTAAGAACATATAAAGGAAGATAAATGGTTATAGACTTTTGAAAAATCATTCGAGCCACAGGATGATTAATGGGTTAAACCCTAGGTGCATCAAAGATTGAACTATTCAATGGTCAATCTTAATGCGCCTCAGCTCTCCAATTGTTTGGTAGTCTAGTCTTCATCACTATGAAGTCTACCATGAATGCTTGATCTTTATTTGAAAATAGAATGAAATAATTTCTATCTATTCTCAAATAATTTTTTTTTTATTATTTTACATCAATATGTAAAAATCTCAATCAACGGTTGAGAATATTGAAAAAAAAAGGTTCAGCCGATAATATAATACATCAGAGACACCCAGCCCCTATTGCAACTCTTGCAGATGCATTTATATAATTAGCTAACAAAGAAGCATTCATACATACATCCATCATATGAATGTTCTATAGTCCATAACAATTCAACATATATTTTATAACAATTATAAAATATAATAACAAATAACTCATATTATTTCAATTACGATATCATTCAGACACATGTCAATTAAAATGTTCAAATTTATGGGCATAGTACCCATCTAGGATTTTTGATTCAGGTTCAACATTTGACCCAAAGATCAATTTTCAGTCAATCATGTATCATCTATTTGAGTTAGGTTGATCGATTCTTAGATTAACCCTAATCTAATTAGGTTAGCATAGACTCGATCAACCATGACCCAAACCCCAATCAAATTAGCTAAATGATAATTTGATCAACCTAATTTTAAACATAAATTCTAATCAAATTAGAACCATGAATTTGATTTAATCTATAATCATTAATTCTAAACACTTTAGATCAATGAATTATAGTTAAACAAATCCACCGACAAAAACCCTAATCCATGTCTGATGCTTCCTTTCATGATCAATTTTTTTTTTGGCACCACACATTCCTCGGGCAACAACCAAGATGGTCGACCCATAATGGTGAGTGTTTGATAACATGGTGGTTAGCCCTTGAATCTTAGGTAAAAGCATCATATGAAGAAACTCTAAGTCTTGACAATGTACATCCATATGTGTCATTCCAAGTTCTCCATGCATCACATGCACTAGATTTCAATTCCATCAAAAATTAGATCATAGGATCTAATTAAAAACTTATCATACAAGTCAAAAACTCATAAAATTTCATATCCAAGATTCGATCATGGATCGATAATATTTATCATAAATAAAAATACATCAAAAACATCAAGTAAACATCAATCAAAAAAATCTGATTTTGATATAGTTTGAACTGGATCTAATCCATATCATAAAATAACATGAGATTTGATTGAATTAATCAAGGATGGCTCTGATACCACTATTGGATTTTGATGATGTAGTAGAATATAAATTTTAAAATTTTTTAACATGCATTTAACAATTGAAAACAAAGTTTAACAATTAAACAAAACCATCGGAACACAAAACCTTAGGAACCCTTTGATGATTACAATCAAACAATCAAAAACATACATATCAGGGAGAGACTAGAAGTCATATACCAATAACAAGATCATGTTCTGATAATTTTGAGATCTCCATGAGACTCCAAAGCAGAAGCCCTCCAATGGTGATCCATATAGGATTGATCAAGGTCCTTCTCAACTAGAAATGGTGCTGCAGCCTTCTTCGCAAGTATGCTGCCGATTGTCCTTCGTAAAAACTGATTGCACCATTGCTTGTACACCTTCATGACCTCCACTAAGATTTTTTTAAAATTTTTTTTTCAAAAGTTCTCACCACACACAAATCAGAATTTTATGTTCAATACATAAACAATATGATTTTAAGGACAAGTATCTCATACTTTTCATTTTCACTCTTCCCTTTCTTTTCATTTTTCTCTCCCTTTTTTTTTTGTCTTTTCTCAGATTTTTCCTATCATTTTCCTCTTCATTCTCATGCCAATCTCAGTCCAAAAATGACCCGTTGAAACATGATGTAGCGCCCCCTATTTATAGGAAATAACGGGTGACACCATGGGACGCCAACTCTTGGCGTCCCTTCATTCTTACATGGCATCTTTTAATTTTTCCCATGGAATTCAATGAGATGGTGTGGAAACTAAAGAGGTTAACCAGTAGAAGGACTCTTCCTCTACCTAGAAAAAATTATAATGTGAACTCTTGGCACGTGGGAAAAAATTTAGCATGAGAATCCAAGAGTCCTTACCAATAAAGACTCTTCCATAAAATCAACACATATAAGGGAGGGTCCAAATAATTTTTGGCATTCAAACTCCTTACCAAAGAAGGACTCTTCCTTCTCTTCTATGCTCCATAATCCCAAGAGACATCTTATATCACAAGGATTTAAGAAACGCATAGAGAATTAAAGGAAAGAATTAAGAGTTTGTTATGAAATGGACTCTTCCATTTCATCGCATCAAAAAGTGGGCATCCCTAATCTATTTTGACATGGAGTTCCTTCCTAGAGAAGGACTCCTTCTCTTGTTCCACACCCCATATCCCAAGGCACCATCTGATGGCACACAAAATTAAGGGACATGTGGAAGATGTAAGAGAATTAAGATAAGTATGAAAGGACTCTTCTTCCTTAAACCCAAAATAAATGATGCCACATTTTTTTCTTGGCATGGTGAATGGCGTGGAGATGGTGGATTCACATGGAACTCTTCCTTAAAATTTAAATAAACCAACTAATAAATAGATGGTTCAAACCCAATCACATTAGGTCAAGGCAACAGGCAAAAGGTTAGCACAAACATATTTGTACTGAACTTAATTGGGAACTTGGGTTAATTCATGTGCCAGCAATTTAATTAACCCATTGAATTTATAATAAATTCAAATAGATTAGATCAAGACTAAATTTTTATAGTGTGTGATCCATTGAGTTTCAAATCTAGCCAGCAGTAGATCCAAACTCTCGACGGAACCCTAATCTGATTGGATTAGGTCAGCTCGAGAGTCCCAATCAATTAGGATTCTTCCTAATTGATTCTCAAATTAAATTTTTTTAATTTTGAGGAGTCTACAAGTCAAGATTGACATCTAACAATATGTCATGACTACTTGAAATATTTGAAATTTGATGGAAATACCAAAATTATCCTTCCATGGTGAGTTATCGTGCAATTCAATTCTTCGATTACACAACATCTCGAAAAAGTCATGGGTATGAAAATATGTCAAACCCAAATATCTCTTTATATGTATCTCGATCTGATGATGATAACTCAATTGATGAACCAATAGAAACTTTTTCTACTGTTCATCCCTACTCTGGCCAGAGACTCTCAGAGTCATCATCCTATGAGATCACATAGGATATTCTCTCCTCCTATAAAGGGTGATCGATTCTTTATTGATCACTCACAATCTTCATGCATATTTTACCATACTCAGAATATCCCACACACATCTCAAAGTGGTGTGTTAGGGAATAAACCAAAGTAAGGATCCATGTTCACAAGGTACCATAGTGATCTCAGATCAAAGGATCATATGCACCACTCTCACTTAAAAATCATCTATTGACATGCTGTAAGACTCTATCAAAAGTTTTTTTGGTAGGTCAGTTTAGTGAACTCATTCTCTAATGAGCACCTCCATCTTTGTATTAGTGTCACCACACAAATGATGATGAGATCAACCACCCTCTCCATCGAGCATACATAGGATGTAACAGTCTTACCGAAATCATCGATCTCTGACTCAATGATCCAATGACTGAAAAATTTTAAATTGGAGCTATCAAGATTTTAGGTCTCACTGGCATGATCTCATCATGGCCCTAAAATCATTATCCTAATCATGGGGTTTATCATAATCATAAAAATATGATGCAGTAAATGATAAAATATAATATCTCATAATTAAAAATTACTAATATCATACAAATGAGTAGGAAGAAAATAAAAAAAAATTTCACATCTCTATGCGATTGGCTTGTAGGATACTATTCTTTCATTAGATCCAATCCAAGCCTATATAAAACTAATTGAATCATATTCAATTTTGAATTTAATTTGTATCCCTGAGATCAATTAGAATAAGTCCTATTATCTAATAGAGATGCATTCAATCAATCCAAAATCAATCTAATTGAATCCAATTCAATTAGCTAGATCTGATACAATCCCCATTACTTAATTAAATTGAGCCAATTAATAATCATATTGTTAATTAATTATTTCTCTAATTTATCAATCATTAGTAAATAATTTATTATAATTTTTGTATAGAATTAATCATCAATCAAATTGATAATTAAATCTTTTATCGATTCATAATTATTGATCAGTCATTTGATCAGACAGGTACTTCTATATGTGTGACCCCATAGGTTCAAACCTAAGCCGGTAGCACAAGAACAATTCTTGTACTAATCGATGTTACCATCTAGTAATGATTATCGACGTCTGGATAGGCCGAATGTATGCCCAGCAATACTCTAGATCCATGTGGATATAGTTACTATATAATTTATTTCTTTGACACTTGATGCTCAAGGACGACTAAGGTTTAAACTGTCAATCCAAGAAGAGTGATCCACATTGTATCTCAACTTTAAAAATTTTATGATTCCTCACTAGGACTACTTTGGCTAAAATTTTGTTGAATTAAAATACAGTGATGCATCATTTCTAATTTTACTTGGAGTAGTCATTCTCATCTTGACTCACACTCAGACTTCACAAGTACTTGACTGTACTCAAAAACTTTTCATCATCGAATTAGAAATTTAGATAGTCCGGTACCAAAGCACAATGAGTTGCTTACAAGTCACTGAGGCAGCTTTAGGTCCGAGGGATATTTATATCCATATTCCATCAGAGAAATTTTTGATAGCAGAGTGCTTCGAAAGTGGTCATGCTCAGTGAAATGTACTCCTACACATCACTCATATGTCATACTCATGTTACCATATATCTTGGTTAAGAGGACAACCAATTAATATGGCACACAACGATCTACACTCGATACAATTATCGTCCTTGTAACAATCGTATCATTTGATCATGAACAGGATTTAAGAACCACACGATAAATCTTCCTTTATCATTTTGAAAGTAGTTCTAAGGACTTCATCATAACATATGAGTTTCATTTTGAAAGATGTATTCCTTATGATAAATCTGTCAGATAATATTTATTATTTTATAATTCATATATATGTATGGAGCACAATCATCTACAACCTAGATGATTGGCTTTAGGACATAATTCCCAACAATATTTTAGTGGACAATGAAAGTTCAGGCAACATATTATTTTATGATGCATTCTTCAAGATTGGATTTACCTAAGATCGATTAAAAAGGCTTGACTCTCCATTGGTCAGTTTCTTTGGGAGTGCTGTGCCCGTGGAAGGGATGATCACACTATCAATGATCATAGGTCAGCCGCCCTGACAAACCACGATATAGCTCAACTTTTTGATTGTCAACATCCCTTCGGTCTACAATGCCATCCTCGAACAATCAGGACTGAATGTGCTCCGAGCCATGGACTCAATATGTGTTGCTCCTTGAATTGATTTTGATGATTACAAAGCATTTGAGGGGATTACTAATGATTTTGGCTTGAAAAAAGACTTATTGCATTTCAGGAGCAAAATCGTAATTTTGTCAAGACCTGATTCAGAAGCCTCAAGAGTTCGAACTGAAGACGTACAATCTATTGGAGAAAATTTCAACATTTTTGAAAGTATATTTTGTAAGAAAATCAAGTTTCTATTTTTGAGTCGACCCCATGAGTCGACTCATGGCTTAAAGGGCTGAACGGCACGCTAAAATTTTGGCTGGCACTTTCTGTGAGTCGACCCCATGGGTCGACCCCTTAGCATGAGTCGATCCTATGAGTCGACCTTTGCTGCTTCACAGGCCAAAATTACAGAATAGTCATTTTCTGTTCTATTCCATAGAGGTCGACCCTATGAGTTGACCCATGAGCATGAGTCGACCCCTGTGATGAAAAAGTTCCGCAACGGCTAGTTTTTAACCCGTTTCAATTGTATTTAATGCTCATTTAATGTGCTCTAACGGCTCTATTTCAGCCCAGATTACTCTCCATCGTTATTTGAAGTTATATAAAGGGACTTAAAGGAGAGAATCAATATAAAAAAAATTTAGAAAAAGGTTCTTCAAGCATTCTTTTCAACTCTAAGCAAGAGCCCACTTAAAGCGTTCAAGAAGCCTTTAATTCAAGTTCACCAACTCCTCAAGTGCTCATTCAAGTCTCCAACTACCTTGAGAAAATCAGAAAGAGCTTCCTTCAAATTGTGTAAAGTGTATTTAATGCCTTATTCGCTCATTAAAGAAGCTTCATTTGTATTTCTGTGCTATTAACTGTAATACTCTTTTTGAGTCATTATTTTTTATTTTGAAAGGGTTTCAAAATATGAAAAGATTGATCCAAACCTTGAATCGAATTGTATTGGGTTGGCTTATACCCGAAAAATAAGTGTTCTAGCTTGGAATAGCTAGAGTCGGAGGTTCCGACAAGTGTATTCAGGTTGAATACAATTTAGTGGATTGAAATTCTCAAGTAGAAGCTTGGAGAGTGGATGTAGGTGCAAGGTTGACACCGAACCACTATAAATCCTCTTGTTGGTGTTGTGCTTAATTGCTCTCCTTTTAATCTTCTTTATTCTCTTGCATTCTTGCATCCAACCATTACCCTGGCATCAATTACACTCTCCTTACTTATCTTGCTATTGTTAAATATTCTTCATAAGTTGTAAGTTAATTTTAAATTTTTAAAAATCTAATTCACCCTCTCCTCTTGGGTTGTATAGCTGGGCAACAAGTGGTATCAGAGCCCGGTGCTCTAGCCCTATTTTGATTTAACCAATCAAAGAGCTAAAGATCTATGGCAACTCAAGTTGGCACTTCTCTAGCCGAGGGACAGTCTACTAACCAACCTCACTTTTCAATGGGTCAAACTATACCTATTGGAAAGCTCGAAGAAAATATTCATTCAAGCACTTGACTATGATATGTAGAGTATCATAGTAAACGGACCACACACACCCACTAAAATTATTGACGGTATGGAATCAACCAAACTCGAAAAAGAATGGGATGAGGTTGATAAGAAAATGGCTCAACTAAATGCTAAAGCCATGAATGTCTTGTATTGTGCCCTAGATGCTAATGAATTCAATCGTATTTCAACTTGCATGTCTGCTAAGGAAATATGGGATAAATTAGAAGTAACTCATGAAGGAACTAATCAAGTGAAAGAATCCAAAATTAACATGCTCGTGCATAAATATGAACTTTTTAAAATGGAGCATGATGAATCTATAACTGAAATGTTTACTTGCTTTACTGATATTATAAATGGTTTAAAAAGTCATGGTAAGTCTTATTCTAATAGTGACCCCATAAGAAAGATTCTTAGGTCCTTACCAAGAACTTGGGAAGCCAAAGTGACCGCTATCCAAAAAGCCAAGGATCTGAACATCTTACCCTTAGAAGAGCTTCTAGGATCACTGATGACACATGAGCTGAGCATGAAACAACATCAAGAAGAAGAAGTCAAAAAGAAGAGGACAATCGCCCTCAAATCCACGGCTTAACTTGATGAAAAAACTGATGATACGAAAAATGAAGAGCAGGATGAAGAAATGGCTCTCATTACTAGAAGGTTTAAGAAATTTTTGAGGAAAAAAAAATAAGGAATGAGGAAGAGGCCACCCACAAAAGGAGAATATAGTAAAGAAAAGGATACAGACCAACCCCTTATTTGCTACGAATGCAAAAAATCGGGATATTTTAAGTCTGAATGCCACAACTGAAGAAGGGTCCCAAGAAGTACAAGAAGAAGGCCATGATAGCTACTTGAAGTGAAAGTGATGAGTCAAGCTCCGAAGAAGAAGACTCAAATGAACAAGCCAACTTGTATCTTATGGTACATGAAAATGAGGTAAATTCTGATACTCCTGTTGACTTTACCTTTGAAGAATTTCATGAAGCTTTTTATGATTTAATTGATGAACTAAAGAAGCTAGGGGTAAAGAACAAAGAGTTAAAATTAAAGAATCAATCTTTACTAAAATAAAATGAGAGCATTTCAAATGAAAAATCTATCCTGCTTCAAGAAAATCTGAACTTAAAGAATAAAATTGTCAAGCTAAAATCAATAGTTAAAAAATTCACCTTAAGTTCTAATAAACTGAATATGATTCTTGAAAATTAAAAGGCTGTTTATGATAAGGCTAGTCTTGGTTACAACCCCTTAAAGAAACAAAAGTTTCTAAAAAATATCTATGTAAACTCTTTAAACAACAAGTTCTCAAATATTACTTGCTTCAAATATGGTAAAATAGGTCACAAGTCATACACTTGTCTCTCTAACAAATTTTTAAATTCTAATGCAAAGAAAATATGGGTTCCAAAGAAATCATTGTGACTAACCAAAAAGGATCCAAGAAAGCTTGGATACCTAAAGTAAAAACTTGACTTTTGCTTGCAGGTGTGTCTAGCATCCCAAGGAGCAAACTGAAAATGATATCTTGATAGTGGATGCTCGAGATACATGACTGGTGATGAATCCCAATTCATCACACTTGATGCTAAAAATGGAGTGATGGTCACCTTTGGAGACAATGGCAAAAGAAAGATCATCGGTATAGGTAACATTAGTATTACTCCCTTCAAGTACATTGAAAATATTTTATTAGTAGATGGTTTAAAACATAATTTATTAAGCATCAGTCAATTTTGTGATAAAGGATACAAAGTTATTTTTGAATCTTCTGTTTGCATTGTAACTAGTCCTGTTAATGAAGGCATTAAATTTGTTGGGCATAGACATGGCAATGTTTATATGGTAGATTTGAATGTCTATCCAAAATAAACATGCAATGCCTAGTATCCTTGAATACCAAGATTAATGAGACTAGTTAGCTTTGGCATCGTAGGCTTGCACATATTAGCATGCATTCACTTTCAAAACTCATTAATAAAGAATTAGTTATTGGTTTACCCAAATTGAACTTTAAAAAGGATAGAATTTGTGATGCATACCAACTAGGTAAACAAACAAGAGTTTCATTCAAATCTAAAAATATTATTTCAACTACTAGGCCATTAGAATTATTGCATATAGATTTATTTGGACCTACTAGAACTACTAGTCTAGGAGAAAAATGATATGGTTTTATAATTATTGATGATTTCTTTCATTTTACATGGATTTTTTTTTTGGCACACAAGGATGAAACTTTTCAAGTTTTCTCTAAATTTTATCGAAAAGTCACAAATGAGAAAGATTTTTCAATTCAAAATATTCGAAGTGATCATGGAACTGAATTTGAAAATCAAGATTTTGAAAAATTTTGTGATGAAAAAGGAATAGGACACAACTTTTCGGCACCTAGGACACCTCAACAAAATAGAGTAGTAGAAAGAAAAAATAGAACCCTTGAAGAAATAGCCCGTACCATGCTATGTGAAAGCAACCTTTCAAGATACTTTTGGGCGGAAGCTATTAACACAGCATGTTACATATTGAATCGTGCTTTAATTAGACAAATTTTAAAGAAAACTCCCTATGAGCTTTGGAAAGAAAGAAAACCAAACATTGCATATTTTCATATTTTTGGTTGCCGATATTTTGTGTTAAACAATGGTAAAGAAAGACTGAGAAAATTTGATGCAAAATCTGATGAAGCAATTTTTCTTGGTTACTCCTCTTCTAGCAAAGCCTTTAGAGTTTTCAACAAAAGAACCTTAGTAGTAGAGGAGTCAATACATGTTGTCTTTGATGAAACTAACGATCTTCCTTCAAAAAAGAATGAAAGTTTTGATGATGCAGATCCTCTTATAGAAGGAATAAAGGAGATTAATCTAAAAGATTCAACAATTCAAGATGATGAAGAACTTGAAGACAAACAAAATGAGGAAGGTGAAGAATGATAAGAACAACCTCAAGGTACAAATAATCTACCCAAAGAATGGAGGTATGATCACAATCATCCTAAGGAACTAATCATTGGTGATCCTACCCATGGTGTAAGAACTCGTCCCTCACTTAAAGATGCACTCAATCATTTTGCTTTTGTCTCTCATTTTGAACCTAAAACTATAGATGAAGCTGAAAAAGATTATAATTGGATTAATGCAATGCAAGAAAAACTTAATCAATTTGAAAGAAATAATGTATGGACCTTAGTATCAAGACCTAAAAACTACTCAATAATTGGCACAAAATGGGTATATAGGAATAAATTGGATGAACATGGAAATGTGATAAGAAAAGCAAGATTAGTTGCAAAAGGTTATAATCAAGAAGAAGAAATTGATTTTGATGAGACTTTTGCACCTGTTGCTAGATTAGAGGTAATTAGACTTCTACTTGCTTATGCTTGCTTTATGAAATTTAAATGATTCCAAATGGATGTCAAAAGTACTTTTTTGAATGGATATATCGCTGAAGAAGTTTATGTAGAACAACCCCCAAGTTTTGAAAATCATACTTTTTCTAATCATATTTTTAAATTAAATAAAGCTCTATATGGTTTGAAACAAGTACCCAGGGCTTGGTATGAAAGGCTAAGCAAATTTCTACTTAATAATGGTTTTTCAAGAAGAAATGTAGACACAACTCTTTTCATTAAAAGAAATCAAGATGATATATTAGTTATACAAATATATGTTGATGACTTATTTTTGGGTCTACTAATAAAACTCTTTGTCAAGATTTTGCAAAGCTCATGCAGGGAGAGTTCGAGATGAGCATGATGGGAGAACTCACATTCTTTCTCGGACTCCAAATCAAACAAACGAAAGAAGAAATCTCCATCACCCAAACCAAGTACACAAGAAAATTACTCAAAAGATTTGGAATGGAGAACTCCAAAGCAATTGGCACACCCATGAGCCCATCATGTAAGCTTGACAAGGACGAAGAAGGTAAAAGTGTAGACTTAAAATTTTATATAGGCATGATTAGTTCTCTATTATATTTGACTGCTAGTAGACCTGATATTATGTTTAGTATTTGCCTATGTGCTCATTTTCAATCAAATCCAAAACAATCACCTTGAATGCAGTTAAAAGAATCCTTAGATATTTAAATGGTACACAAACTCTAGGATTATGGTATTCTAAGAACTCATTAATTGACTTAATAGGATATTCAGATGTCGATTTTATTGGATGTAAATTAGATAGAAAAAGTACTAGTGAAACTTGCCAATTTCTAGGAGTTAACCTAATCTCTTGGTTTAGTAAGAAATAAAATTTGGTAGCACTGTCTACAGCCGAGGCTGAATACATTGCAGTCGGAAGTTGTTGTGCTCAAATCTTGTAGATTAAGCAACAACTCGAAGACTTTGGTATCAAACTTAATGAAACTCCCATAAGATGTGATAACACTAGTACTATAAATCTCACTAAAAATCCAATTCAACATTCTAGGTCAAAATATATTGAAATCAGGCATCATTTCATAAGAGAACATATCCAAAATAAAGACATAATTCTTGATTATGTTTGTACTAAAAAATAATTAGCTGACATCTTTACTAAGGCCTTAAGTGAAGATAGATTTTATGAAATTAGGAGAGAACTAGAAATTCTTGATCCATCTACTTAGGTGTCTCTCTGATTCCAAGGTATCAATGCTAAAAATTTTTTTAGCTTAATTCTCATATTTTCTTTTGAGCTCAAAAGCTCAAAATAAATATTCTCATGATCAATTTTTGGGTAAACATTCTTATCCTAATATTTTAAATTTTTTTAAATTATTTCATCCTTTTTTTGAATTTCTCTGTGCCATGAGTTGACCCCCAAGGTCGACCCTAGGGTAAACTTGTAATATTGACTAAATCCTTCGGCGCTTTCTTTTTATTGGAAAACCTCCCTTGAGCCGACCCAACTCTTCGTCTTCTTCCTTCCACCAAGCCAAAAGACTCCCTCTCTTCTTCCTCAAACCCAAGTTTTTCCCCAAAACTCTTCTCCCACTATCTCTCACCCTCTAAATCGCCCTCTTGGAACCAAGCTCCTCCCTTTTCTCCTTCATTTGGAGCGAGTCGAGCTTACCCTAGACTCTACCCGTCTTCTCCAAATCGGCACTCCTCTTCTCCAAAATCCTTATCCTTCCCCTAAAAACCCTTTATCTCTCCTCACATTTGCTCTCCTAAGTTCCTTGCTGGCTCTGCTTGTGCAAATGGCTCCGAAGATGAAGCTTCCATAGAGAAAAAAATCAGTTCGCGGGTTGAAAGAAAGTGTGCGCTGGAAGAGACAAGCAACCGAGACTACTTCGACTTCAAACCCTACTCCTGCATCTGCTCCAGCTACAACTCGATCTCCAATCAGCCCCAGTAAGGTATCCCTTTTCGATAGGAAGGTAGAGCCCAACAAAAACATTGATTTCAGATTTTTTGAAAAGGAAGGGTTCTTTATCGGATCAAAAATTAAGGACCAAGATTGGAAATTCTATTGCTCCCTAAAAGAAAATACCTATGTGGATCTTGTTAGAGAATTTTATCTGAATTTGGGATACAGCAATGAAACAGTAAAATTCACAGTAAAGGGTATAGAAATTAGCCTAGATTTATGCTCTTGGGGGAAATTCTTCATTTACCCTGTGAGGGATACACAAACATGGAACTCCCAGTTAAGGAAGAGGAAATAAATGTTATTCTAGGAAGAACCTTCACTGGAAGCCTAAACAAATTAGAGGCTAAGATTCTTTCCATTGAGATGAGGCTGCTACACCAAATGGTAACTAAGTTATTTTTTCTTAGAAGTGGTAGACATGATCTCCTCTCTGGTCGGGACATCTGCATTATGTATCATGTTATTACTCAAACCCCCCTGAACCTCCCGGCATTGATGATTGAGGCTATGAGAGAGACCTTGAATAGGTCCAAGGCATATTTGCCTTTCGGTATGGCTCTCACTTTAGTATTTAGGAGGTTTGGAGTTAGCTTTGAGGGGGAGGCAGTAGCTAGGCTATCTCACTCCGATACTATTAACCGCCATACTCTGCACCGCATGGGATTTTTCAAGACTGATGGTGGTTGGACAAAAGGTGTGGAAGAGAGAGCTGAGGACAGAGCAAAGGAGGAAGGACCATCATCACCTCTCCGTGATCACAGGGCTGTATCTCCAGATATTCAGTTTGTTTCTGACCATGAGGCTGGGGCGTCAGAGTCTGTGAGGAGGCACACTTCAGTTTAGTAGCCGGACAGTAGAGCTCATCCTTCAAAGATCAGATTGGCTGATGATCAGATAGAGATGATATCTCAGCGTGTAGCCTCCATACTATCACATCAGTTGGGTACTTCAGCTTTTGCTCAAGGATCAACATCTCATGATGTATCTGATCAGACACTAATCCCCCACATCTCCATTATGTTTCAGATGATTTCTGATCAGTCAGTACGCATCGAGCAGCTTGGGGGTTGTATAATGAGACTGACTGGCAGAGTATTTGACTTGCAGAGGTAAGTATTAGCTCTAGCCCATCCACAGCTACATGAGGACATCACTGAGGTCTCAGACCTATCTGCGGAGGCAGCCAGACTGTGAGGAGTCTTAGAGAGTGGTTTTGACTTTCTGAGGAGAGAGATCAGGGGCTCTAGTGAGCATGCTTCCACTCAGTTCACTGCACTGCTACAATCTGTTTCGAGAGCTTTGAACCTTCTGGACACTATCAGACTCTCTCTTGTAGCTCAGTCCTTTGCTTCTCAGCCTTCAGGATCTTCTCACCCCTCCACTCGTGCTGGCACTTTTACGCGTGGCAGAGGCAGACGCGGTCGAGGTCGAGCTCGTGGACATGATCCTTCATCTCCTCACCCTATCTCTGATTCATCAGACTCTGATCCATCCAGTCATGATATCTATTAGATCTAGTGTAGTCTATCTTTTCTTTAGTTTTTGTCTAGGATCTATCTTGTAGGCCATGTAATGCAATGTTGACTGATTGACTCTTGGATAGTTTCTATCCATGTCTTTTATACTCTAAGTCAACACTTATGTATTGAAACATCTTTGTACTCACTCATCTTTTGGATATATATATATATATACTTTAACTTTCAATGAATATCTCTGATCAAATGGAGTTACTTTTAAATTCTGAAATACTTGAATAGCAATATCTTTTCAATAAGCAAATTGATATATCTTTTACGATTGCTATATTGAGGGGGAGTAAAATAATAAGCAATAAAGAAACAAGCAATCAAAGAAAGAAGCTAAAGAAGTAAAATTGATCCCATCAAAAGGAAGGAATAGAGAAAATATATTCAAAAAAAGGAAAAAGTATAGAATCTCAATTGATGCTGTCAAAAAGAGAGAGTAGAGCATCGAGATTGAGGTTGAGCAATAAGAGCAATAAAGATTGAACATTAAGTAAATTGTTAAGCAAATGGGTACATGTATCACATGCCTTTTCTTCTTTCCAAATAAATGCACTTATAAGCAAATTTCAAATTTCTCTTTAAATTGATTATGATGCATTTCATTCCAATACTTGACAATAATATCTAAGTGATGCATCTTCATAAATTTGAAATTAATGTTCAATGCTTTCTATATGCTTTTGCTCAAATATTTTGTCATCATCAAAAAGGGAGAGATTGTTGCTCCTTGAATTGATTTTGATGATTACAAAGTATTTGAGGAGATTACTAATGATTTTGGCTTGGAAAAAGACTTATTGCATTTCAGGGACAAAATTATAATTTTGTCAACACCTGATTCAGAAGCCTCAAGAGCAAGAACTGAAGACGTACAATCTATTGGAGAAAATTTCAACATTTTTGGAAGTATATTTTGTAAGAAAATCAAGTTTCTATTTTTGAGTCGACCCTATGAGTCGACTCATGGCTTAAAGGGCTGAACGACATGCTGAAATTTTGGCTGGCACTCTCTGTGAGTCGACCCCATGGGTCAACCCCTGGACATGAGTCGACCCTATGAGTTGACCTCTGCTGCTTCGCAGGCCAAAATTATAGAACAGTCATTTTTTGTTTGTTCATAGAGGTCGACCCTATGAGTCGACCCATGAGCATGAGTCAACCCTATGAGTCGATCCCTGTGACGGAAAAGTTCCACAACGGCTAGTTTTTAACCCGTTTCAATTATATTTAATGCTCATTTAATGTGCTTTAACGGCTCTATTTCAGTCCAGATTACTCTCTATCATTATTTGAAGTTATATAAAGAGACTTAAAGGAGGAAATCAATATAAAAAAAAAAATTAAAAAAAAGTTCTTCAAGCATTCTTTTCAACCCTAAGCAAGAGTCCACTTAAAGCGTTCAAGAAGCCTTTAATTCAAGTTCACCAACTCCTCAAGTACTCATTCAAGTTTCCAACTACCTTGAGAAAATTAGAAAGAGCTTCCTTCAAATTATGTAAAGTGTATTTAATGCCTTATTCACTCATTAAATGAGCTTCATTTATATTTCTGTGCTATTAACTGTAATACTCTTTTTGAGTCATTATTTTTTATTTTGGAAGGATTCCAAAATGTGGAAAGGTTGATCCGAACCTTGAATCGGATTGTATTGGGTTGGCTTGTATCCAAAAAATAAGTATTCTAGCTTGGAATAGCTAGAGTCGGAGGTTCCGACGAGTGTATTCAGGTTGAATACAATTTAGTGGATTGGAATTCCCAAGTAGGAGTTTGGAGAGTGGATGTAGATACAAGGTTGGCATCGAACCACTATAAATTCTCTTGTTTGTATTGTGCTTAATTGCTCTCCTTTAAACTTCTTTATTCTCTTGCATTCTTGTATCCAACCATTATCCTTGCATCAATTACACTCTCCTTACTTATCTTGCTATTGTTAAATATTTTTCATAAGTTGTAAGTTAAGTTTAAATTTTTAGAAACTCAATTCATCCCCCCCCCTCTCTTGGATTGCATAGCTGGGCAACAATATGCCACTTGATGATAAAGTTTTCGATGGAATATGTGACTAAAAGGCTCTGAGGTGATCAAGTCCTAGCACAGCAATGCTATATGACAACTCTTCAAGGAGTCACGCCATTCGAAATTTCTCCATTGAAGTATTAGACACCCGTGATGAGTTGACTAACCTATAAGTAGAACCTATGGAAGACCTTATCATAGTCCCGCTTGAGGATGGGAGCAAGGGGCGAACAATTTACATGCGTCAGGTCATGCCTAGATGAGGTAGCCAAACATCACCTTATTACTTTTTTTATGGGAAAATGCATCTTTGCTTGGTTGGCTACTAACATACCAGATATAGACCCCTGAGGTGATGGTGCATTGTCTAAATATGGATCCTACAAACCAATCCATCAAGTAAAAGAAGCACAGCATCACCCCAAAATGGCAAAAGGCAATCGCCAAGGAAGTCGATAAGCTCCTTAATGCAAAGTTTATTAGGGAGGTGATCTACCCAGCCTAGCTAGTGAACAAGGTCCTTATAAAGAAGAAAAATGGTGTTTCCCTATTTTTGTGGCCAAAGTTTAGGAAAAATCAATAAATTGACAGTGTGAAGAGAAATGCACGGTGTGCCACCAGCATAGGGCCACAAACTCGAAGAGGATGATTGGGTTCAGAATTACCTTGAAACTTCAAAGACTTTTGAATTACAGAACTACCTGCTACTCTTAAGAAAAATGCTATAAAATGTAATTCAAAAGATAAAGTAAACAAGTAGATAAAGTAGAGTTTCCATTGATCTAAGATCCCTTTCCTGTGCAGTTACATCCGGTTTAAATAAATTTCACAATATAATTATAACCCAACTCATCCACTTCTTTGTAATCGCCTCTCTTTAAAATTGTTCCCAATATCATTTAAATTTAGCACTTCTATGCCCTTCATGTGTTAGCCTTTTTTACTAGGCCCCCATCATCTGGTCCGCTAAGCCCAAATAACTTGTGGATGTAAATTTGTGGTATTAACAGTGTGCCCCACATCTTTTAATCCGATGGACAGGAGGGTTATAAGATGTATTCGTGACTTTAACTTCAATGCTCATTTTTCTTGGCCTCGCTTAATTAGTAACCAATTACCAAGATTTCGATCACAAATGTTACTCAATATTTCTAAATACCAAAAATCTTTTATGCATCTTAATGAATTGACATTTCCAAGATATGCCATATTTTAACAAGTCTCTCCTTCTTCTTCTACTTTAATTCACTTTGACCCCTGTATCCTCAGTTTCAAGCTTCTTCCATGGCATATTCCTCCCTTCTTTTGGCCGAGCAATATGAAAAACATAAGCGAGAACTCAAAGCTTTCGATATTCTCGCTTCTATTAACCCCCAAGTGCTTATACCCTAACCTTCTAGCTTAACTATCCTGGGTCCCATTTTTGATTTCGATGTTCCTTCATCCTTTTCCTCCACCTTTTTAATTCATTACAATGAAGCCTTTCTATATCAACAATCTAGCTTTAAAACTACTGTTTGGGAGGATACCAACCCTTACAGACTTTGGCCTACATTTTTCACTTCTTGGGACTACTAGGTCTAATGAATCTCATCCTATAAAAATGCCGATTAGAAATGGCATGGGTTCTCTGATCTTATAAAGTTTTCTACTTTTTAAATGGTTGAGAATCGGTCCTTGTTAATAGCTGCATTGTATTTTTGGTCCCCTTCAACTAATACTTTCTACTTCAATCATGGCAGGTCAACCCCAACTCTTCTTGACCTAGTATTTTTATTAGATCTTCAACCAATAGGTGAACATTTCTCAGCTGTATTTGATGTTTTCATCTCGGCTAACAACTTCGATCTATATTTGGGTAAGACAGCAAGCTATTCATCTTACATCAAGCCTTATGGCAACCAAAGTGGCCCACTTATACATTAAGAATTAATGGCTTTTTACCTTGTTTGGCTCTACAAGTTCTTTTTTCTTTTTCTAAATCTTCATTGAATTCCTTAGATTCAGCCTCAATAGCCGAAGTACTATAATTAAAATCTCTACGATAAGTTTCTTTTGTAGCTTTCATTTGTTCTTCTTTTTTAAGAATTGTCTCATAATTTATCACTTGGGATGTTAATTGAAATATATCAAAAAATTCCTGACCAGCAAACTTCCTTTCTTAGCTCAAGGTTAAGGCTGTTTTGAGTAATGTTTACATATTCGACCTTTCTCAAAGATGCATAGCATCTATTTTGGGCCCTTTTGAATCAGCTCATATACCTTTCAATCAATTCATCGGCTTGTTGTGTCAATCTATCCAAATTTACAACCGATATCTCAGACTCGGTTCTATAAAATTGAGCATGAAATTAACTTTTCATTTCTTGCTAAGTAAATATGGAATTAGGAGGCGAATTCACATACCATGAGAAAGCAGATCCAATGAGAGAATTCATGAATAGCCTAAGCTTGAGAAAATCATTAGCACCTATCTCACCACACTGGACTAAGAACATTCCTACATGTTCTACAATTGAAATACCATCATCTATTGAGAAATAAAAAAAAATCAAATAGATCCTCTAAGAAATTCATATGCTTGATCATACCATTATAGATATGGTTTCCTACATATTGTCCTATTGATTGGCCGAAGTGAAAAATCCAGTTATTCCCTGACCATATATGCCAGATGAGCCACATCAGGAACAGGTTGGACATAATCGATCCACTTGATTCTATGGCACCATTATTTGTACTGGAGCCCTTTATTGTGGCTGAAATATAGGATTACCATATACTGTATAAGAGCCTGGCTCTGTAGCACTCATACCAATCCCAACTCTAGGATTAGAAATGAAACTTGGCCATTCAGTTCTTGTGCCAATGGCACCATTGTAGGACCCATATATTGCCACCCAGCATTGTTCACATCTCCTCCTGGACTCATTTGCCCCCCAGTGTTAAGGGCTACCATTGGAACGGATTTTGGTCTATTTTTGAAATGACCACTACAGTTGGCAATAGATACATTCAGTTTGTACCTGGCCATAGTTCCCATTGCACAGGCATTAGTCTCATTTGACCTTTAAGTTGGCCTATAATTGACAGAGGCATTAGTCTCATTTGACCTTTAAGTTGGCCTATAATTGGTCGAAGTAGCTATATGAGATGGAACTGGAGGCCTAGTTGAAACTCCTATGTTCATCAAATAAAGCTTTGTTCCAGATGGCTCTCTTTTGTAGTATTTGGCCTTTCTGTATTATAAGACATCATCTTCTTTAAATCAAGCCGCTCTAGGATTTTTCATAATCCCATATTATAGACCCTATGTAGGTGACCCTTGTATTGTTGATTGAGCATTTTTCAAAGATTGTAACACTGGGGCTGCATTCCAAGGTGTAAGGACCAATTTTATTTGATCGATAATATAATTAACTTGTCAAACTACTTGGACATAATTGAATAAGCACTTTTCTGCTAACTTACTAATGGCCTCATGACTGTAGCAAATTGGCTGGTACGTACTTGCTATGACAAGATCTTTTTAACTTTCATCCAGATGATAATAAAATTATATTACAGTATCATTTATCTGGTATATGACCCATTGAAAAGTCACTGAGGTAGGAAGCTGGCTTCATGTTGGCCAACTTTCTTTCTTAATGGCACTCCTTATTTGGCTTCATCGCTAATGACATTAACCTTCGGTAAGGATGAATTGGACTCCACTTGTTCAGTCGGGGAAGCCTATTGGTTTTCAATATCTTGACCACCAACAAGAAGAGCTTCTTGCTGTTCCATAGTGGAGGTTTAAACTTCAACCTTCTTCTTCGACGGCATTTCGTGTTGTCCCACTAGAGGTGCCAAAAATTATTTTCTTATTTTTGTGGCCAAAGTCTAGGGATAATCAATAAATTGGAGGTGCAAAGAGAAGTACATGGCATGCCACTGACCCAAGGACAAAAACTCGAAGAGGATGATTGGATTCAAAATTATCTTGAAACTTCAAAGATGTTTGGATTACAGAACCATCGTCTACTCCTATGAAAAATACTATAAAATATGATTCAAAAGATAAAGTAAACAAGTAGATAAAGTATAGTTTCTATTAATCTAAGATCTCTTTCTTGTGCAGTTACATCTAGTTTAAATAAATTTCACAATATAGTTGCAACACAACTCATCCACTTCTTTGTAATTGTCTCTCTATAAAATGGTTCTTGGTATCATTTAAATTTAGTGCTTTTGTGCCATTCAAGTGTTAGCCCCCATCGCCTAGTCAGCTAAGCCCAAATAATTTATGGATGTAAATTTATGGTACAAAAAAAAAGAAGTGATAGATTTGCATAGACTTTACCGATCTAAATGGAGTGTAAAAGAATAGCTATCCGTTGCCCCAGATCGACTAGCTGGTAGATGCCATCTTGGGCCACGAGCTCCTTACCTTCATGGATATTTTCTTTGATTGTAATTAAATCTAGATGGCACATGAGGATGAAGAGAAAATCATCTTTATCATTGACTAAGGTCTATTTTGTTACAAAGTTATACCTTTTGGTTTAGAGAATACAGGTGCTATCTATCAATGGTTGGTGAAGCAAATCTTCAAAGATCAAATCAATAGAAATATGAAAGTCTACGTGGATGATATGCTGGTCAAAAGTCGGACCTCGGACAGCCATATCAACGATCATAGAAAAAAACCTTTTTCATCCTCCAAAAGTATCAGATGAAGTTCAATCCCACCAAATGCTCCTTTGAAGTTATCTTGGAAAAGTTTCTTGGATTCATTATCTCATAGTGGGGTATCAAAGCTAATCCTAAGTAAATTAGAGCTTTACTAGAAATGAACCCACCAAAATCAATTAAGCAAGTCCAACTCCTCACCGATAAGATAGCCGCCTTTAACCAATTTGTTTCTAGGTCAGTAGAGCGGTGTCTCCCCTTTTTCAAGATTTTTAAATAATTGAAGGATTTTTTGTTGATCAAGAAGTGCCAAAAGACATTTGACGAGCTGAAGAGTTATCTCGACTTGGCCCAACTCCTTAGCAAACCCGAGCTAGGTGAAGAGCTATATCCACATCTAGCAGTTTCACCCGCTACAACAAGCTCAGTCCTCATTTGTGAGAGGGAAAGATTCAAAAGCTGGTTTATTACATCAGTAAGGTTCTACATGATGTGGAAATAAGATATTTGAGACTCGAAAAGATGATCTTTACACTTATCATCTTAGCCAAAAGCTTCGCCCTTATTTTTAAGCCTACACCATAGTACTTGTCATCAACCAACCTTTAAAGACTGTGCTCCACTAGCTTGATACATCTGGTTGGGTAGCCAAGTGGGCCATCAAGCTGTCAAAGTTCGATATGGAATTTCAACCCCAACCTTCAATTAAAGCACAGGTGCTCATAGATTTTATTCTAGAATGTACCATTCTTGAAGAAGAGCCAGTGGAAACTAATCCAAAAAAGGAAGAATCTGGAGGGTTTTGGACCATGCATATAGATGGATCGTCTAGCTTAGTAGGATCAGGAGCCGGACTGATCCTCACCAATCTGAAGGGAGATATTATTGAATATGCTTTATGCTTTGGACTCCCAACCACCAACAATGAAGCAGAGAATGAGGCCTTGACCATAGGGCTTAAAATGGTGAAGGAGCTGGGAGTATTGTGCCTGAAAGTGTATAGTGACTCATAGCTCATAGTCAGATAGGTCTAAGGTAAATACGAAGTATGGGAGGAGAACATGATGAAATATCTGCAGAAGTTAAAAGACTTAACCTTGGCATTTGAATACTTTGACATTCAATAGCTCTGAAGGATGGAGAATTCTTATGCCGACCTGCTTTCGAAACTTCCCACCTTTGCATCAGTCAATTTACACAAGGAATCTTTTCTCGAAGTCCTAGGGAAGTCCAGCATCGAGGAGCCTGCCTTTGCCCAAGTCGATCTCGAGCCAAGTAGGGTTGACCCCCTAATTTACTATTTTAAAGACATGACACTACTAGCTAACTAAACGGAAGATCAAAAGATAAGACACCAAGCACCACACTATATTCTTCATGAAGATAAGCTGTATAACAGGTCGTACTCCCTACCTCTTCTTAAGTGCTTGTGCCTGTCTGAGGTTGACTACGCATTATGTGAGGTACACAAAGAAATATGTTGAAATCATCTGAAGGGCAGATCCCTAGCTTATAAGATACTTCATTAAGGATACTACTAGCCAACTTTACAGTAGGATGTAGCTGAGTTAGTGAGATAATGTGATCAGTGCCAATGACATGCCAATATACAGTAATGACTTACTATGCCTCTAACTCCCAATGGGCTGGGCTGCCCACGGCCCGGCCTGGCCCGAGATGGGCCATGCCAGGCACGGCTTATCGGCTACAGTGCTGTGCCATGCCTGGCATGGCCCATAAGAGGGGGACCGGGCTAGGCTGGGGTTTTTTGGCCCGTGGCCTAGGCCCGGCATGGCCCATAAGGGTCTGCATTGGCATGACCCGTGGGCCAGACATGGCACGGCTTGCGTGCCAGCTCGACCCCCTTGAAATGGGTTGTGATAAGGCATAGCATGTTTGGACCATGCGAAGGCACAGCCTGTTTAAGATTTTTTAATTTTTTTTAAAAAATATGCATGAATAAATTAAAAAAAGATCGAGGATTAGGGATTTAAATATAAACCCATCTTATGAGATAAGAAATTTGGCATGGACCACTATCAATTTATTAATAAATATCAAAATGGTACAGAAAGGGAGGAGGGCTAGACCTGACTTCCAGAGTATAATAAGGAGAGAGAAAAAAAATAGAATTATAGAGGTGACTCACCTTAATAATTAAAAATTTTAATATAATTAATAAAAAAATAGGTACAATTATACCAGCTTGTCTCTGCTCTTACTGAACTCCTTCAAAATCCTATCTCTACTCCTTGCTCTTTTATGCTAGCTTGATAAAAATCCTACTAATTATCGATCTCATTTGTATCATCTTCATCAGAGGATGTAGTAGAATGTCCATCTTTATTTTGAAGCCTCACCTCTATATCTAATCAATCTTTGAAGCAGAGCAGTATCTCCACCATCTCACTGGTCATTCGACTTCTCTTTTCATCAAGAACACACCGATCTATACTAAAAGAGGATTTCGATGCTGCTGTGGATATTGGCACAGCTAAAATATCATGTGCAATGGCAGACAAAATAGGATATTGATTTTTAACACTTCTCCACCAAGCTAACACATCTAGATTATCTATTTGATTTTCATCATATGCAGAATGAAGATCATTTCATAAATAAAATTCTAGTTCACTACTTAAAGCAGATGAAAAAGATGTAGATAAACTTGAAGTAGCTATTTTATGGCTATTGGTAGAGGTAAAAAGATAAAAAAAATCAAAAAATAATCATTTTTTACCATTTTTAGCCGTTATGGGCTAAAATAGACCTGGGCCGGGCCATGCCAAGGCCGACCCATAACGGCCTCAAACGGGCCATGCTTGGCATGGCTCGTAACGGGTACAAACAGGCCGTGCCAAGCACGACCCGTTTGTAATTTTTTTTTAGAAAAAAAGTCCGTGAGCTAATAGGCCAATGGGCCGTGCCAGGCACAGCTCACCACCAACCGAGCCTAGAGCCATACCAGGTTGAGGCTTGGTGCTAATCTTGCCATGCCTGGCACGGCTTGTTTAGTAATAGGCTGTGCCAGTCGCAGTCCGTTTAGCCTCAGGCCCAGTGGGCCTAGGCCGGGCCATGCCAGGCATGGCCCAGTGTCCTTGTCTAATTTTCAAGCCCACACCATAATACATGTCACCGACCAACTTTCCAGGCCTGAGGCTAAACAGGCTATACCTGACATGCCCTAGTGTCCTTGTCTAATTTTCAAGCCCAGACCATAGTGCTTGTCACCGACCAACCTTTGGAGACTATGCTCCACTGACCTGATACATCTGATTGGATAGCTAAGTGGGCCATCAAGTTGTCCAACTTTGATATGGAATTTCAATCCCAACCTTCAATTAAAGCACAAGTGCTCACAGATTTCATTCTAGAATATACCATTCTTGATTGAGAGCCAGTGGAAACTAATCCAAAAAACGAAGAATCTGGAGGGTTTTGGACCATGCATATAGATGGATTGTCTAGATTAGTAAGATCAGGAGCCGGACTAATCCCCACCAATCTAAAGGGAGACATCACTAAATATGCCTTATGCTTTGGACTCCCAACCACTAACAATGAAGCAGAGAATGAGGCCTTGACCATAGGGCTTAAAATGGTGAAGAAGCTGGGAGTATTGTGCCTGAAAGTCTACAGTGACTCACAGCTCGTAATCAAATAGGTCTGAGGTGAATACGAAGTATGGGAGGAGAACATGATGAAATATTTGCAGAAGATAAAAGACTTAACCTCGGCATTTGAATACTTTGACATTCAATAGCTCTCAAGGATGGAGAATTCTCATGCCGACCTGCTTTCGAAGCTTCCCACCTTTGCATCAGCCAATTTACACAAGGAATCCTTTCTCGAAGTCCTAAGGAAGTCCAACATCAAGGAGCCCACCTTTGTCCTACAAGTCGATCTTGAGCCAAGCAGGGTTGACCCCCTAATTTATTATTTTAAAGATAGGACACTACTAGCTGACTAAACAAAAGCCTAAAAGATAAGACACCAAGCACCACACTATGTTCTCCATGAAGATAAGCTGTATAAGAGGTCGTACTCTCTGCCTCTTCTCAAGTACTTGTGCCCATTTGAGGTTGACTACGCATTGTGTGAGGTACATAAAAGAATATGTCAGAATCATTTGGAGAGCAGATCCCTAGCTTATAAGATACTTCATCAAGGATACTATTGGCCAACTTTATAGCAGGATGTAACTGAGTTAGTGAGAAAATGCCATTGGTGCCAATGACATGCCAATATACAGCAATAACCTACTATGCCTCTAACTCCCATTGGGGCTCCCTAGCCCTTCACATAGTGAGACAGGACATCCTTGGCCCCTTCCCATGGGCATCTAGCCAATGGAAGTTTTTGTTGATCACCATTGAATATTTCACTAAGTGGATCGAAGTTGAACCATTAGCCTGTATTATCGAAGCCAAAATAAGGAACTTCGCTTGAAAATCCATCATTACCGCCTTGGCCTTCCTTAGGTTCTAATCACAAACACAATGATCGATAGTTTAGTAATGTACAGTTTATCAAGTTTTGTTAGGAGCTAGGCATCACTCAGTGTTTCACTTCGATCAGCCATCCACAAGCTAATGGGAAAATTGAGATAACTAATTAGACTTTTGTGCAAGACTTGAAACCAATTTGGATCGAACGAGAGGATCTTGGTCGGACGAGCTTCATCACATGCTCTGGCCTTACTAAAATAGTGAAACTCCCTTCAACCTTCCTTTTGGGAAAGAAACTATGATTCCCTACAAAGTCGGTGTCCCATCATGGTGGATGAAAAGTTTTGACAAGCAGACTATTCCAGAGCTGCTCCGAGCCAACCTAGATTTACTCGAAGAAATTCGGGAGTGAGCTCATATAAGGATGGCAGCCTACCAGTGTAAGGTGGCTCAGTTCTATAATGCCCAAGTTAAGAAAAAGATGTTCAAGATCGACGATCTAGTGCTATGAAGAGCTGAAGTATCACAACCAGATGACCAAAAAAAGCTTGCCCTAAACTAGGATGAACCCTATCAAGTGGATGAAGTTATGAGACCTAAAACTTATCATCTAAAGCAACTTAATGGGACCTCACTACCTCATCCGTAGAATTTTGAGAATCTACGGAAGTACATCAATAATGTAATTCCTATTTCTTTTAATAAAGAGTAAATTTTTCTCATTGAATCATGTAGAATGGAAGCAAAAAAAAATATTCTCCGATAATCTAGACCTAAGACCTCAAACGACCAAAAGTGAAAAGCCCCTCATCCCAAGATGAGTTGAGCTAAAAGCCTTGGGCTATTTGAGAAGTGAGAGACAACTCCATAAGAGGACCCTTGAAGCCCTAAAGCATCGATCCAAATTGAAGACTTGGATGACCAAGGATGAAAAGCTCCTCATCTTAAGACAAGCTAAGCTAAAAGTCTTAGCCATTCGAGAAGTAAGGGATAATCCCATAAGAGAATCCTTAAAGCCATTAAGCATCGATCCGGACTGAAGACCTCAGACGACCAAGAGTGAAAAGCCGCTCATCTCAAGATGAGTTGAGCTAAAAGCCTTAGCCATTTGAGAATGAGGTGCAACCCTATAAGATGACTCTCGTAGCCCCAAAACATCATCCCCAATGAGGACAACCTTAGAATAGCCCCTCAAAATAAGTCAAGCCACGAATGACTATGGTGAAAAGAACCTGTGGGAATGCGGTGCATCCACAAATCCAACCTGAAATAGGAGCTAGATGAGTCAACCAAGGATCCTAGATGTCACCCATCTTGTCATGTCCCAAATCCGGGACATAACACGGCCATGCTACCGAGGGATGGAGCCCACGATAACACGAAGCCAATCCATCATAATCATCTAAAATCTATCAAATAAAAAGATTCAATTCTATTATTCATCAAATAATTGAATCAATATTAGTTCAGAGCATCTAAATCCAAAAGCAAGTACTAACCCGAATCTCAACATTCATAAATAACTATAAATCCATGATTATAAAATAAATTAAATTTCAGCTGTCAAATTTTCAAGCTTGCTATGCCGATCTTCAAGCTTGAATTTTTTTTGCCGATCCTAACCTTATTTCTCTGTTCAAACAAAAAGAATATGAGCTACACTAGCCCAGTAAGTAGAACTTGCGCTTCCTTATCGGATCAAGCATAAGTTTTTCATGATAATATAATATTTAAAAAATAATAGATAATATAAAATAAAGTATTTCATAGAGCATATAACAAAATAAGTTATAAACTCATCATGCATGCATAAATCATGTATATTTCACAATCATGAATCGTAAATCATTTTCATCATGTATTCATGTCATCTTTCAAAATATTGCTCACAGATATTCATGCTAAGGTCACTATTATACCCGTGACAGGGCCATATTTTTTAATCGACAGAGTTCTTAATTCATGTGCCAACTTTATACCCACTGGTAGGGCCATGTTTCGTGTGGATGCTAGCTCCGGATGTTGACCTTCCCGAAGAGATTCATTCATAGCCATCTGAGAGCCTTTGAAATCATTATATTTTTTTTTTTAAAATATACATATACATAAATGGAAAAATAATGAAATTCATACTTCATAATCATGCTATTTTCATAAGACATATTCATGAAATCAATGCTCATAATAAAACATGCTTTTTCATATCACATATGCCGATCCTTATTTTATGAAAAATATGATTTCATCAATAACAATTCTTTGCATGAAAATATGATCATTTAAAAATAAATAAGGAGCATAAGATCCACTTACCTCGTTCATCTTAGATCTTCAGACTTCGTTAAAAGAATCAGCTAATCCTATTTAAAATATCAAATCATCATCAATTTCTATTCTATAAATATAATAAGATTAAATCATAAGGAAAGAGGACTGTTGTCTGGATGTGTCGGACCATCCAGATACCAGGGCAATTCAGGATCTCTTATCTGAGGATCAGATTCAAGTGACTTGATCAAGAAATCATGAAGCACATATCAAATTAAAGTCAAGATCAATCAATAGGATTCTTTAATAATGAATTTGAAAGATATTTGATACGATCAGATGAGGTTGACATACAGCACGGATATCAAAGCAATTTCGGATCATCTTGTTAGAGTCAATATGAACCCCTAAAAGATGAAGGCATGACTTAGTACAGGATTCATAGATCTTCTTAGAGAGAAAAAGTCAGTCATGAGAGAGAAAGTAGACAGAGAAAGTGAAGAGAGAATCTTCGTATCCTTCAAAAGTGGCAATCATGATTGAGATCATCAGTGATCATATCAGGATGACTTAATATGGATTAACCATGATTGATGTTATCAATTTCGAATAAGAATCGGATCGAGATCTAATCTACTGCACGAATTTTGGAGCAGTCTCAGATCATCATATTTTCATCTCAAGTTTATCCTAGGGTCTGTGATGCAATTAGAGAGAGAGAATGACCCTAGAGAGATGAAATCCATAAAAAGAGATAAAAGATCTAGAGAGAGAAAATAAAAAGAAAATTTAGAGAGAGAAAATAGAGAGAAAAAATCCAATTCTAGAGAGAGAGAGACTTAAGAGAGAGATGAGAGAAACTTTCTCTCACATATATTTATTATTATTATTATATATATATATATTTCTTTTTCTTTTTCTTTTTTTTTTTTTTCTTTTTAGAGAGAGAAAATAGAGAGAGAAAGAGAGAGAAAGAGGGGAGAGAGGAAATTTTTCTCTTATTTTATTTTTTTTTATTTTTTTATTTTTTTATTTTGCATTTTTTTTTCTTTTCTTTTTCTTTTTCCTTTTTCTTTTCTTTTTCTCTTTCCTTTTTCTTTTCTTTTTCTTTTTCCTTTTTCTTTTCTTTTTCTTTTTCCTTCTTCCCGCGGCCTTCTTGGGCCGAAACAGGGGAAGACCGTGAGGTCCCCCCCCCCTCGGTGGCTCAGGCTCTGATGGGGTGGCTGCTTGGCCGGAGCTCTGGCAACGACGGCCGACCATGCGAAGCCGGTCGACGACGAGGTTCGGCCGGCAGGCTTTCTTCTTTTTTTTTTTGAAAAATAGGGGATCCATCCCCTTTCTTCATGATTTTTGACTATTGGCCGGTCGTCGGTGGCCAAACGCTCAAGGGAAGAGAGAGAGAGATGTGGGTCCGGTCTCGGGGATGAGACATCGAAATCGACAGCGTCGGTGGCCGGAAAAGAGAGAAACGTGATCGGTCGAACAGGGGTTTCATGCTTCATGGGTTTTCTGGTGATCCCGATGGCCGGTGAGGAGTCATGAAGCTATGGGAAGGAGGGGAAGGAAGAGAAGAAGGAGGGTCAGAGCTTACCTTCGACGCCGGTGAGATTTTTCGGCAAGAAATTGGACGGGTACAGGTCGGATCTCCATGGTGGTTTTTCGATGATTGCCACTGACTGGGTCTCGGGTCTTTGGTGAGAGGGAGAGAGGAGGGTTCTCCTCCTTAACTAGAGCCGGAGGGGGGGCTCTTTCCGACTCCGATTGGGAGCCGGTGAGAGGAGGAAGAAGACTCCCTTCGGGAGTCTTCTCCTCTATTTTTCTTTTTTTTTTTTTTGGGCTGTGGATTGATTCTGGGCCCAATTGGGCCGGGTGATCACACATCTAGTGCAATCTATGACCTATTCACATTGGGCATCTAAGGTGGGATTAGCGTCAGCCATTACCCAAAGCTACTAAGATGCTCCAAAGAAGCCAACTTCAGGACAAACCCTCAAAAGTTAGTACAATTAGATTGATGATCAAGAAAATGAGGATAAAATATATTCCATTGATTTAAGCAAAAGACCGGCATGGCCAACTACAACATTTGCTCGGTAAATAATGAGCTGATCTATACATAACAAAAGAAAGAAACAAACAACAAAAAAGATAAACTTTGGGGGTAGCAACGCCTTCAGCTTGTGAAGCAACATCCTCGGCAACTTGAGCCCTACTGTCCATCCCGTCCTCACCTTCCCGAGGAATCTAAGAGTTAGCATTGTCCAAAGAGTAAAGCCGTTGGACCATGGTTATATATTCATCAAAGCCAAAGTTGTAAGCCCATAAGGAGGCCTCAACAAGCTCAGCTGTAGCCTTATCCTTCTTGGTGGTGGCATTCTCCATGGCCAATGTAGCTCTCTCCTTCCTAATCTCATTCGCCACCAAATTCTCAAGCTCTATCATATGCTCGAAGGAGGTCATTTACTCTACAGCAACGTAAAGTTTAGCCTTTATCTAATTTGATTCTTTGGCCACTCTTCATCAGTAAAGTCCACCTGTGCATCAGCCGCCCGAGCTCTCTCCTCCAATGGGGCTGTCACTTGATTATGGCTGATTGGGCAGCCACAAAATAGACAAAGAGTTGGCTGCATGAAATAGAAAGTGAGTGATATGGAAGACCAAGGAAAAAGAAGATTCTGATCAAGGTAAATTCTTCATTAACAAAAAGCTTTATTACAACTTTCTTCATTTAAATCAAAAAGGAAAAATATACAAGAATCAAGCCTTAGTAGAGGCATCAGTGGCAACCTCGGCACAAGGATCAGCCGGGGGTTCTATAGTTGCATCGGTGATAGGTTCAGTAGTTTCCTCGATGGCCATGGGCTTTGACTGAGGTTGGCCCTCGGTAGCCTCACTGTCCTTGTACAAAAAGGATAGGTCCAACTCAAGGAGATGACTGCCCACCTTCTAGTGGCATACTTCTTGGCAGGAGATGAAGGCCTCTGTAGTATAGTTGACCTTCTCTTCAGCAAACTCTTTTGAGGCCCAGAAAGCCTCCATCGCCTGACGAGCCACCTCGACGGCCTACCCCTTCTCCTAGGGTGCACGTTATCTCTTTTTCTCCGAGGCAAGCTCTATCTTGGCTTTTTCCAGCACCTTCCTTAAGCACTTCAATTTTGCCTTGGACCAAACCTTCTTCTTAGCTTCGACCTCAGATCGGGCCCTCTACTCATCTCTTCCACCTTGGATTGAGCTTTCTTCTTGACTTCCTGAACCTTGGAAGCCTTCTTTCTCTATTGCCTCGGCCCTATGAAGGGCCTTGGTGATCTCTGACCTTGATGACTTGGCTGTTTGCATAAAGCTCGTCAAATGATGGCCAAGCTACAAAAAAGAAAAAGGTTAGCCAGTTCACAAATGTGGCAAAAAGCAACAAAGAAGGGAAGATGAAGTACAACCTACTTGAATGTAGGAGTCCAAAGCATCCTATTCCTGGAAGCTAAAGCTTGACTCCTCCAATTTCTTTGCATCGACTAATAAAAGAAATCTATAAACTATGTCACCGGCAACCCTCCAATTCCCTAAGACAGAGTCAGAGGTTCGAACAGAAAGAATAACCAACCCCTCCTCAGTCGAAGTAGGGGTTGGTTCCGAGCTTGCAACTTTGGTTCAACCGGGTGAATGAAGAGGCCCCCCTGTCACTTGGGGGGCAAACGGTGAAGATCGGCATGGCAATATGTTCCCCGCCACACTAACTTGAATTGGGGAGGCAAGGAGTATCTTGGCTAGAACCGATGAGCTACCTTTGATCGGCTACCTTGATGCTTGACTAGGATCAAACTACTCCTGAGAGCATCAACCCATTGCTGCTTCTGCTGAACCTCGGGAGCACCTGAGATCTTCTTCCTTTTTTGAGATGCTTTTCTCAACTTTTCAATCTCTTCTGACCTCATGTCTGCACCAAACTGAGGTAAGTTAGTTTCAAAAAGAAAGAAGGAATGAAAATGAATCAACTAAAGAAAGTCGATATTCACCTCAAGGGTTTGCTTAGCTGAGTCTGATGTTGAAGAGCGTCTGCTCTGACAGCACCTCCTTCAATAATGGAATCTTGTACTTACTTAAGATTTTGAAGCATTGAAATTCCTCATCTCCTAAAGCTAGAGCTCAGAGGACTAATCTCCTAGATTGGCACCAAAAGGTGAGTCCCTAGTCCTCAACTGAAGGGCAAGAAATAAAAGAGAACCTCTTCTTCCAGCTATGGATGGAGAAGGGGGTATCTCGGACCAAAGGAGGAACTCCTCTCTGAGGAAAAATAAACCATCAGTCACCCATAGAGGCAAGAATTTCAGAACTAGTACTAAGCCCCATACCAATTCCAGCATGGTATTGTACGGTACCATGTACCGTACCATACCATGTGTCGGTACGTCATGGCGTATCGATTCAGTATCGATATGCCAACCATTTTTTTTTGATTTTTTCTATTGAATTTGATTTTAAAAAAAATATTATTTTTTAAATTATTTTATATCCAAATTAATATTTATTTAAGTCATATAACAATTCTACTATCTAAAAAAAATAAAAGAAGTCTAAAAGACTAAAACAATGCAATAAATATATCTAAAGTATAAATTACAAAGAATAATATGCTAATCTCAAAATATTTGCTGATCTAATATCTTGTCGAATATTTGAGTTGCTCGTAGATATCTGGATCATTTATATATTTTAAAGGAACATCAGTCCATCTCTCTAGCCAAGTAGTACTATAATTCTAAATATTCATCCCATAACATATCCTCTCTGGATTGTAAGACATATCAGATCTCTCGCTCATCTGATTTTGAAAGGTATCCTTAGGATGATGGTATGACTGTGGAGAGATCTATTCAAATATGTCAGTAGTAAAATCTGATTCATAAGGTACTTCGGGCTATACAGGATAGTAAGATACACCATATCCATATAGATCATAAGCTGTCTATGGGTGATAGGATCCATAGTATAAGGATGAACCAGATACATCCATAGATTCTACTCCACGTGCAAGATTATCTGTAGCTGTATCATGCACTGGATGACCTTTAAAAGGTCATCATCTATATGAGATCGTCTCCTTATGGGATCTATCAGATTATCCATCGTGGTCCCTATCTTGTATGGTATATATAAATTGAAACTCACCAGTGAATTGAATACCATCCTACAGCTGTATCTCATGAATAGTGATCTCGTATCCTCTAGTCCCTCCTTGATCATCAAATCCATGACTGCTATCATCACTCTCACTACCGTTGGTCTCTGAATCTGAGTCAATTGACTCCTGTACTCTTGAGGGTATTGCAACTATCATTCCTTTTTCTTTACATTTTCAAGCTCCCTCACTGCCCCTCTGTGATCGGTCTCGTCTCAGCATTTCTCACTCAAACATCTGGCTGGATGACTCGGACATGAAGTCACGTGATGAATGACTCTCCTATGATCCCTCAGGCTGTGGCTGATCAACTGAAACTCTATGTGAAATATTTTTATTTGCCCACTGCCTTGGATCTATCTTGATCTCTATAGTATCACACTGACTAATCATGGAGGGCATCCTAGCTCATCAAATTTTGGCTCCTATTACTGATCTATAAGCCATCCAATCATCAGATCTTCATCATCAATGGCATAATCATCTATCATCAGATCCATATACTGCAGCTGTACTTCATTGTGGATACATTTTAGCCTCAATCTTAAATTATAGTGCATATAAACAAGATCGTTGAGGCACTTCTATGTCAGATGATTCTTTTGTTTATGTGGATAAGGATGAAAGTCGATCAATTGCACTCACATCCACTAAAGGAGACCATCTGGAAAAGAATGCAAATGGCCACACTTTTTAAATTTGATGTGGACTGTCCAAAATGGATCCATCATTTAGCTATCAGAAAATTAAATAAAATTATATATTAGATTTTATAATATTAGTAGGCATGTAATATCAACAAAGTCCTCACTGTTGATATATAATTTATCTAGATTTATCTTTTTTTTACTTACGACAGTCGACGAGACTCCAAAGTTGTCTGTCCCTCTCTAAACTGTTTTGTTTATAAAAAATATATTTATTTCAGTAATAAATATATTATTAAGTTAAATGATCGTATCTTAATTGACCTAACGTACCTCTTGCAGATACATGACTATGATTTTGAGATGGGATACTATCTTATATATAACATTATGGAGAGCAGTGAGAAGCTCATTATCCATATCTATCCCGGATATGCTGTATTAAAACTTTGAATTCAAATAGTAAGCTAAAAATAAATTTTACAAATGATTAAGTAAACTTATACTAGTACAAGAAAAAAAAAATTTTTAGATGATTCTTGAATTCATGCTAACTGGCTAGATGTGGATCCTTACCCATCTGATAGTCCTAACGGTACTCAATGATATTGATATATTTTTGAATATATTTGAGATCTATCTCATTAATTTATTACTTTATCTTCTTCATCATGTGATACAAGAAGTCCATCTGGAGGTATCTCTCACTGTCCATGGTGCGAAGCACCTCATATAATGACTTGATAATCTTTACTATCTTATTAGCTCATTGTCAGAATGACTAACTGATCATCAAGTTCTCTATATGACTTTTTCTAGTGCCGGCTCTCATATATCTACTCTCCTACCACTCGGTATTGACAAACATCTGATATAAGGCTGCTTTCTTCTGTAGAAAGCTATTAAGTGCTATGTAGTTTGTAGTAAATCGTGTGACATCCAATCTCAAAATCTTGCCCTAGTATATTTCTGCATCAATGACAGCACCCATGTATGATTGTAGATAAATTTAGTAATAGATTGGATTGTATCCACTACCTACTGTACTTTACGAAGCTTCTCAATATCCATCAACATGAGGTCAATGCAATGTACAGTATATGGTATCTAGTAAATATACGATCGCTACTCCATCAGTAACTCATCAATAGCCTTATATTGGGGCTCATTATCTATGTGATCTGTATGACATTCTGCTCTCTAACTGAATCAATCATCTTCTCCATCAGTTCAAGGATGTATGCGGTATCGTGCATCCTATCTAAAGCATCAATTGATTTATAAAAAAATATTTTTTCATCATAATATATCAAAAAATTTATGATACTCCATCTAGTAGGACCAGTCCAACCATCACATATCACCGTCAGTCCATATATGGGCCATTAACTCTTGTAAGAAGAGATTCATTTCTCCAACCATTTTTTATAACTGTTAAGAAGCTAACCATGGATATCTCTAAATGTTAGGAGATCTACACTAGGGTCGATAGCCTGTATGGCTAAAATGATAGATCGATAGTAAGTATTACCTACTGCATTTATTGAAATATGGCTCAAATGAAATCATGATCCAATAGCTTGTCACATATCTTTCTTCTTATCTTTCTTCAGCATAGTATTAATCCTCTGCTGTTTTAAATCTTTACTAGAAAAAGTATGTGGATCCAAATTATGAATAGTGGCTCCTGTTGGAATATCTCTGTCGGACCTCTTCCTACTGCCAAAAGCTTCCAACATCAATGAAATACCCTTCCTACCTCTACTGACAGGCTCTTTGACAGAGGTGGCCCTCTTGAACTCAAACTCTTCTCCAGCAATCGCAGAGCTAGATCTCGATTCATAGAATGACGGTCCAAATCGCTCTCTATATCTAGCCATCTCCTTCAGCCTATGTTGATCATCCAAACTTGTCTGAATGGCGGTCTCAATCTCTGACTCCTCATCATATGGAGCAGAGGCATCCTCTGATTCTCTGAAATGATAGGAAGGTGGTTTTTTAGTTCGACGGTCTACCTCTATCCTCTTCTCTTTTGTCCTCTCCTTCACTGCTTTCTAATCAATGAAGTACTTCTTCATAAGCTGTCAAACTTCTTGTGAGTATTTTCGACATATAGCCACATCCCGATAATCACTAGCCAAATACATCTTTAATCTAGTCACCTCTCCTCTCTTGAACTCTATGCCACATCATTTGTATCTCCAATGATACCGAACTGAGAGCATCTTACCATGTTCCCAATCAATGTCACGCTCTGGATCTTTCTTCTTACTCATTTCTTTAAGTTTAATAAAATATGACAGTTTAGTAATTTTTTAATTTTATATTTTTTGAATTTAAATTTTTTTAATAATTTTTTAAAAAATATATATATTTAAAAAATAATTAATAAAAATTAATAATTTTAGTGTCATCATGTAGATCATCTAATGATCTACAATATATAATGAAATCATATCAAAATTATAAATTTTGACATAATTTTTTTTATTTTTCTATTTTTTAATGGTTATTGATCAAAAAAAGATAAAAAATAAAATATTTAGTAACAGAATGAAGAATTATCTCATTTTTGATTGAAATTTATCATCCTGTCAAAGGAGTTATAATTTTTTTTTTAATTTTTTTAAGGCTTCATTCGCACCCGTCGTCGAAGTTTGAGAAGATGAGAGTTTACCCTGGGACTTCTCGGCTCTCAGACTAAGGCTATCAAATTATTGGTAGCCCAGCCCCACAAAGACAGACAAAAACCACCCCCCCAGGCCCCCCACCCCTCACTTCCCCCTATATGTTGATGTCGGTACGGCTCGATTCATATGCAAATTGAGCCGAACCGAGTGGAACCGAGTGAAACCACTCAGTTTTGAGCGGTTTGACAGTGAACCATACTGAACCGCTCGATTCGGTGTGATTTGCTTGATTTATCAAAAAAGAGGGGTGAACCGGATCAATTTTCTGTTGGTTTGGTTCGGTACGGTACGTTCCATACCAATCAATTCGGACCGGTACAGAAAATCTTATGCATAGGGGTGTACTTTGATGATGAAGAATGCCCTAAATAGGATGATTGATGGTCGAACTTCGATTAAGAAGCAAACGGCTATAAAGCCACAAACAAATCACCATGAGTTTGGTAGCACCAAACTCAAGAACATGTCATGAAATTTGAAAAGCTGTATAATAGAGTGAAGGAAAAGACTAAGCCCCATGTGGAAAGACTCCTCGTAGAGCCCAAGCCGACCTAGGAAGGGTCATAAATCCGACCACTTATCCCTTGGGCTTTCAGATGGTACTTGGATAGGATTCAAAATTGAGCTTGAATCAATTTTAGGTCATCCATGTCAAGCATCGACTAAAAATACCTAGGCATAGAGGCCTACTTTTTGGCCCTGTGCCCATCATTGGGCTCCTGGGGACTATACCTCGAGGAAGAAGAGTTGGAGGACCAACTTTCTGCTATGTTCTCTGAATCACCCATCCTAAAATGAAAAGAAGAAAAGCAAAGTAGAGATGAAAATCAAAAATATGAAAAAGTGGAGAAAAAAAACTGAGGCCAAAGGAAAAGAGAACCAAAGGACTGGGAAGTGACACCAGAGCCGACCTGGAACTGCTCAAACTAGAAAGATTGATGGAGAGTTGTTGGAAAGATCTTCAAACTTCCACTAGGGACTGCCACTGCCTTAGAGCACGAAATCTGTAGAATGGTATAGAGATAAAAATTAAAGAAATAGGACCATCATTTATAGAAACCCCACATGACTCAACTCAAGCATTGGTTCGGCCAAGCCCGATGGATGGCTGCCATTTGGCATGGCTTGGTTGGCCAAATCGATTTTCCCCACATGGCTTATTTATTAAACCCTTGAGCAGCTCAAGTGACATGTCAATTCAATTAGCCCCAACCAAACGGCGTGCTGACACCTAGCATCTTTTTAATGACTTACACTGATCTCCTGTAGAGGGCAATCAAATAGATTGACACTTCATCTAGCATGAAAAGATGAATGTGATGCTTCATCTAAAAGAATGGAGGCACAGCACATGTCCCTTGCAGGACCAAGTGAAGCAACCGAGTATACTCCTTTCATTCGACCCACAATTCTAGTTTGGATTCGAGAGTATAGAGGTATATGATATGGATAGATAACTCTTTCCTCAGTTGGAACCGACACACAATGAACCTCAGTTCGATCTAACATTGATGCTGGCAGATTTAAGGTATTTTTCAAGATCAACCAAAGCTGATAACTATGAGAAAGATTTATGCATAATGTTGTTGCTCGATTTATGCGAGCCATGAAAATGTTGGAATCTATGGGACAATCTGCCACGAGTAGATAAAGATGAAAGATGGTAACATATTTTATCAGATAAAATAAAATATAAAAATTAAGATTCATTTAATAAGATAAAACTAATAATTTGATTTTTTAGGTTTCTCATGATATTTTTATTTTTATCTATAAATAAAAAATTAAAAAAATTAAAATATACAATCACATCTCTCTCAGTAATATGTCTCGTTTTTTATTTTTTTAATTTTTTGAATTTAAACGTTGGAGGATCGCACGGCAGCTATTAGTCTATATTTTTTTTCCAGCCGATCCGACGACGTCCAGAAAACTGGCGGCAGCACTTCCACGCAGATGACATCTCACTTCACAAATTTGGACGGATTCCATGCGGCTCTCATTAGTTTCCAAGCATCGGTTACAATGCCGCTGTCACATTTCTAAGCCACAGCTGATCTCTGGATTATAGCGCATTATTTTATCCAGGACCACTTGGCAACCTTTTATGGTCCTTATCGCCGACAGAAAAAGGTTCCTTGAGTTCTCGCTGCCTTGCCACGCGGATGACATCCACCTCACGAATTTGGACGGATTCCATTCGGTTCTGACCACTTGCCGAACATCCGCGGATGTTGACCAAACAGGCTTTCCCTTCCGGTCTAAAGACCTCATTAATTTCGACAAAGGCTGCAGACTTCGTTTTGCCAATTAGCACGGCACACGACGGCAACGTGCGACGATGGAAGCAATTGGTTAAACTACGCGCGTCCTTGGTCAGAGAAAATTACTCTAATATATAAAAATAAAAAAAATGTCTCTATTTTAACTATTTGATCTGAAACAAAAATTATTTTTATTCAAATTTCAAATAAAATTAAAATATCTAATTTTTTTAAATTTTAATCTAATTTTTTTTAATATTTAAATTTTATTCTAATTTTGAATATGAACTAAATATATCGATAGATATGTTCATTTTAATTTCTATTCTAATCATTACAAAAAAATTTTATTTTCCGACTTAATATTGCTTACGCTAGGAGGAAGTGTCGTCAATATTCAAATAGCGCCTACGTCTACCAACATATTTTAGATGTGCTAGTATTTTATAATATTTTAAAGCATCAGTAATTTGCGACACAAAAAAGCGTCAACGAAAGCTATTATGCATTGTTAAAATTCAACTCCCTCGATATTATCGTGCCTCCATCCTCATCTGAAAACATTAGCTATCTCTCTCTCGATGGCCGACTCTCTACCTCATCACCATCGATCCCAAGCGGATTCTTTGGCCTCCCATCTCTTGCCGTTGGATTCTGATCACACAGCGGAATATAGATTTCAAAAAATTTTTAACATACATAAAAAATATTTTAATACTTAAAACTAGCATAGCGGAACTCAAATCCTAGAATCACCTTATAAACTTCAATCAAATCATTCAAACATGCAATATGATAGAAATTATACTTCATAAAGAAGATAATCAAATGGCAAAATCATAAGGCTCCAAAGTAGAAGTCTTCCAACGGCGATCCATACGGAAGATGATCAAGATCCTTTCCAACTGAAATAATGCTGCAATCTTTCTTCACAAGAACACTACTGATATCTTTCTCCAAGAATGAATCTCACCGCTACTTATTTGCCTTTGATTCTTCTACTACAACCATGCCAAGAACCTCTTCTCAAGAGATCTCACCATCTAGAGTTTGGTTTTGAACTCCAATACTTGGAAAAACCAAATTCTAGGTCAAGCAGCCCTCACTTGCCTTTTTCTCTCTTCTTCTCTCTCTTTTTATTTTTTTTTCTCTTCTTTTCTTAATTTTTTCAAAATTTTTTTACTTAATCCTCACTTATACCATGCCCAAATGTCAGGATATCGACTCCAAAATCCATAGGGGCATCCCCTATAAATAAAAAATGAAGAGGTGTATGGGTCTCCTATGGGGTGCCAACTCTTAGTGCTCCACCTTCTCACATAAAAAAATAAATCCTCATACAAGAATAAATGGTGTGGAGGAATCTCAAGTACAGAAAAGCTCCTCCTCTTCCACACCCATAAATGTCATATATTAATGATATATGAAAGAAATAAATAAAGTAGAAAACAAAGAGATGTATTAAAAGAAAGACTCTTCTTTTACTGCACCCATAAATTTTGGCATTGAATTTAGGTGGGTGGCATGGAGAACTTCTTTCACACATGAAATACTTTCATGTAAAGGCAAGAAACTAATTAAATATGAATCTAATCCAATTAGGTTTAAGACAATAGATTAAGTCTAGCTCAAATACTTTGAATTAACCAAATTGAAAATTTAGATTAACACAATGTGCTAGCATATCAAATTAACCCTTAAAATTTATAATAAGTTCAAATAAAATTAGACCAAGATCAAATTTCAAAGTATGTGATCCATTGGATTTCAAATCTAGCTAGCAGTGAACCCAAGCTCTTGATCTAACCCTAATCCAATTAGATTAGGTCAGCCTAATTACATCAATTAATCAGAACTCTCTCTAATTAATTCTCAAATTAAACTTTTTTAATTCTTATGAGTCCACAAGTCAAGATTGATGTCTAGTAATATATCATGACTATTCGAAAGAGATAAATTTTATGAAAATATCAAAATTATCCTTCAGTGGTAAGTTACCGTGCAATTTAATTTTTCAATCATATGACATCCCAGATGAGCAATCAATATAGAATCATATCAAAATCAAATGCTCATCTATATGTATCTCGATCAGAAGGTGGTGATTCAGTTGATGATACATTAGAAAATTTTTTCTAATTATCATTCTGCTTTGGCCAAAGATTTTCTGAATCATCATCCTGTGAGATCACATAGGATGTTCTCTCTCTTTATCAGAAGTGATCGATCCCTTATTGACCACTCACAATCTCCATGCATACTTCACCATATTCAGAACACCTCATATAAGGATTAGAGAATCAAGCTAGAGAATGAATCAAAATATGAATTTATATACACAAAATATTATGGTGATCTCAGATCTAAAGATTACTTGCATAATTCTCACTAGAGAACAACCAGCTAACATGCAAATAAGGGTCCATCAAATATTCTCTCATAGGCCAATTTAGTGAACTCATTCTCTAATGAGCACCTACATCTTTGTATTAGTATCACGCATAAGTGGTTGTGAGATCAATCATCCTCTCCATTGAGCATACATAGGATGTACCAGTCTTTTCAGTATCATTGATCTCTGACTCAATGAATCAATGACTGAAAATATTTTAGATCAAGACTATCAAGAATTTAAGTCTCACTGGCATGATCTCATCATGATTTTAAAATTATTATCCTAATCTATGGGGTTCATTATAATCTTAAATAAATATAAGATACAGCATATAATGAATCAAAGATGCCTAACTTTATTAATAAATAATATCAAGTATATGAGTTTGAAAGATAAAATATAAAAAACTACCTCATCACATCACATATACGATTAGCTTGTAAGATATTATTCTTTCAATCTTCCATTTGTACTAAAGCCAATCATCCCTATACTTGATGCCCATACAATCTAGATGGTAGTCAAATTACTGCAACGATAAGACCTTAGTGAATGGCTCCACTATATTATTTTAGGTTTTAACTCGCTTAACAATCATATTGCATCTTTCAACTATCTTCAGAACGAGGTGGAACCATCTTAGGATGTGCTTGGATTTATGATGAGATCTTAATTCTTTAGTTTGAGTAACTACTTTAGTATTGTCACAATAAAGAGGCACTGATTGTTCAATTTTAAAAATCACACCCAACTTTGAGATAAAGTTCTTCATCTAGACGGTCTCCTTAGCAGCCTCACTAGCAGCTATATACTCAGCCTCAATGACTGAGTCAGCAATAGTTTTTTATTTGGAACTTTTTCAACTCACTGCACCACCGTACTGGGTGAATACATATCTAGATATAGATTTGCTATCATCCAAATTAGATTGAAAACTAAAATCAATAAAGTCTTCTAATTTCAAATCAGATCCACCATATATAAGAAAAATATCTTTAGTCCTTTTCAAGTATTTGAAAATATTTTTTACAGCTTTTCAATGATCTTCCATTGGATCTACCTAAAATCTGTTTACAATGCTTAAAGCATAAGCCACATCAGGCCTAGTACACAGCATAGCATATATAATTGATCCTACAGCCAAAGTATAAGAAATAGAACTCTATCTATTTCTCTCTTCAGGTATCTTAGGAGACATCTTCTTAGAGAGTTATATGCCATGACTCATATGTAAATAACCTCTTTTACTTTCCTCCATATTGAACTTTTTCAACACAAAATCTATGTACCTACACTGGGACAAGCCAAGCATCCTTTCGATTTATCTCTATAGATCTTTATACCAAGTATATAGGATGCTTCACCCAAGTCTTTCATGAAAAATTTTTGAGATAGCCATATTTTGATCGATTGCAACATAAGGATATCATTCCCAATGAATAGTATGTCATCCACATATAAGATCAAGAAGACAATGGCACTCCCACTAGTCTTCTTATACACACATGGTTTATCTATATTTTTGATAAAGCCAAATAATTTGACTGTCTCATCAAAATAGATGTTCTAACTCCTCGATACTTACTTTAATTTATAAATAAATTTTTTTAGCTTGCATACTTGATTTGCTTCCCACTGGAGATAAATTTATCTAGCTGAGTCATATAGACTTCTTCCTCAAAATTTTCATTGAGAAAAGCAGTCTTGACATCTATCTGCTAGATCTCATAGTCATGATATGCAGCTATAGGAAGCATAATCTGAATAGACTTGAGTATAGCTATAGACGAAAAGATTTCTTCATAGTCAATACCTTACCTTTGTCTGAAACTTTTTGCCACTAGCCTGACCTTATAGGTCTCTATCTAGCCATCTGCTTCAATCTTTTTCTTGAAGATCAATTTACAGCCTATTAGGGTCACACCCTCAGGCGCATCAATCAAAGTCCAAACTTGGTTGACATACATAGAGTTCATTTTGGATTTCATGACCTGAAGCCATCTGTCAGAGTCACTACTCATGACTGCTTTTGATTAGATCATGGGATCATCATTCTTAATGATATGTGATGAGTTGACATTCTCAATGATAAATCCATAACTGAGTGGTACATTACGCAAACCTAACCTTTGAAGAGAAGGTGTGTGTTGTGGCTATGTCTCAACAATGGGCACAACAGGTTGAGGATCAATTTGTGGACTCTCTACATGTTGCTTCTTGTTGGAAATTATGTCTCAAAGTTAATTGTCAGCCTATTAATAGTTGTGCTAATCAATGTAAATATATATGAATTGATAAATAAATAAAATTATTTTTAGCTTTTTCATCATAAAATAATGTATATCTTCTTATTAAACTTTAATTATTGTGATGAAATCCTTGGGACCATCCTAATCGATATAGGAGGATGTATCGTTCAGTCTTTAAATTTAGTTTACGACCAAATGATATGCTATTACTAGGATGATAGTGTTTATCGAGTGTAGGTCATTGTGTATCATATGTGTTGATTGTCCTCGTAACTAAGTAGTGTGGAGATACTAGTATGACATACAAGTGAGATATAGAAGTATATCTTATTGAACGTAACCAACTGCTGGGTACTTTACTGTCAAGAGTAGCTCGCAAAAGATATGGGTATAAGTGTCCGTCCAACCTGAGATCACCACAGTGACTTACAAGTAACTCACTGTGTTTTGATGTCGGATTATCTAAATTTTTAATTTAATGACGGAAGATTTTTGGGTATAGTCAAATACTTACGAAGTTGGTGTGTGAGTTAAGATAGAATTGATCTTTCCGAATAGGTAGGAGTTAATACATCAGTGTGTTTCAATTTAGTAAAATCTTGACCAAGATAATCTATGTGATGGATTGAAAAGGTTGAAACATAATGTGGTTGATAAATTTAGGTTTGACAGTTAAACTCCAGATCACCTTGAGCATTAGAGTCAAAGGGATGGATTATATGATAACCATATGTCAATAGGTTCATGAATGATGCTTTACGATCTTTCGACCTATCCAGACGTTGGGTCCCATTGCTAGATGGTTATATCGATTAGTTTAGAAAATTATTTTTGTACTACTAACTTAGGTTCGAACCTATAGGGTCACACTCAAAAAAAAAATTTCGACTGATCATGTGGCCGATCAATGATTGAGAAATATTCTAGGATTTAATTATCAATTCAATTAATAATGAATTTTATGCAAAAATTATAATAAATTAATTTATTAATTGTTAATGAATTATAGAAGGATTAATTAATAATTAGATTACTAATTAATTTAATTTGATTAAGTATTAAAGTTTGGATTAAATCTAATTGAATAGGATTCAATTTGGTTTGATCCGAATAGGTTATGAGATGACCTAATCGCTAAGGATGTTCGATTCCTAATTCGAGTTCAATTAATTTCTAATCTGATTAAGATTTAATTGAGATCACTTATTATCTAATTAGATTAGATAATCTAATTAGATCTAACCTAATTTGGTTGGATTAAAAACTTAATTAGATAAGAATATAAGTTTGAATTTTAATGGAACAAGAACACCCCATGCGCCACCTTTCATTGCTCCCAGCATTTCTCCATGCATGAGAATGGTTTTCACATAGAATTTTTTTGTGCCCAAAAGGTGTGTGATGCCTTCTTCTAATCTTCTTTGGATTAGAATTTGGTTGGTTCAAGTTTGACTTTGAATTGATTTGATATCAAGCTTAAACCAAGAGTCCAAGTTTTGTGGGACTCTTCCTTACCGCCGACCAGTCTTCTTTCTCATGCACAAATAAATTTTTGCATGATGTTTTTTATACCAATCTAAGTTATGTCACCCTCCTTTATGACTCTCTTATGTGTGGCTTAAATTTTATTTAAAAAAAATTCAAATTTGATTTAAATCTATGATAACATCAAAGGTTGTTTTGAAGCTGAATCAGATTATCCAAACTCTGCATGGGATGCCACTCTTAAGAAGGACTGATTTTTATACACCAAACCACTTCAGATTTGGCATGATAAATTCTCAGAGAGTGCATAAAAAATTTGAGAAAGAGGGGTGGGCATCCGTGCATGAGAAAAAGAGGAAGAAGATCCTTTTTGGGGCATGAGATCTAGGGCAAGGTTTTAGGATTTTCTAGTTCCTATTTTGTGAAAGAGAAAAATAAAAGGAGTTTTATTTTCCTTCTTCCACACCATCTCCTCCTTGAAAATCTCTCTCTTTTGATCTAGAGGTGTTCATTTGATTTAAAGAAAGGGATCTCCATCAGCCATCTAGATCTTTTGTCATGAGCTAGTACTCCCGAGAAGGATGTTCTATTCGGTGATTTGAGTGGATCACCTGTAGAGTCCGGACATACTGTATGACTGCTCGACAATAGAAAGGACCTCCTATCATGTGAATCAATAGTGATGATCATTGATCCATGATCAGATATTGGGTTCTAAACTCAACGGATCATATCTAAGCATTAGGTCTGATTCAGGGCATCGATAAGATCGATGCAGTGTTTTGATTCAAATCAAATTTTTCTTATGCAATATTTTCATGTCATAGATCCTTAGAAAGGTAGTTTAGATCTAATCTAAAGTATGTGTAGAAGATTAAATATTAATCTACTACTTTTGCTATAAAAATTTTAAAAATATACATGCTTTGAACTGCCTATTTTTCAATAACTTTTGGATAGACTATAGGTCTTGAACTTCCTTAAGTTCAACTATTGTCCCACTGCCTCTTTCTTGGATGAACTCTTTCTCCAAAAAAGTAGCATGCCTACTAACAAATATTTTTTGTTGAATAGAATGATAGAAATAGTATCTTATACTCTCCTTAGGATAACTTACAAACCTATATTTATCCGATCTAGCACTTAGCTTATGTCCTTCAGTGTTTCTGACATAAGCAGGACAGTCTCAAATCTTAAGATACTTAAGATTAGGCTTCCTATCTCTCTATATCTCATATGGAGTACTAGGAACAAATTTACTAAGTATCCTGTTTAAAACATGTGCGGCAATCTCTAGGGTATGATCTCAAAAAGAGATCGAAAGATCTATGAAGTACATCATTGACCACACCAGATCCAATAAGGTGTGATTCTTTCTTTCTATAATACCATTTAATTATGGAGTGTAAGGAAGAGTCCATTGAGAGAGAATTTTATTTTTTTTAAATGATCAAGAAACTTACTAGTTAAATATTCGCCTCCTCGATTAGATTGAAGAGCTTTGATACTCTTACCAGTTTATTTCTCAACCATTCTTTCGTACTCCTTAAATTTATTAAAAGCTTCAAATTTGTATTTCATTAAATACACATATCCAAACCTAGATAAATCATCACTAAATGTGATGAAGTATGAGTATCCATCTATGGCCTGAGTCGATATTGGACCATAAATATCAGTATATATTAGGTCCAAAATATCACTCGTCCTATCTCCATATCCAGTAAATAGAGTCTTGATCATCTTACCTATGAGACAAGATTCATAAGTTGCACATGATTCAAAATCATAAGGATTAAAGAATATTTCTTTGTATAACTTGTTAATCCTTGACTCATTGATATGACCAAGTCGGCAGTGCCAGAGGTATGTGATATTCACATCTTCTTTTTTTTTTATTTGATTAACATGAAGAATATTATCGTTAAGTGATAAGAATAAAAGATCATTATCAATAAAAATATTTTTATAACATTCATTAGAAAAATAAACAAAGCACTATTGTCCTTCCTCTTATTTTAAAATCTTGTTCCAGTAATATAGGTACATAAATAATATTTCTAACAATATTAAGGACATAATAACAGTCCTTCAATTCTAAAACTTTATTTGAAGGTAACTTCAATAGCTTAGTTCCGACGACTTCAGCTTGGAAAGACTCTTCACTAGCATCGAGCAGCATGAAGTCACATTCATTCAGACTCCTTATATCTTGCAGACCCTGCAATGATTTGCAAAGGTGTGAACCATAGGCAGTATCCAATATTCAAAAATCTGAAGTTAAAGTACTTAATGATAAGTTTGTTTGTATCTGTTGGTGCAAAATTCTGTCGAAGTCGGAGAAGCTGGAGCTGGGATGACCGTGGCCACCGTCGGGACTTGCAAAGAAAGTCTAAACCGGAGTTGGGGGTGCTCCGACAAGACCCTCTGACGCTCAAGTCAGTACTCTGAATTCTGTTGGTGCAGAATTCCATCGAAGTCGGAGAAGCTAGAGCTAGGATGACCGCGGCCACCGTCGAAACCTGCAAAGAAAGTCTAAACCGGAGTTGGGGGTATTCCGGCAAGACCCTCTGATGCTCAAGTCAGTACTCTGCTTCAATAGAAATGGAGTGCTCGAGCGAAAATTTTGGCAGAGTTTCGAGATAGAGTTACCAGCTTAGAGAAGAATGCATCTGGAGATCCTTATTTATAGATGGAGGGTGTAACTGACCGACAGCGACGTCTGTAACCTTCTGGTCATGGACCGCTCAGAGCCGTGTGGAGTTTGTTATGGAGAGTAGTGGCGTCAGAGGTCGTTCAGGGCCACATGGAGCTTGTTGCAGAGAGTGGAGTGGTGTCCGTTGTCGGGATTTTTCAGAGAGTGGTGGAGCTGCATGGAATCCATTGCAGAGAGTGGAGCAGGATGGCGGCTCTTATCGTGGCTTGTCAGAGAGTGGTGGAACCGCATGGAACCCGTTGCAGTGAGTGGAGTAGGGTAGTGGCCCTTGTGGTGGCTTGTCAGAGAGTTTGGATCCGTTGGCTGAAGCTCGACTGGGATGCCTGATGGAGCAGAATGGCTCTTTACATCATTGTTCTAGGAGAGGCTCGGATGTTTCGAGGTCGCTGACGAATCTACTATTGTCGGATGCTTCGGGTGCTGACCTTTCAAGCGGGAGTCACCTGCTGTAGGAGCTCGGATGGAGATTTTTTTGTTGACGAAGTCCGGAGAAGTCTGATCGCTAGGGAAGTCCGTCTAGAATTTATCTGATGTGGAAGTTCATCCGAAGATCGTCCACTGGAGAAGTCTGATTTTATGGGGAGCCTGATAGGAGGTTGGCCGGCGATGGACTTCAGATAGTGCTAGGGAGGCTCGACATACATCGGAGGCGATCGACTATCGTATGGACCCAGTTGCTGGAGCTCATCCGTCATAGAAGCTCGTCTAGAATCCACCCACTGGAGAAGTTTGGACGGGCTTCGGTTCTCGTGAGAGGTCGAAAGGGAGCCATTTATTGTAGGAGCTCGGGCGAGGACCAGTTGTCGTGGAAGCTCAGAGTAGTGTCCCGCTGTAGAAGTTCATCCAGAGCCCACTCGCTATGGAGTAGCTCGGTTGGAGTCTACCTGTAACAGAAGTTCGGAAGAAATTTGCTTACAGTAGATATTTGGGGTAGACAGTCCGCTGTAGGAGTTCGGAGTAGACCATTCGTAGCAGAAGTTCGGCTCTTGCGGGAGCTCGATTAGGATCCGAGAGGTGGTCGACCGCCGTAGAAACTTGGGTGGAGTCTGGTTACTGAAGAAATCTCATCGTCGGGGAAGCTCAGATGCTGATGAAGTCCGAAAGAAGTTTGGGGGTAGTCAGTTGCTGTAGAAGGTCGGCTAATAGTGGGGCCCTGAGGACCTTTGGGGTGGCTCGGTGGATGAATGCAGAAGTTCATTATCGAATAAGTCCGGACAGTTGAGGGGGTTCGGAGAGACGCCACACATAAGGTCGGGAGCCGGAAGAGCCCTGGAGGGATCGGTCTTTTACAAACTTCGATCGGGGGGTATTTTATACCCAACACCAGTCCCCCTACTTTCGAGTTTGGGTTTCGAATGAAGAAAGTACAGAAAAATTCTCACAGTCGAAGCTGCTCTCCTCGATTTTCGCACTTGGTAGTTGTCAGGTATTTTGACGTTCGGCACACTGGTATTAAAGCTTTTTCGGAAAAAATTTCTTCTTTTTGGAATTCCTGTCAGGGCCTGGCTCTAAGTATGACATAATAATGACTATATCAGCTGCCAGTCATTTTCAACAGTCTGTCGAGGTGAGTGGGACAAGCGACGAGTGCAGGCTGGCCAGAGGAGATCCGTAATCATTATTGCGTCAGATCTCGGGGTCTATTTAAACACGTTCTCCTCCTTCAGGGGTTCCACCTTGCTTGAGAGAATCCCTCGGTTCCCCTCTTCTTCCCCGAGAGCTCCAGCTTCCTCTAGCATCCTTTCCGGCCTTAGGCATCCTCTGGGTCGACCTCCATCATCCTTGCCGTCTCCCTACACTCCTGGGGTCAATCTAGGTCAGTTCTGAAACTTCCTGACATTTTTTCATCTTTTTTTCTTCGTATTCTGTTCATTTAGCTTTCTCGGGGACCTATTTGCTATTTTTTCTGATTTTCTAGAATTTTTGTGGCTTCCATTTGATCCAAAATATCTTCTGATATCTTCTCTTCTAGCAGTTCTAGGAGTTCGTCAGTCCCAGTTCCCCATAGTACTGGTACCATAGACGAATCCGTAGCTAGGACCAAAACCTGTCTGGCCTTTGCGTCAGACACCATCTCCGGCTCCTTGACTCCGGATGAACTCTCACTGATAAGGATTCAGTATGGAGTTCCTCTGGAGTACGAGCTGGAGCTTCCCGGGCCATCTGACCAGGCTAGCGCCCCTCCTCCCGGCCGCTTCGCTTGTACCAGAAGGCCTTCTATGCCGGACTTCGGCTTCCACTGCCATCCTTTGTCGTTGCTCTCTTTCATTTTCTGAATATTTTTTTAGTTTCCGTCGTGCCGAACTCCTTTAGGTTTTTGATAGGATTTCTTTCTCTTTGTAGTTTAGCCAAAGTTCGGCCGACTCTTTCTTTGTTTAGGAACTTCTACACCTTCAAGCGCCATCCCTCGATAAAAGATTGGTGGTACTTCTCCCTCCAGTTTGGTAGAAAGGGGTTGCTGAAAGGCGCCCCCTCTTCTGTCCATAACTGGAAGAAAAAGTTCTTCTATGTCCGATGCCCGACCTTGGAGCTAGGATTACCCCCTTGGGGCTCCCTGAGGGATTCCGTCCGCCGGGCTTCTACCCTGAAAAGGGTGACCTCGAGGCCTCCAAAAAGCTCGAGGCCTATCAAGCCCCCCTCCTCTCTGACCTTCTGAGGGAATAATTTTTGTTCAACGTCGGCTTGAGCCCCCTTAACCCTGTCAGTATCTCTCCCTCTCTTTTTTTTTTTTTTGCTTTCCCTTCTTCTTGTTCCATTTTGGAGTCATGCTAATTTTCTTTTATCGCAGACATGGATGCAAGCGTGGCTCGAAGATTAGCCCAGGGTCTCAAGACCCACAAGAGAAAAGATGTCTCAACTTCGGGATCGGTGAAGAAAGCCAGGACAGAAGGGACAAGCTCGATCGTGCCTGCTCCGATGCCCGTCGCCATCGAAGCCCCTTCCGACGCCGAACCCGAAGTCCCCCAAGCTCCTTCACAGAGCCCCCCGGTCGAGGGTCCCATTTCAGAGGTTCGTCTCGAGGGGGCACCCGGGGCTGAAGGGAGGAGGAGAAAGAAGACCCTGGCTCGGAGGAGTCGCAGTCGCAGGGCTGCCGTCGAGGGGGCCGGTGGCTCTGAGGAAGACCCAGGAGAAAATTTCTTCAATAACAGGGACTTAATAAAGAGGCTGATCGAAGGGTGCATTCTGCTCGATATAGTTGAGAGGATCGTCCTCGCCGATCCCAAGCTGCGGGTCTGGGACTCTCTGGGATCTTTCCTCAAAGTAGGTTAACTCATCCTTTTCCTTCTTCCTGCTTCTTTAATTTATTCTTCAGCCCTTATGTCGACTCCCCGACCCTTCTTGTAGATTGGGCACCACCTCGTCGCCAACGTCGAGGTGGTGAAGATCGCCAAGAAGGAGGCAGCTCGGGCAGAAGAGGGTCGCCTAGCCGGGGCCGCCCATCTTGAGGAGAAGATCGTCGAGGTCCTAAGCCTCCAAGAGGCACTGAAAAAGGAGGGACAAACATCATCCGATCTAAGGACCACCTTGGACGAGGAGAGAGGGAAGGCTGAGGCCGAGGTCTCCGCATTAAGGGCATAGGTCTCCGAGTTGAAGGAGCAAGTTTTCGAGTTAAAAGTGTGGATTTCGTCTCTGGTCTCAGAGGCAAGGGCTCAAGCAGTGGAGGAGTTCAAAGCCTCCCTCGAGATGGAGGATCTGAAGGTCCAGTTCGGCCAGGACGCCTTCATCAAGGGATTCGAGCTCTGCCAAGAGAAGGTGGCTGGGAGGTTTTTTGAGTTGGATCTCGGCTTCCTGGATGAGGCGTCCGATGATGAAGCCAGACCATCCAAAGTCGCTGTCGGTCCTCTTCCAGTCGGGACCTCGTCGACTGCCGTGGCCGTCGCTGACAATCTTCCGGGGACACCGACCCCCTCTACTTCTGCCCCAGAGGTCCGAAACCTCTAGTTTTGTATTTTTTCTTTTGTGGTGATTTTTTTCTCATTCTCTTGTACTTGAAATTTATTTGATCAATGAAGCCGGATTCATCTTTACAGAGGGTCCCTCCCCCCTTTTTTTTTGTATTCTTTTCCTTCTTTTTATCTTCTTGCATTAATTTGAGTCGTGGCACTCTTGTCCTCCAACGATAGTGTCCTGCCGAAGCTCTTCCCCTGCCGGAGGGTATTCCCTTGAAGTCGATGATACGAGACCTCCAAAGGAAAGTTCGTCAGTTGACATGGAAATCCAAGAAGCTGGAAGATGAACTTCATCGACTAAAGGAGAGCCATTCAGAGGCCACCGTGGAGGCTACTCGCTTTCGGGACCTCCACAAGAAAAGTTTCATGGAATACACCAAAAGGAAAGCCGACTTCATTATGGAGCTTGAGGAACTCTGGAAACGTGCCAGTGATCGGTCTTGGACTCAGGCTTCCAAGATCAGCTCCCTTAAAGTCGAGCTGGCGGCCGCACGGGAGAAGATCGGCTGGCTGGAAGGGAGCTCGTCCCGGCTCACAGTCCAGACTGACCGCGATCAAGACTGGTCGAAGAGGTTCTCCGACCTTCAAAAATAGCTGTAGGATGCTGAGGCGACTTACGACGCCTATCGAGTCGGCTGGAGCAGATAAGTAGAGGACTACCGAAGGAGGCTCCAGATGGCGACTGACGAAGGTGTCCGCCTTCAGAGGCGGTTGTCCGAGAGAGTCCAGCCTATCCCTGCACAAGGTTTTGACGATCTTTGCTCCTTGAGGGGGACTATGGCAGAACTGTCTGTATCCCTTGGGCGGGAGGAAGCCAAATTACGATGGCTGAAAGTTCAGCTGGTCTATGAGCAGCAGGCAGTCAAGGATGCTGAGGCGGAGTTTGAGGTCTTGAGGAGGAGGCTTCGAGAGTCAGAGGATGAGCGCCGACGGTTGCACCGGATGTTCTAAGATATGCTGCTGAAAAAGATGGAACTAGAAGAGGAAGTCAAAAATTTAAGGCAATCCATAGCAAGGGCCGGAACCGAGAGCTCGAAGTCGAAAGAAACTGGGCTTCCTTAGAGCCTCTTTTTCTTCTTTCTTTTTTTTTGGTTTTTTGGCCTTTAAGGCTTTGTAACGTGAACTTCACCAACAAAATAAAAATGAAATCGTCTATTACCTTGTCCATTCTGATATTAAATGGTTGTTTACCAAACTCCATTTATCTTCCGTCTTGTTTGGCGTCGACGTAGTTTGAAGGTTCCTGGTCCTCACCGTGTCGATTTGCCCTTAGGGACTAGAGATTTTCGATAAGGGTTTTCTCTCTCATCGAGACGAGGTCCCTTGTGCCTTTGATGCAGTTCATTTTTCATCTATCGTCGGTGTAGTTCGTCGCTTTTTCTTTTCATCTCTTCTTTTCTTCTGTGTTTGAGTGAGGGTCTTCCCTCTGCTCTTGACGGGGTCATGAGAGTGTAGAGGAGTTATTGAGGAAGCTTTCCTCCTTATCGATCAATCGAGTCTTTGTTTACATCGGGATGAGGTCCTCCCCTTATTTTCGACAGTCGGTTTCAGCTCGTGTCAGGACGAGGTTCTCCTCCTGTTCCTAACAAGGCTGTGGGGGCACATAAGGGCCATTGTGAGGGCCTCTCTCTCCATCCGATCTTTAAGAAATCGGACCTTCGACTTTGCTCATGTTAGGACGAGATTTTCCTCATATTTCTAACAAGGCTGTGGGGGCACATAAGGGCCGTTGTAAGGGCTTCTCCTCCTATCCAGCCTTTAAGAAATTGGGCCTTCGGCTTTGCTCATGTTAGGATGAGGTTCTCCTCCTGTTCCTAACAAGGCTGTAGGGGCACAAAGGGCTGTTGTAAGGGCCTCTCCCCCTATCCGATCTTTAAGAAATCGGGCCTTCAGCTTTGCTCATGTTAGGACGAGGTTCTCCTCCTATTCCTAATAAGGCTGTGGGGGCACATAAGGGCCGTTGTAAGGGCCTCTCTCCCTATCCAGTCTTTAAGAAACCGAGCCTTCGACTTTGCTCATGTTAGGATGAGGTTCTCCTCCTGTTCCTAACAAGGCTGTGAGGACACATAAGGGTCGTTGTAAGGGCCTCTCCTCCCATCGGTCTTTAAGAAACTGGGCCTTTGACTTTGCTCATGTTAGGACGAGGTTCTCCTCCTGTTCCTAACAAGGCTGTGGGGGCACATAAGGGCCGTTGTAAGGGCCTCTCCCCCCATCTAGTCTTTAAAAAATTGAGCTTTCGGCTTTGCTCATGTTAGGATGAGGTTCTCCTCTTGTTCCTAACAAGGCTATGGCGGCACATAAGGGCCGTTGTAAGGGCCTCTCCCCCCATCCGATCTTTAAGAAATCAGGCCTTCGACTTTGCTCATGTTAGGATGAGGTTCTCCTCCTGTTCCTAACGCACTTAATTTCGTTTGTATGGGGGAGTTATCTCCCATCATTATAAGCTCATACCAAAAGAAAAAATGCTCAAATATGAAGAAAATTTTCATTCAGGACAAAGTTATTGATAATACATTCATAGATTTTTCGAACCCTATAACCGCGGAAGGTCTGCTCCCCACCAGGGTCCCCCCGAGATGGAGTTGATAATCCCAATTGGAGGCCGATCTTCTGGCTGCTCCTCCCTCCTTGGCGGTTCCGACTGCGGCAGGGCCCTAGGCCGATCTTCCCTTCCTTCAGGTCGGCATCGAATGAATCTGTCGAGCTGACCTCGTCTGATGAGCTCCTCGATCTCGTCTTGGAGCTGAATACACTCCTCCATATCGTGGCCGTGGTCACGATGATAGAGGCAGAATTTGTTCGGATTGCACTTTTCGAGGTGCGAGTGCATCCTCTCCAGCCTCGGAAGCTGCTCCCTAACCTCCATCAGCACTTAAGTTTTTGATGCGTTGAGAGGGGCGTAGCTGTGGAATCTCTCGGGAGGAGAGCCTCGCCGAACTCGATGGTTTGGGCTTCTCTGTTTACGAGCTCGGGGAGGAGTCCGGGTGCGCCTGTGCCCGGGAGGAGTTCGAGAGCGTGGTCGAGCTTCACTCGGCCCTTTTTCAACTGCGGACTTGCTCGAGTCTCCCATCTGTCGCTCTCTCATGGTCTCCTCGTCCTTCATCTTAAAGGCTTCTTCTGCTCGGGCATATCCTTCGGCCCGAGCCAGCAAATCGATAAAATCTCTGGGGTACTTCTTTTCCAAGGAGAACAGAAGGTTGTTCTTCTGAAGGCCGCCTTTCAGAGCGGCCATCGTGATCGATTGGTCCAAGTTTCGAACCTCCAATGCAGCGATGTTGAAACGGTTGACGTAAGCCCGGATGGATTCCCCCTTCCTTTGCTTGATGTTGATGAGGGACTCCGAACCTCTTCGGGGATGCCAGCTGCTAACAAAATGAGCCGTGAACTGGTGGCTCATCTGATCAAAGAAAAAGATGGTACCTGACTTCAACGCTGAGTACCAGTTCCTTGCTACTCCCTTCAGGGTGGATGGAAAAGCTCGGCACAAAATGGCGTCTGGCATGCCATGGAGCAGCATCATTGTCCGGAAGGCCTCCAGGTGGTCGACCGAGTCTGAGGCCCGTCATAGCTTTCTAATTGGGGGAGCTTGAAGTTTGATGGGATCGGTTCCTGCATGATCATTTGAGAAAAGGGAGGGTCAGTACAGATGTCCTCACCATAAGCAGGGAGAGTGTGGTGGAGTTCTTCAATCCGTCGGTTCATCTCTTGGAGCCTTCGATCCAGGAAGTCCTCTCGACTGTGGGTCTCGAGGGTCTTTGGGCAGAATGGAGGTAGAGATCCTCTGAGAGTAGAATCGTGATCGGATCGAGGGCTCTCCACCCTCAGATTTGTCTTTTCAAGAAAGACAGGGTGACTGGCCCAAGTGGCCCGTCCTACCATCGGATTTTGGAATTCCGGCGATGTTCTCTCCAACCGCACCGACGCATGTGGCTGTTGTTGCTGTTGCATGGCCTGCACCGCTTCAGTGAGGCCTCTGACCTGCTGAACCAGCAGGTCAAATTGCTCTGTGCCGACCATTGTTGTCGGAGGAGGAGGAGGAGCCTGGGAAACTGGAGGTGAGGCCGGAGCCTGAGATCTGGCCGCGAAGGCCGTGGATCGCTTGGTGGATGCTTTGCAGGGAGGCATCGGGTGAAGATCTAGTAGAAGAAGGAGAAGAGGATGTCGGAGAAGATGACCGAAATAAGTTTCGTTGAGCACTCCTTTAAGAACAAGGGTACTGCAAAGACACACCTCCTTCCTCTAGCGCCCATTCTGTTGGTGCAGAATTCCATCGAAGTTGGAAAAGCTGGAGCTGGGATGATTGCGGCTGCCACCGGGACCTGCAAAGAAAGTCTAAACTGGAGTTGGAGGTGCTCCGACAAGACCCTCCGACGCTCAAGTCAGTACTCTGAATTCTGTTGGTGCAGAATTCTATCGAAGTCGGAGAAGCTGGAGCTGGGATGACCGCGGCCGCCGCTGGGACCTGCAAAAAAAGTCTAAACTGGAGTTGGGGGTGCTCCGACAAGATCCTTCGACGCTCAAGTCAGTACTCTGCTTCAACAGAAATGGAGTGCTCGAGTGAAAATTTTGACAGAATTTCGAGATAGAGTTACCAGCTTAGAGAAGAATACATCTGAGGATCCTTATTTATAGATGGAGGGTGTAACTGACCGACAGCGATGTCTGTAACCGTCTGGTCGTGGATCGCTCAGAGCCGCATGGAGTTTGTTATGGAGAGAAGTGGCGTCAGGGGTCGTTCAGGGCTATGTGGAGCTTGTTGTGGGGAGTGGAGTGATGTCCGTTGTCGGGACTTGTCAGAGAGTGGTGGAGCTGCATGGAATCCATTGCAGAGACTAGAGCAGGATGGCGGCTCTTGTCGTGGCTTGTCAGAGAGTGGTGGAACCGTATGGAATCCGTTGCAGTGAGTGGAGTAGGGTAGTGGCCCTTGTGGTGGCTTGTCAGAGAGTTTGGATCCGTCGGTTGAAGCTCGACAGGGATGCCTAATGGAGCAGAATGGCTCTTTACATCATCGTTCTAGGAGAGGCTCGGATGTTCTGAGGTCGCTGATGAATCTACTGTTGTCGGATGCTTCGGGTGCTGACCTTTCAGGCGGGAGTCACTTGTTGTAGGAGCTCGGATGGAGATTTTTTTGTTGATGAAGTTCGGAGAAGTCTGATCGCTAGGGAAGTCCGTTTGAGATTTATCTGATGTGGAAGCTCATCTGAAGATCGTCCGTCGGAGAAATCTGATTTTATGGGGAGCCTGGTAGGAGGTTGGCCGGCGATGGACTTCGGATAGCGCTGGGGAGGCTCGACAGACATCGGAGGCGATCGATTATCGCAGGGACCCAGTTGCTGGAGCTCGTCCGTCATAGAAGCTCGTCTGGAATCCACCCACTGGAGAAGTTCGGACGGGCTTCGGTTCTCATGAGAGGTCGAAAGGGGGCCATTTATTGTAGGAGCTCGAGCGAGGACCAGTTGTCGTGGAAGCTCGGAGTAGTGTCCCACTGTAGAAGTTCGTTTAGAGCCCACTCGCTACGGAGTAGCTCGGCTGGAGTCTACCTGTAACAGAAGTTCGGAAAAAATTTGCTTACAGTAGATATCTGGGGTAGACAGCCCGCTGTAGGAGTTCGGAGTAGACCGTTCGTAGCAGAAGTTTGGCTCTCGCGAGAGCTCGATTAGGATCCGAGAGGCGGTCGACCACCGTAGAAACTTGGGTGGAGTCTGGTTACTGTAAAAATCTCATCGTCGGGGAAGCTCAGATGCTGATGAAGTCCGAAAGAAGTTCGAGGGTAGTCAGTTGCTGTAGAAGGTCGGCTAATAGTGGGCCCTCAGGGCCTTTGGGGTGGCCCGATGGATGAATGCAGAAGTTCATTGTCGAAGAAGTCCAGACGGTTGAGGGGGTTCGGAGAGACACCACACATAAGGTCGGGAGCCGGAAGAGCCCTGGAGGGATCGGTCTTTTACAAACTTTGATCGGGGGGTATTTTATACCCAACAGTATCATATACAGATCTTTAGCAACATTTACTTTCTTGTGCTTCAAACTTGTAAGGTAGTCCTTGCAGTTTCTCTTCCAGTGGTCTTCTTTGCCATACTAATAATAGGTACCCTTGGTGGAGACTTTTTTCACCTTCTTTTTGGAGATGCTGGCCTTAGGGTTCCATTTTTTTTAGAACCCTTCTTACCTTTCTTCTTGGAGATCTTATCCATTAGAAGAACTGGAGCCTTTTTACCCTTGAAATAGCTCTCTGCTGTCTTTAACATATTGAGCAGCTCAGGCAGACTGGTGTTCAATTTATTTATATGATAGTTTATGACAAACTGTGAGAAAAAATCAGAGAGTGATTGCACGATCAGATCCTGACTTAGCTTACCATCCACTGCAAAATCTAACTTCTCCAGATGAGTAATCAGATCAATCATCATCAAGACATGAGTCTGCATGAATATACCTTCACTCATTTTGATATAGAATAACTATTTAGATATCTCATATCTAGCAGTCTGACTTTGTTCTCCACATAACTTCTTTAGATTAAGGAGTATGAAAGGAACATCTATACCTTCATGTTGTCTCTGAAGCTCATTGCTCATAGAGGCAAGCATGATACATCTGACAATCACACTATTATCTCACTACAAGAATTTGAATCTTTCATGATGTTTAAAAATTAAAATGTCGCAGAAACATAAATTATTTGGCGATGTTATGAAACGTCGCTGATGAGATGGATCATATATGATATTTAGGCAAACAACATGGATTGTATCATCTTTGCCTGATGTTTGGGACTAAAACATCACATTTTGGCCTAAAAAGGTTTTCCTCATTTTTTTGCTTCTAGGTATTTTTTCCCCCTGGTTTACCCGTGCCCCAAAATAAACCCACAGTGTTTTCCCTATTCTCCCAACACCACCACCTCTCACTTGTATGACACATGCCGCAGTCGTTCACCTCCTCTCATGGACCGCCGTTCGCCACCACCACCGTTCGTAGCCTTTCACGGACCGCCGTTCGCCTCCTCTCACTGACCTCCATTCGTCTCCTCTCACTCACACCACCGTCGTTCAAAGTCACCAACCTCCATTTATCTGCGTTCATCATCGACCTCCGTGGTCTATGTCGGACTTTCCATCTGCTGGCCATCGTCATCTTCCAATGTAAGGTCTTGTCTTCTCCCATCAACAATTGGCTTCCATCTTCCCTTAGAAAAGATTGAGCCTTCATCATTTTCCTCCATCGCCATCGCTGTCGCCGTCATCTGTCTTCCTATCTTCACTCATTGCCATCGCCATCATCGGTCTTCCTGTCTTTGCTCATCGCCGTCATCGTCGTCGGTTCAGGTATTGCTTGTTCCCTAATTTAATCTTTCTCAGGTTGTTTGTTTGATAATTTCTCTTCTATAATTCTTTCTTTCCTATTCATTTGGCTTTGCTTTGGCATTCTGAACAAACATGTTTGAATGGTCCCCTTCCCTATGGGCTATGCTAATAGCTACCAATCAAATAAAAAAAAAACATATATCTTTCCTCAAGTTAACATTAGATTGTGAATAATTTACATGCTTTGAGGTATTTGTTGGTTGCTAATTAATTAAGAAGGTGAAAGAAAATAAATTTATTAGGCGAGATTATCTTTTGTCTATTGTTTATCACTAAAATATGATTCAGAGAGAGAATCAAAAAGAAAATAATGCAAGAATCTCTTTTTTCTATTGAAGTATGATTCAAGGAGAGAATCAAAAAGAAAACAATAGAGAATGCAAGCAGGCATTGTTAGTTCTAAAAAAAAAATATCATAGCATATAGTAAGGAACACATTGCAGGACTGCCAATATGGGTAGTTTGCCAGAGTCAAAATCACATTTTAAAAAAAAAAGAATATATCAAAGCTTGCTCAACTTTGACAAGGTTAGGAATTGAGTATGAATTCAATGGAATAATTCTTAGTTATAGGATATTACGACAGTATGCAGACTTTTGTTGGCTATTAATTATGGTCCATACCCAATTCAGTGAGGTAGATGGTTTTATATAAAGGGAAAGCTATCCTTTTCTTTTTGATTCATGCTGTTAGAAACATGCAATCCATATCTAACTAGGTCATAATTTGCAAATACTTATCCTTTTGATCATTTTATTTTCATTTTCCTTCTTTTTCGATGGAAAAACTTTGAACATTTGCTTCCACAAACTTCACATGTTGATCCATGCCACTGGTTAGAAGAAATCAAGTGTAGTTGCAAATATTCTAGTAATTCATGTTTCATTATTGGAAGGTGTTAGCAGAAGCCTACTTGATTATATTTACCATCAATCATGCAAGCATACCCATAGCAAAACCAACTAGTGTAAATTTTCTTAATTAAATTAGCAAGAATATAAGTTGACCATTCTCTGGTGCCACATGGGGAGTGTACATACATACATACATACATACATACATACATACATATATATATATATATATATATATATATATATATATATATATATATGTATGTATATATATATATATATATATATATGTATGTATATGTATACATATGTATGTATGCATGTATGTCTATGCGGGCAAGAAAGAGAGAGAGAGAGAGAGGGAGGTATTATTAAAAAGTAGAAAAATATTTAGATGTGAGTTGTAGGAGACTGCATCATGGAGCCGCCCATGAAATTCTCATGCATGGTGACCCATCTATTGTTGACTCTAAACTAGGCACAATTCTGGATACATCATGCTATCTTGTGTTCAAATCTCATAAGATTTGACAGTAGACGGATGACTACATTATTGAAATCTTGTGCACAACTTACAAATATGCTAGCATATGACATGAAGAAATTGACTTACAACAATTTTATTAAAACACACCAAAGAAAAGGGAAATTGACCTACAAGAAGAGAGATCTCATGCAGCATTTCTCGTATATATAGTCTTTTCATATGGTCATGCATCCCAACAAGCTAAAATAAAAGACTTTTCAAGGTTTGCAAATAAGTTAGGTCGGATTAGGACATGCTTGACCTAACTTATTGGTTGATAAGGTGATCCATTAAGCTATTTAGCTCGATTGGGATCAAATTAACCAGAACCAGACCCAAAATATTCAAGTCCATGTTAACATCAGGTTGAATTAGTTCTATAATTCATGTCAAAAGTTTTTTCCCACTTTTCGGCACTATGTTTAGCTAGTATAGCATTTTTTCCTATTTTCCCCGCAAACATTTGAAGGTTTAAATTCGGACCAGCCCAATACTTGATCCGAATAAATAATTCATATTTTTTTGTGTTAATGCCTGCTCTGCTACTCTTCTTTCTTTATCCTTTTTTTCTTACCATTTCTTTTGTCAAGACATGATTTAAATGGCATATTTGCTGAAGTCTGTTTGGGTTTTAATGATAGGTATTTGTATATAATATGGATAAGCATTGGATGAATTGTGTTAAGTTCTCTCGCGAATACATAGAGGGAGTCAAATCATTTATAACTTTTATGGCTCAAAACAAGGATAAAGATTACAAAATTCAGTGTCCTTGTTCACATTGCTTGAACATTTATATGGTGCCTTAAGAGAATGACTTCGATCATCAATTGAGATTTGGCATGGATCAATCATACACCCGATGGATATTTCATGGTGAACGGGTAGAATTTTAATTCTCCAATAATCGAGATAGATTTTCATTTATAGATACAGAAAATGATGAGTTAGGCAATAGCTCAAATGAGGATGATGATGATGACGGGATAAGAGACTTGCTATGTGATGTCGGTAGTTTCTTTAATGATTGTTTTAATGAGAAAAATTTAGGGGCTTCTACAGGTGCTAGCCGTTCTTGTATTGATACTTTTAATGATTTATTGATAGAAGCTATCGAAGAGTTGTATCTGAAATATACAAAATTTTTAAAATTATTATTTATTATAAAATTACTCATTTAAAAGTATACAACAAATAGAGTAATAAGTCTTTTGATATGCTATTGTTATTGCTAAAAGATATCTTGCCTAATGGTCAATCCTTACCAAAGTCTTACTATGCAGCAAACCACTTTCTACGGAACTTGGGCTTAGGTTATGTGTCAATACATGCATGTAAATACGACTGTGCTCTCTTTTGAAAAGAGCACAAAAACTGTGACAGTTGTCCAAAGTGTGGAACATCGAGATGGATGATTAATGATGGTAAGGATAAAAAGATCCCTTATAAAGTGTTACGATATTTTTCATTGAAGTTTAGACTGCAACGATTATTTATGTTGAGAAAAATAGCTAAAAGAATGAGATGGCACAAAGATAGACCTAGAAGTGAGAGTAACACCATGATTCATCCATCTGATGGTGAAGCTTGGAAGAGCTTTGACAAACAGTATCCAGATTTTACTAGAGAACCCCATAATGTGAGGCTTGGCCTAGCAATGGATGGATTCAATTTATTTGGTAACATATCTAATGCCTATAGTATGTGGTCTGTTGTTCTTTTGGCATATAATTTACCTCCTTGGATGTGTATGGATGAGTTATTCTTTATGCTGTCACTGCTTATTTCAGGTCCGAAAGCATCGGGTAGAGACATTGATGTCTACTTAAAGCCATTAATAGATGAGTTGAACGAGTTATAGAATAAGAATATTGATATTTTCGATGCTTCATATAGCCAAAATTTTTGAATGCATACGGTTCTATTGTGGACTATTAATAATTTTCCAGCCTATGGTAATATTTCTGGATGAGTCACTAAAGGGTATATGGCATGTCTTGTTTGTAATAAGCATATCCTTTCTCGTAAATTGAGAAGCAAGATTGGTTACCTGAGCCATCGGTGTTTTCTTTCTCATGACCATGCATGGAGGAAGAGCAAGGAGTTTGATGGCAAGGTGGACTATTAACCCTCACCTATCTTACCAAATGGAGATGATGTGATGCAACAACTATCCCATTTGAAGAATATAGACTATGAGAAGCATTGTAATAATAAAAAGAGATTGAGATCAGCATAAGAGTTGAATTGGACAAAAAAGAGTATTCTTTTTGAGTTGCCATATTGGTGTAAATTGAGATTGAGGCATAATCTTGATGTCATGTACATTGAAAAGAATATTTATGATAATATCCGTGGTATCTTATTAAATCTTGAAGATAAAATGAAAGACACTATCTAGGCTAGACTCTACTTAGAAGATATGAAAAACCGAAAAGAATTGTACTTGGTGAAGAGAAATGATGGATTCTACATAATTCCTCCTGTATGCTACACAATGTCGAACATTGAAAAGAAGAGTTTTTGTGAGTTTCTTAAAGGGATAAAGTTTCTGGATGGGTATGCATCTAATATATCTCGATGTGTCAATGTTAAGAAAAAGAAGATTATGGAACTAAAAATTCATGATTGTCATATTCTCCTACAAAGCATTCTTCCTAAAGGCATGCGTGGAATCTTGAAGAAGGATGTGATAGTAGCATTAATGGAGTTAGGCGACTTCTTCCATCAAATATGTCATCAAACTTTGATTGTAGATGACATCGAGAAGATATGTATAGACATATCCTTGATATTGTGCAAATTTGAAATAATTTTTCTACCAGCTTTTTTTGATGTGGTGGTATATTTGGCTGTTCATTTGCCAAATGAAGCCTTGCTAGGTGGACTAGTGACATATCGATGGATGTATCTAATCGAGAGATATCATAATAACTTCTTTTAGATTTTAAATTCTGAATTTAGATAATTATTTATATTATGTAATTATTTTAAATTTTAAATTTAGATTTTTTGGCTCTCTAAAGAGATTTATTCGAAATAAAGCTCATCCAGAAGGATCTATTGGTGAGGCATATGTAGTCAAGAAATGTTTGATATTTTATTCTATGTACTTTTGAGATATCGAGATCCACTTTAATATGGATGAGTGAAACAATGATAAAGTCAATGATGATGATATAACAGTATTTTTTTAATAAGTTAGAATATTTGAAGCAACTCAGTTTGTTTTCTCACCTAAAGAAGAGCAAGATATGGCTCACTAGTATGTACTTACCAATTGTGAAGAGATTGAGTCTTATTTTGAGTAAGTTCTTACTACCTAAATTTTATTATTAAATGTTCAATATAGAGATATGGTAGTAAATGATACCTCTTTACTAGAGAGCATAAGGTTGAGCTAATGGAGCAAAGTTCGTTAAATATTGAGAACAGACATAGAGAATAATTTTTTTTATAGATAAAGCATCAGATGAGAACACAAACTCTACGAGATTGTTTGTGTGTATACTTATTGTATTTTCATATATTCAACTAATATGATTTATTTTACATAATGGTAGATGGCAACATTGTACAGACTAGACGAGAAAAGTAGAATTGAGTTTTTATATGCATTGGCATGTGGACCTCATGTTTTGGTATAAAAGTACTCAAGATGTATTGCAAACGGCGTACGATTCCACACTGAAGTTCGTGATTCTCATAGAAAGTCGTAAAATAGTGGTATTGCAGTAAAAAAAAACCATGAAGATGATATCATCGATTTCTTTAGGGTATTAATAGACATTATTCAATTGAATTATGTCAAGGGTAAAAGTATTATTTTTTTAAAGTGCAAGTGGTATGATTTTGGGTCTAAGAATGCTAATGTCAGGATCGATGAAAATGTGCAAAGCATAAATGTAACCAGATTATGGTATAAAAATGATCCATTTATTCTTGCAAATCAAGCGAAGTAAGTTTATTATGTACAAAATATGAAACTGGGACAAAATTGACGTGTTGTGCAAGAATGTCAGCATAGATATGTATATGACATCCCTATTGGTGTAACAACAGAAGAAGATTCTGATGATGAAGAGGGTCTTGAAATGACTCCTACAGATATTGAGGAATATCACATAGAGTCATTAGATAGAGATGATGTCGAATCTGCTGTAGTAGATGACACTTTGTTGAATACAATACGAAGTTTATATCATGAAGTAGAAGAGTTAGCAAGGGATAGTGAGGATGAAGATGATACCTTGGCAGTATATTAGATCGAAGAAGATGATCAACAGAATGATGATGACAATGATCATGACAATGATTTATTTTGATTCCCAACTGTCCAATGTCATGCAACAAATTATTGTTTCGTTGGTGTGGCTAATTTAGAGTTCTTAAGTTAAATTTTGATGCAATGCATGTTATTGTATCGTTGGTTATGGCCCTTTGATCCAATGCATGTTGATCAAGATGAAGTTCACAATTGATGGTAACCCCTCTCATTTACTTTTAATGATAGTTGGTAGGTGCATCTTGCTGGCACAATTCTGACAGTAGCACAAAGTTTTTTTTCTTTCTCTAACTAGTATTTTTCTGTGATACTTGCATAGTCTAATCAACTTCTCTTGAATGTTCTCTTATGTCTGTATAGTTGTCAGGTCTATAATTTAACAGCTATATCTCTATTTAGCTCTATTTAGCCATTGTGTTGCATACTTTTGCATATGGTAATTCAGTAACTTTTCAAGTTCTCTTGTTGTTGCATTCACATCATAATAATTAAGTGCCAATCAGGTCTGTAATTATGAGGTTGTGATGATTTTTTTCTGGGGACTCTATAGTGTAAACATGCATAAAAAATTGCATATACACATGTATAATAGTAAATTGCCAACACATATATATAGACTATGCAGTGATAAACTAGCTTTAACTTAATGATAAACTGTCTACATGAATATCTTAAAGATCTTAGTTGATTTAATTTAAAATCTTAACATTGATTTCATTTGACTATATATTGCAGGTTCTCATGGCACTGAAATTGTCTAAGACAAAAAGAAAAGTACCAGTAGCCATCGATCTAGATCCACTGCATTTCACTCAACAGCCATCGATTCAGAGAATGATCTTGCCGTCATAGTTATGGTCAAGATACCAGCAGTTTCTTCAAAATCGTGACACTATGGCTACACCACCTTCTTAATTACCACTAGCTCATATTCCACCAGCTTCTCTGGATCTGACACCATCAGCAGTCATACCTTCAACTCCATCTCTGGTTGATGTTGCACCTCCTCTATCTAGGTACCAGCAGCTTCTTCAGAGTCATGGTATCGTGGCTCCACCATCTTTCTCTCAGTTGCCATCAGCTCACGTTCCATCAGCTTCTTTAGATCTAACATCAGTAAAAGTCACACCTCCTGCTCCACCACCTTCCTCTCAATCGCCATAAGTCCATACACCACCTACTGAGTTAGAGCCTACTGAGTATACACATCCTACCATAGACTTGACTCCTGATGTTACCTCTGTAGGTACGAATTATTATATGCCTATTTATATTCAATATCACCTAAATATTTTTAAATTAGCATTCTTATTGTTGCTTGCTTATCTTGTAGGGTCTACAAGCATGGATGGACGAAAGAAAAGAGGTTGTATTAGAGGGATTGGGTTAAGTAAGATAAACAAGGCACTTGGTAAGAAAATGAAGATCAACATCTCAACGAAAGAAGGGTGACCCACTAATGCTATTCAATCCACCAAGCTATCAAATGAGCTTGGCATGATAGCTCAAAGTATCTTATCTGTCAAGCCTAGATGGACCAAATTAATAGAGGTCAAAATGCAGATTGCATTTGATAAACTAGAGGTAAGTAGAAATCATTATAGTTGTATTTGTATTTTATGCATATTTATTAACTAGTATTTAATACTTGTTTGCTGCAAAAACTAAATATCAAGGGTTTAAGGATGGATGAGGAAGTTTGTGCTAGTATCAAGAAGCTTCTTTCATGGAAGTTAAAGGATTAAAGATATTGACTATATATGCATTACCTTTACTATGGAAAGGACTCAAAGCCAAGTACTGTGACCACGGTAGAGTGGATAGATCTTTGCACTTACTGGAATAAAGAAAAGACATAGGTCAGTATAACTTGTATTATATTTGCATGTAAATATCTCCTTTAATGAATCTACTTTAGGTTGACTGGCATAAAGTTGTCTATCTTTTCAGCTAACATGTGAGTATAACAAAAAGTCTAGAAGTTTTGTCAAGTGCCAAGCAAACATCGGGTTAAAAGCTTTTATACCTATACGGCATGAGATTGTGAGATGTCATACTTTGATTATGACTAATATCATTTGACATTTAAGTTTCTTGCAATAGTAACTCATCTTTTAAACAAAATGAGAATGAATTGAATGGAGAAGAGTATGATCAAATTATATTATGATATCGTACTCATTACACCTAGGTCATGGTGACACTCCAGGTAGATGGACAACTCTCGAGTGTGAGGTAAAATGGGTGAGGACACTACATAAAAATAAAATTATGATTACTATTTTAAGTGAGCTTAGTTTTTATTTTGGAATTAATCCTCTTCAAATTTTATTAAAATAAAATAATGCAGGTGCTAAAGCAGTCCATATCCGATGGCCATCCTATGATAGCAGACCAGATATGCGATAAAATTTTGAAGATCAGATCAGATTATGTCTATGGTTTGGGAGTTGGACCTCATCCAAAAGGAAAGAGTTCCATTTTTATATCTAAGAAGAGACTTTAAAAGGAGTTGGAGCAATCGCATGCAAAAGCATAATCAAGAGATGAAGAATGAGATTGTAGACATTAAGGCGCAGATGGAGCATCACAAACAATTTTTGAAGCTTTATGTGCATCATAGAATATCTCTTTATCAGATTTATGATGTAAGTTACTTAAGTTATTGCTTTAATGTGTCCCTAAATCTTTTTGTAAGCATAATGGAACAATGTATGTATTTTGTTACTGTAATATATAGATAATTAATTGATTATATTTTTCTTTTTAATAGAGATCTGATGACTCAAGAACTTGTGAAGATATGGTTTTAAGGATATGCATGGTAGAGGGGCTTTTTGTGCTTTGGATTATCGATTTATGAACTCATTTGTTTTGTTATAGACAATTGGATAATGAGTTTGTTTGCTTTTGGTCAGAGGTAAATTGGTAGCTTAGATGAAGACTTATTTATTTTTTGGTAGAGATATGGTCTCTTAGTACTTTTAGTTGGAAATACTATCTCTTTGGATGCCTAGATAATTTAATTATTTGGATTATAAACTTTGTGTATAGATTCATCTTGATTATGAATTGCATGTGAGTTCATACTTTAGTTGTTGAATGATTTATTGACTAAAAATAGATGATTTACTTAGTATTTAAATATATACTATGAATGTAATATTTTATACAGATTATAATTGAACTATCAATGAAGCAAAACTCGACCATCACAAAATATCCTTGTCGCAAAACATCCTTGTTTTGCAACGTTAGCAAAATCATTTCGTGATGTTTGAAAAATGTTGCCAAAGATCCTCGTTTATTCTGCGATATTCGTAAAATATCGCATAATCAGTCACGTTTCGCGATGTTTGTCAAACGTCACAAAAGATATTTATTCTATGATGTTAGTGAAACGTCGCTCAATCAATCTACATTTTGCGATGTTTGAGAAATATCGTGAAAGATTTTTGTTCCATGACGTTAGTGAAACGTCGCTTAATCAAACTACGTTTCACAATGTTTGGACATACATCGCACTTTTGATATCCTTTCCATGACGTTTTATAACGAACATCATGATTGGCCATTAGCAACGTAGCTAGCACGACGATCTTGGTGATGTTATGCCAAACATCGTGAAAAGACTTCAGTGATATTTTGGAGGACTTTTGGCGATATTTTTTAACATCACAAAAAATCTTTTTTTCTTGTAGTGTCTTGCCATATCTTGTATGTAGTCCTTTTCTTCTCAGTTGCATCTTCACCGATATATCAGATGCAGAGGTATCCAAAATATAGAAGACTTTCTTCTATGTGAGAATAATTTTTAAGTTTCTCAACCAGTCTACATAATTGAGTTCGGTCAACTTATTGGCATTAAGTATACCACGTAATAAAAGTGACGATACCATTATGTAGATTAATCTACAATAACAAGAAACTAATATAAGCGGATAACTCATGATAACATGCACAATTAGATTAGGTCTTTTATCTAATTGTTACTCCCACTATTTTATCAAATATCATAGCCCTCTCTTATGATAAATGAGAAATTCTATTGATTTTCTTAGTGGAGTTGAGATCCTAATTCCTCACAAAAGATCTTGTGGCTGCACAACAAATCTTCATAAGTTCAAAGGTAGAAAACTTCTTTCCAATTGCATCTCATGCAACTCTCAACATCTTTCTACTTCTAAAACATTCGTAGCCTTATGGTTGCACAACAAACTATAATATTTGAGTTAAGTAAGATCCTTCATTTCCATACAGTCATATCTAAATGATGTTGCCTTTATGCTTGTACAACAAAACAACATATCCAAAATGCTATAAGTATCAAATATGCATTAAGACAACCCCATATCAATCTCCATAATAAATCTTGTGGTTGTACAACAAACTCACTATAGTTCTTGATATGATATTGGCTTAGCATGAAAGCACATATAGTGTCTACATCACTAAGCAATCCAAACTCGAAATTCAATAGACCAGATTGATCAGATAAGTAGGTGGGAGGCTCTCCAATAAACCAAATGCTGTGTTCTCGAAAGCTATTTTTTTTGGATTCCATGTAGGCTGCGGAGGGGTGGCTGACTGGCTAAAAAATATCATTTGGAATGACATTTTTTCAAGCAGAAAATGTCATTCTAAATGACGTTTTTATCTTTTGCATCAGTTTGATAAATAAGTTCAAAGATGCATCATTTAGATTAAAAAATTTTTTGTTTACATTATTTAGATAAAGTATTCTCACATCAAATATCTGATAAGACAGAACAAATTGCTACCCCTACGTCTATTCTCTATCCTTCATAGTATATCGCCGCATCCAAAGCGAATTAATAGTAGGGCTGGCAATTCATGTTTGCGGGTCCTAAATGAGTTGTGTTGACCTGAGGATATAACACAAGTTCGCTCAACCCGATTACGATCCGTTTAATTAAACGAATCAACTTATGGAAAACAAATATGACACGAATATATACGGATTGATACGATATGACTCGTCTAATAATCTATTTAATTATTTAACTTATTTATAAAATTTAATAAAAATAATAAAAATTTAGTTAAAAAATTAAAATAATATAAAAATAATTTAATTATCAGCTATGCTAATTCATAGCTCTGAATTCTATCGTTGTTTGTTTTAGGTTAGGATTATAATTTTTTAATTTTTTTTTATTTATTTTTAAATAATTTTAAAATAAATATGTTTAACATGTTCACACATATGGTGTAATTAGCTAATCGATTTTTATCTATTTAATTAAATAGATCAAAATAAATTATATGAATTAATTTATTAAAAATATAAATTTATTATATCGTAAAAGAATCAATTTATTTATGATCTGTTTTTATTTATTTTAAATTTAAATTTATCTAAATATGCATCACATGGTATCAGTGAGAACGGATCATATCAAAAATTACCGGTCTAACCCGCAGCTGTCTATTCCCCGTCACACCCACAGCACAAATATTCCATTTTGCTTTGATTGGTCAACCATCAGGTCCACCGTGGATCCGTCCCAGCGCACGCTTTGGACATCCCAGTTCCCTTCTTGCGCTGGCATCCACTCTCCATCGTCCGGTCATATCATCATCTCGGTCTGATCTTGGGAGTTCGCAACCGCAGCATCAATTCCCTACTATGTTCCCTTCTCTCCCCTCGTATTCCCCACTCTTCCTGCTATGCCTTGCACTCTTATTCTTCAACCATTCCCCTCCAGCCGCCGCCGCCGACCCCCTCTACCAAATCTGCGGCACGACCGACAACTACACCACCAACAGCACCTATGCTTTCAACCTCAACCGCCTCCTCACCTTTCTCGACATCAACACTTCCCTCTCCGGTGGCTTCTCCAGCTTCACCGTCGGTCAGAGCTCCAACCAAATCGACGGCCTCGCCCTATGCCGTGGCGACATCAACGCCACCGTCTGCCACTCCTGCCTCAACACCGCCATCCAGGACGCCCCCAAGCTCTGCCCCTACACGAAAGGCGCCATCATCTGGTACGACTACTGCCTCCTCCACTACTCCAACGAGCATTTTCTCTCGACCGTCGACATCTCGGACGAAATCATGATGTATAACGTCAACAACATAACCGATCCCAGCCGTTTCGACAAGCTTGTCGATGTGCTAATGAACAAGATAGCAGACTCGGCTGCCTACAACTCGACCAAGTTGTTCGCGACCGGAGAGATGATGAACTCCACCAACCCTCCTTCTCCGACCATATATGGGCTGGCGCAGTGCACTCGGGACCTGTCGAAGGTCCAGTGCCGGCAGTGCCTCAGCGGCTTGCTTGACCCGAGATTCACCCAGTCTGAGGGGAAGCAGGGAGCGAGGGCGCTTGGAGGGAGCTGCGATTATAGGTTCGAGATATACCTCTTCTATGAAGGGGCACCAACGCTAAGGCTTCAGTCGCCGCTAGAGACAGCACCGGCACCGGCCGCCCGAGCGCCTCCACTTATTGCTTCGGCCGGAAAAGAAGGTAGGGGGGATAAGATTGTTATTTGTAGCACCTGTGAACCTAGTTATAATCACCTAGAGTTGCAGTCTATGAATTACCCATCCGTTCTTGGTTTCAGAACTATGACTTTATCTGCAAATTGATCAGCACTCTTTCCGGGTCTAGTGTTTTATATTTCATGTTTTCTTATCTATTTATTATCCTGTCAATTTCATGTTCCTAAACGCCGGAAAAAGTGGGGAATTTTCTTCTTAATGTGCCTTTTTAGTCTATGTTTCTTCCTGTGATCTTCTGATCTCTCTTTAGTACCTTGTATTTCTCATTTGTACATAACATCTGTAATTCTTTTATTTTCTTGATAAAGTTGGTGGTTTCGGGGACTATCCTCCTTAACCTCCTTTTCATCAAAAAAAAAAAAAAAAAGAAAGAAAGAAAGAACCGTTTTCCTACATAATTTAATTGATGTGATTAACTTTGCCCTTGTCTGTTGTCAATTGTTTGTGAAGATATAAATTTGGAAATTCTGTTTGTCAGCAAAATAAAATTAGAACACGTTTTGTTATTTATGGAGATGTCTGGATCCAACATGTGTTACAGCTGAAATTTCGTTTTTTCTTCACCCCATCAAGTGTGTGATTCATTGGTTTATTTGTTTCTAACAAAGCAAATTTTGACTGTTTATAATGAAATTTCTTCTACCCATCAAATGCAAGAATTCAATGGCATATTTGTTTCTAATACAAAACAAACTTTGATTATTTGTAATGAAATTTCTATATCAATTTTGGTCTCCTTTAACTCTCGGCATTTTTCTGAATATTTAGTCACATAATTATTCTGAAAGCATTGCATCCAATCCTTTTAAAATTTCATTGGGATTAGGTCTTCCGAAATGTTTCTCATTATTTGGGTCGTCCCATGCCATCCGATGACCCATAAAAGGACGAGATATTATTGCATGGACCAGTTCCGGGCAAATGTCGGAGCATAGGGACGGTGGATTACACGCAATCGGGAACAGGTGAAATACAAGAGATAACGTGACGTGTTAACCACCGTGGGATTTGGCGTGGTCCACACATTGCCCCTTGTATTTCACCAATTCCCGATTGCGCGTTATCCACCGTGCCTATGCTCCGACATTTGCCCTGGTCCACTCGGCCCGGGTCAATGCAATAATATCTCCCTTTTTTAATGGGCCAACCAACAAGAGCAAAGCAAATTAGATATAAATTTCAGATATGACGTCTGGATCTAGAGAGCAGCCAGTTAATCTGTCATGTGTTGGGAAATCATTTAACCCTGTAAGGAAGGAATAAAAAGGAAAAGCACCCAAGCCTATAAAAAACTGAAGTTCCGACAAATAAAAATCTCAGGTGTATGTGTATTAAAGCTTAGAGAACTCTCCTTCGATGTGAAAGATTAGTCTAGAAATACATAAATTCCTGGTTGATCATGATTCATGAATAAAATTTGAAGTGTAGGGTGACTTAAAGTAATGGTTAAGATCAGCTTTTCCTTGTTGACCTGCAGTATAAAATGGCAACAATTTTATGTGAGCAACACAGCTATGCACTAATGATAAGTGCTCTAATACACAATTGTTATTTCCACAAACCGGCCAATTAAAGTAGGCATCTTTTTATATAAAGTTTTGAAGGGCATGCAATTAGCAAAGTTTATTCTTGTTTGATCAAAGATAGTTCACATGGTGATGAGTACACCAAATTAACACTCCCATAGGATCATTTTCTGATTACCAACCTTGGGGCACCAAAAAAAAAAAAACACTTGGATTCTTCTTAAATGGCAATCCATCTTGAAACTGTACTTTTGCTTCACACCTGATCCACTTACCCGAGGCACTCCGGACAGCAAGCTTGCAAAATAAGAACCGTATGGTCTATAAAATAATTATTAAAAATATCTTCTCCCAAACGTTTTTAACGCATAACAAAGATGCACTGATATGATGCGTGCTAACCATCAGCTCCATTTTCTGATATCATCAATATGTCATGTTGATATAGAAATACAGATAAATCGGTTATTTATTGATGCAGGAAAAAAGACTAATGTCACAGGTATGGTCCTTGCGATTGCTATACCTCTAGTAGCTGCATTCGTGCTGATCTCCATAATTTGTATTTGCGTCTGGAGGAGGAGGAAGCCCATCATAGAATTACCATGTAAGTAACCCATAACTTAAATGCTTTCTTTACACAAATTTTTTTCTTCCTATTTTCGTTAGAGAGCTTCAGTAAGATCTACCAAGATAGGAAAGTGATTTAAAAAAATTTCTCAAACTCAATGTGAATTGCTTTGGCTATTAGGAAAGGACTTAATATGAATCACTTTGGCCATTGTGAGTTTGGAAGCAGGATCCACCGTATAAGAGCCTAATCGCATGCGAAACTTATAAAGACTATAATTTAGACATACAATATCCAATTCAGATAATCTTTTCCTCCACAAAATCAAGTAATTTTTGGAGATCTACAACTTAGCGTAAATCCCTAGAGTTTTATAACGGATGAAAATTCCATTGTTGGGGCTTTCAAACAGGCTGATCAAATTGGAAGTTTTCTTTTTGAGGAATATTTTGATCGAGCATATCTTTGAATCTAAGAATAATTTAATAGAGTGATAGAATGCAAAATCGATGTAGAAGTCGAGATCTACCTCATATAGAATTTTAGTATTTTTATGATTTTTCTATTAGTCTTATTTATTTTTAGAAATATATTCCTATTTATTGGGTATAAAATACCCTCAGCCGAAATTCACAGCATGATTGATCCTCTCAAGACTCATCCGGCTTTCGACTGCATATGGTACCTCTCTGAACTGCCTCGGACCTCACCAACAGCCGAACTTCACTAACGGCAGATTTCTACAACTACCGGACTCCTACGGGAGCCGGATCCCGTCCCCAACTCCAGCTACAGGAAGACTTCAACCGGACTCCTACGGGAGCCGGATCTCACCTCCGACTCCGGCCACGGGGAAACTCCGTCCGGACTCCTACGGGAGCCGAACTTCGTCCCCGACTTTGACTACTGGTAAATTTCGTCCGAACTCCAAAGGGAGCCGGACTTCATCTCTGACTTTGATTGCAGGTAGACTTCGACCGGACTCCTACGGGAGCCGAATCTCGTCTCCAACTCCAGCTACAAGCAGACTTAGTCTGGACTCCTACGAGAGCCGGACTCCGGCCCCGACCTCAACGGCTGGAAGGCTTCGACCGGACTCCTACAGGAGCTGAATCTCGTCTCCAACTCCAGCTACAAGTAGACTTAGTCCGGACTCCTACGAGAGCCGGACTCCGGCCTCGACCTCAACGGCTGGAAGGCTTCGCCCGGACTCCTACGGGAGCCGGACTTCGTCCTCAACCTCGACTGCTGGTAAGTTTCGACTGGACTCCTACGGGAGTCGGACTTCGCCCCTGACTTTGATTGCAGGTAGACTTCGACCGAACTCCTACGGGAGCCGGATCTCGTCCCCAACTCCAGCTACAGGAAGACTTCAACCGGACTCCTACGGGAGCCGGATCTCGCCTCCGACTCTGGCCACGGGGAAACTCCGTTCGGACTCCTACGGGAGCCGGACTTCGTCCCCGACTTTGACTACTGGTAAATTTCGTCCAGACTCCTAAGGGAGCCGGACTTCATCTCTGACTTTGATTGCAGGTAGACTTCGACCGGACTCTTACGGGAGCCGAATCTCGTCTCCAACTCCAGCTACAAGCAGACTTAGTCCGGACTCCTACGGGAGCCGGACTCTGGCCCCGACCTCAACGGCTGGAAGGCTTCGCTCGGACTCCTACGGGAGCCGGATTTCGTCCTCAACCTCGACTGCTGGTAAGTTTCGATCGGACTCCTACGGGAGTCAGACTTCGCCCCTGACTTTAATTGCAGGTAGACTTCGACCGAACTCCTACGGGAGCCGGATCTCATCCCCAACTCCAGCTACAGGAAGACTTCAACCGGACTCCTACGGGAGCCGGATCTCGCCTCCGACTCCGGCCACAGGGAAACTCTGTCCGGACTCCTACGGGAGCCGGACTTCATCCCCGACATTGACTACTGGTAAATTTCGTCCGGACTCCTAAGGGAGCCGGACTTCATCCCTGACTTTGATTGTAGGTAGACTTTGATCGGACTCCTACGGGAGTCGAATCTCGTCTCCAACTCCAGCTACAAGCAGACTTAGTCCGGACTCCTACGGGAGCCGGACTCCGGCCCCGACCTCAACGGCTGGAAGGCTTCGCCCGGACTCCTACGGGAGCCGGACTTCGTCATCAACCTCGACTGCTGGTAAGTTTCGATCGGACTCCTACGGGAGCCAGACTTTGCCCCTGACTTTGATTGCAGGTAGACTTCAACCGAACTCCTACGGGAGCCGGATCTCGTCCCCAACTCCAGCTATAGGAAGACTTCAACCGGACTCCTACGGGAGCCGGATCTCGCCTCCGACTCCGGCCACGGGAAAACTCCATCCAGACTCCTACGGGAGCCGGACTTCATCCCCGACTTTGACTACTGGTAAATTTCGTCCGGACTCCTAAGGGAGCCGGACTTCATCCCTGACTTTGGTTGCAGGTAGACTTCGACTAGACTCCTACGAGAGCCGAATCTCATCTCCAACTCCAGCTACAAGAAGACTTAGTCCGGACTCCTACGGGAGCCGGACTCCGGTCCCGACCTCAACAGTTGGAAGGCTTCGCCCGGACTTCTACGGGAGCCGGACTTCGTCCTCAACCTCGACTACTGGAAAGCTTCGTCCGGACTCCTAAAGGAGCTGGACTTCGCCTCCGACGCCAATTGCAGGTGGACTCCGCCCGGATTCCCATGGGGGTCGGGCTTCGTCTCCAACTCCGATTGAAAGAAGACTTCGTCCGGACTCCTACGGAAGCCGGACTCCGAGCTCCTCTCAGACAGGTGGCCAGCCACATCTCTCTGTCAGACACTCCAGTTGAACTTCGGCCGACAGGCCTGGACCCGATGGTGGGCCGTAGCAACGGCCACGATACTGCTCCACCTCCTGCGACGGATTCCGCGCAGCTCCATCACTCCCTGGCAGATCGCTATAATGACCACGATTCTACTCCACTCCCTGCGACGGATACCGCGCGATTCCTCCCACCTTCTGGCAAGTCGCGACAACGGGCACCATTCCACTACCCGCAACAGACTCCACGTGTCACGTTTCGGCGATGGCCACGATCCCACTCCACTACTCTTTGCAATAAACTCTGCCTGACTCCGGACAGTCCACTGCCAGACGGTTACAAATGTCACTATCAGTCTACTGCCCCCTTTTCGCCTATAAAAGGGGACCCCAGATACGTTATTCTATAAGCTCTCGTTTTTGCCTAGAAACTCTGCTAAAATTTCCATTCGAGCACTCCATTCTTGTTGAGGCAGAGAACTGACTTGAGCATCGGAGGGTCTTGCCAAAGCAACCCCACCTCCGGTTTAGACTTCTTTTGCAGGTCCTGACGGCGACCGTGACTCCCTCGACTCCAGCTTCTCCGGCGCAAGCGGATTTTTGCACCAATAGGATTGGCGCTAGAGGAAGGGCTTGAACCTTTGCAGTACCCTTGTTCTTAAAGGAGCACTCAACGGGATCACTTCTGGTCATCTTCTCCGACATCCACTCCTTCTCCCACCTGATCTTCGCCCGATGCCTCCCCGCAGGGCATCCACATGGCGATCTACGGCCTCCGCAGCCAGATCACAGGCTCTGGCCTCACCTCCAGTCTCCCAGCCTCTGCCTCCTCCTCCGGCGACGGCGGTTGGCACGGAGCAATTCGACCTGCTGGTGCAGTAGGTCAGAGGCCTAACTGAAGCTGTGCAGGCCATGCAACAGCAGCAGCAGCCGCAGGCATCGGTGCGGCCGGAAAGAGCATCGCCGAAACTCCAAAACCCGGCAGCGGGACACGCCACTTGGGCCAGCCGCCCAGTCTTTCCCGGAAAGATGAATCCAAGGGTGGAAAGCCCCCAGTCCGACCACGACTCCACCCCTGGAAGATCTCTACCCCCATTCTGCCAGGGGACCCTCGAGACCCGTAGTCGAGAGAATTTCCTGGACCGGAGGCTCCAGAAGATGAACCGGCAGATCGAAGAACTCCGCCACGCACCCCCCGCTTATGGTGAAGATATTTGCACTGACCCTCCCTTTTCTCAAATAATCATGCAGGAATCCATCCCGCCGAACTTCAAACTCCCCCAGTTCGAAAGCTACGACGGGACTTCGGACCCGGTTGATCATCTGGAGGCCTTTCGGACGATGATGCTGCTTCATGGCGCACCCGACGCCATTCTATGCCGAGCTTTCCCATCCACCTTGAAGGGAGCGGCGAGAAACTGGTACTCGATGCTGAAGCCGGGTACCATCTTTTCTTTCGATCAAATAAGCCACCAATTTGTGGCTCATTTTGTCAGCAGCCGGCACCCCCGGAAGGGTTCGGAGTCCCTCATCAATATCAAGCAGAGGGAGGGGGAGTCCATTCGAGCCTACATCAACCGCTTCAATGTCGCCGCGCTGGAGGTCCGGAACTTGGACCAGTTAGTAGCAATGGCCACTCTGAAGGGCGGCCTTCAGAAGAACGACCTTTTGTTCTCCCTGGAGAAGAAATACCCCAGGAACTTTGCTGATCTGTTGGCTCGGGCCGAGGGGTATGCCAGAGCGGAAGAAGCCTTCAAAATGAAGGACGAGGAGACTGCGAGAGAATGGCAGGCGGGAGACTCGGGTAAGCCCGCAATCGAAAAAGGGCCGAGAGAAGCTTGGCCACGTTCTCGATCCCCTCCTGGGCACAAGCGTGCCCAAACTCTGCCCCGGGTACGTAGGCAGATAAGTCCGGATCGCGGGGTTCGGCGGAGTTCTCCACCAAGAAGATTCCGCAACTACGCCCCCCTCAATGCCTCGAAGACCTAGGTACTGATGGAGGTCAGGGAGCAGCTCCCCAGGCCTGAGAGGATACGCACACACCTCGGGAAGCGCAACCCCAACAAGTTCTGTCTCTACCATTGTGACCACGGCCACGACACAGAGGAATGCATCCAACTTCGAGACGAGATCGAGGAGCTCATTTGGCGAGATCGACTCGATAGGTTCATTCGATGTCGGCCTGAGGGTAGAGAAGATCGGCCAAGGACCCTACCGCAACCCGAACCGCCAAGGAGGGAGGAGCAGCTCGGAGATCGGCCTCCAATCGGAACCATCGACTCCATCACTGGAGGGCCTCAAGGAGGGGCGGACCTTCCATGACCGCGAAACTTGAGAAACCTGTAAATGTACTGCTCACGACTTTGCTCTGAATCTAAATTCCTTTCGAATTTTGCATGTCTTTCCCTTTTGGCATGGATCTGTCACGATTGGGGATGACCCCTTCGAACAATTAACACAAGGTCATGTTAGGAACAGGAGGAGAACCTCGTCCTAACATAAGCCAAATGAAAGTCCGATTATTGTAAGATCAGATCAGAGGAAGGCCCGTTTAACGGCTCTCGAATGCCCCCTGAACCATGTTAGGGATAGGAGGAGAACCTCACCCTAACTTGAGCAAAGTCAAAGGCCCGATTCTTTTAGACCGGATGGGGGGAGAGGCCCTACAACGCCCTAATGTGCCCCCACAGCCATGCTAGGGATAGGAGGAGAACCTCGCCCTGACATGAGCAAAGTCAAAGGTCCGGTTCTTTTAGACCGGATGGGGGGAGAGGCCGAACAGTGCCCACATGCGCCCCCACAGCCTTGTTAGGGACAGGAGGAGAACCTCGCCCTAACATGAGCAAAGTCGAAGGCCCGATTCCTCTTAGATCGGATGGAGAGAGAGGTCGAACAGCGCCCACATGCACCCCCACAGCCTTGTTAGGGACAGGAGGAGAACCTCGTCCTAACATGAGCAAAGTCGAAGGTCCGATTCTTTTAGACCAGATGGGGGGAGAGGCCCTTGCAACGATCCTTATGTGCCCCCACAGTCCCGTTGGGGACAGAAGGAGAACCTCATCCTGACGGTGACAAAAACTCGGTCGCCCAACAAAATTGGTAAAGAGAAAAGTCCCCTCAGTGGCACTTCAATACTTCTATGCGACCCCTCAAAAAGCAAGGGGAGGATCCTCACTTGAAGAGAGGAGGATCCTCACTTGAAGAGAGGAGGAAAACTAAAAAGAAGAGTGGCGAATAACGTCGGCAACAGACGAAAAATAAACCGCACCAAAGATCTAAGGAGCCTCGCCTCAACAAAGACGGGAAGTTCCTACCAAACATCTCCAGCCTCTAAGAAGGCTCTCGACACAGGTTAAGAAAGCAGCGACGCCTTCGAGGTAACGCGGAGTTCGGACCATCAAGCTCGAGCCTATGGCCATGGACGACAAGAAAAGCAAGTCAGCGTAGTGACGGCTGGACACCTCCAAGCGACGTCAAAGTCGGATAAGTCAAAAGACGAAAGAAGTTCGACGGGCGATGATTCAACACAGTACGTGGACAAGGTAACACAAAATCCCCTTTTCATTCCATTTGCGAAATATACACCATGAAGCCCAGAAGGCCAAAGGAAGAAAAACAAAACGACGAGAGCAAAACAAAACCACAAGAGAAAATATATGCATAGAAAGACGGAAGGCCAAAAAGAGCCCTAGGGAAGCTCTGCTCCTTCCGATCTCGAATTATCTGCTTCGCCCCTTATCCAGGACTACCTCAGATTTTCAACTTCTTCTTCTAGCTCTCCCTTTTTCAGCAGCGCATCCTGGAATGCCTGACGGAGTCACTGGCTTTCGTTCTCCGCCTCTCGATGCCTCTTCCTCAGGATCTCGGATTTCGCCTCAGCGTCCTTGATGGTCTGCTGCTCACACACCAGCTGGATCTTCAACTGCTGCAGCTCGGCCTTCCCCTCCCCAAGGGCGACAGAAAGCCCTTCTGCAGTTCTTCTTAGGGATTGGAGTTCATTGGAGTCCTGAGAAAAAGCGAGCTGAGCCCTGTCAGCCAACTGCCTTTGAAGACGGACGACTTCGTCGGTCGCCACCTTGAGCCTCCCTTGGTATTCATCCACCTGCCTGCGCCAGCCGGCCCGATGCACGTCATAGCTCATCGTGGCATCTTGAAGCTGCTGCTGAAGGTCGGAGTCCTTCTTCGACCACTCCCGGTCGTCGTCAGCCCGGGCCAAGAGCCGGGATGAACTTCCCTCCAGCTGGCCGATCCTCTCCTTCGCAGCCGACAGTTCCATCCTGAGAGCACTGATCTTGGTAGCTTGAGCCCAAATTTGATCGCTGGCACTCTTCTTATATTCCTCAAACTCCTTCGCGAAGTCCGCCTTCCTCCGGCTGTACTCCATGATCCCCTTCATGTGGAGATTCTGAAAGCAGGTGGCCTTCGCGGTGGCTTCAGAGTGACCCTCTCTCAACCTGTGAAGCTCGCCTTCCATCTTCTTTGCCCCTTTTGTCAAGTGAAGAACTTCCTTCCTCAGTCGTCGGATCGTGGACTTCAGCGGGATCCCCAGGGACAGGGGAAGTGCTTCGGCAGGGCACTGCCATCGGGAGACAAAAGCATCAAGGCGCGTCTCATCACAGAAAGAAAAGCAGAAAGGGGAAAGGAAGAAAGGAGATGCCATCCACGACAAGAAATTCAACTTTATTGATCGAATGTTTCTTAAAAACAAAAAGAAAAAAAAAATTACAGCAAAAGAAAAATACAAGATCGGAGGTCTCAGACCTCTGTGGTAGGGGTGGGGGAGCTCGGTGTCCCTGGAAGGGGGGCTGCGGCAGCAGTGGTAGCAGGAGAGGGACCGGCCTCATCTTCAGACTCCTCACCCAAGAAGCTGAGGTCGAGCTCCGAAAATTTCTTGGCCACTTTCTCCTGGCAGAGCTCGAACCCCTTGATGAACGCTTCCTGGCCGAATCGGACATTCAAGTCCCTCATCTCCTCGGAGGCCTTGAACTCCTCTACCGCCAGAACCCTGGCCTCCGAGACCAGGACTGGAATCTGCTCAGCCAAATTGGTGACCTCGGCCTCCTCCTTTCTCATCGTCTGCTCCGAGGTCTGCTTCTCTTCCTCCCGGGCCTATTTCTCTCTTTCCAGGGCCTCTTAGAGGGCGATTACCTCGGTTGCCTTCTCTTCGAGATGGGCGATTTCGGCCCGGCGACGCTCCTCCGCTTGGATGGCGTTCCTCCTCGCCCGGTTCGTCGCCTTGATGTTGGCAAGGAGCTGGTGCCCAATCTGCAAGGGCGGCTAGGGGATCAGAGCAGGGGTCGAAAAGTCAATAGATTTGTTTACCTCGAGAAAGGACCCTAAGGAGTCCCAAACCCGCTGCTCAGGGTCGGCACGGTCGATCCTCTCGACGACTTCGGGCAGAATGCAGCCGTCGATCAGCCGCTTGATCAAGTCTCTGTCATTGAAGGGGTTCTTCAGCCCTTCTTCGGAACAGAGGGACTCTTCCACGGCGGCTCGGCGGCTACTCCCCCTGCGGGCCACCGACTTCCTTCTCATCCCCCTCTCGACTCCGGGCGTCTCCGTGGAACGGACCCCCTAAACGAGAGCCCCAGTTGGCGGGCTCCTTGAAGAGGCCCGGGGGGCTGGTGGTTCGACGTCTGAAGGAACGTCGATCGCGGGAGCCGCCTGGGCAGGCGCGGCCGAATTCGTCTCCTCCACTCTGGCCTTCTTTGCTGATCTGGAGGCCGCGACACCTTTTCTTTTGTGGGTCTTGAGGTCCCTGGCGAGCATCCGTGCGGCTTCGGCGTCCATTCCTAAAAAAAAAAAAAAATCGAAAATCAGTGATAGGGTAAAAAAGGAAGAAGTGGCACGCAAAAAAAAAAAAAAGAGAAAAGAAGAGAGAAAGAAGAGAAGAGAAAAGATGGAATACTCGCAGGATCTTGGGGGCTCAAGCCGATGTTGAACAAAAATTACTCCCTCAGAAGGTTGAGAAGGGAAGGAGCGGAATAGTCAAGAAGCTTCCGGACGGCCTGAAGGTCGTCCTCTCCCAGGCTGGGAGCCCGACGGACAGAGTCCCTCAGAGAGCCCCAAGGGGGCAGGCCCAGCCTCAGGGTCGGACAGTGGACGAAGAGGTATTTCCCCTTTCAGTTGTGGATTGAAGAGGGAGCACCTTTCAGCAACCCCTTTTTGCCAAACTGGGAGGAGAAATACCACCAGTCCTTCGCCGAAGGGTGGCGCTTGAAAGTGTAGAAATGCCTAAATAAAGAAAGGGATGGCTGAACTTCAACTACATGGCAAAGAGAAAGAAATCCTATCAAAAACCTAAAGGAATTCGGAGCCACTAAAGCCAAAGAGATATCTAAGAAACGGAAAAGGGCAACAACAAAGGGCGGAAGAGGAAGCCGGAGTCCGGCACGGAACGCCTCCTGATACGGGCAAAAACGACCGGGTGGGGGAGTGCTAGCCCGGTCGGAGGGGCCAGGAAGCTCCAGGTCGTACTCCGGAGGAACTCCGTACTGAATCCTTATCAGCAGGAGTTCATCCAGAGTCAGGGAGCAGGGAATGGTGCTCGGCGCAAAAACTGGGCGAAGCCCAATCCCGGATGTGGGTTCGTCTACGGAATGGGGGTCCTGGGGGGCTGAGGCAGAGGAACTCCCTGAACCGCTAGAGGCGGAGATGCTGGAAGACATTTCAAACAACTTCAGACGAAAGCCCTAAAGATCCCAGAGAAATCGGACGGGACAAGGGACGAGAGGTTGCGGGAGACCAAATCGGAGGAATACGATAGGAGAAAAGGCCCCCTAGGTGGCAAGAAGAAAAACGAAGGTTCTGGGACTAACCTAGATCGCTCTGGAGGATGCAGAAGGGCAAAGACAGGGATGACTCGGAAGATGCCTAGGGCCAAGGAAGACGCCAAGGGAGGTCAGGGCTCTCGAAGAAAAGGCGGATATCGGTAGAACTTTCAGGCGGAAAGGCGGGTTTAAATAGACCCTGGGATCCGACGTCATAATGATCGCGAATCCCCCCAGGTCGACCCGCGCTCGACACGTGTCCCACTCGCCTCGGCAGGCGGCTAAAAGCGGCTGACAGTTGACGGAGCCATTATTATGCCGTATCTGGGCCAGCGTGCTAGCGGGGATTCCGAAGGGTCCCTTCGAACCACCCCGATTCGAAAAGACTCCAGCACACGCGCATTTAATGCCAAAATATCTGGGGGCGGTCACGCACAGGATTCAAGGGGTTAACTTCGGCTGCGAAAATTTCTCTATACTTCATTCGAAATTCGAACTCGAAAGTAGGGGGACTGGTGTTGGGTATAAAATACCCTCAGTCGAAGTTTACAGCAGGATTGATCCTCCCAAGACTCATCCGGCTTTCGACTGCAGATGGTACCTCTCCGAACTGCCTCGGACCTCACCAACAGCCGAACTTCACTAACGGCAGATTTCTACAACTACCGGACTCCTACGGGAGCCGGATCCCGTCCCCAACTCCAGCTACAGGAAGACTTCAACCGGACTCCTACGGGAGCCGGATCTCGCCTCCGACTCCTGCCACGGGGAAACTCCGTCCGGACTCCTACGGGAGCCAGATTTCGTCCCCGACTTTGACTACTGGTAAATTTCGTTCGGGCTCCTAAGGGAGCCGGACTTCATCCCTGACTTTGATTGCAGGTAGACTTCGACCGGACTCGTACGGGAGCCGAATCTCGTCTCTAACTCCAACTACAAGCAGACTTAGTCCGGACTCCTACGGGAGCCGGACTCCGGCCCCGACCTCAACGGCTGGAAGGCTTCGACCGGACTCGTACGGGAGCCGAATCTCATCTCCAACTCCAGCTACAAGCAGACTTAGTCCGGACTCCTACGAGAGCCGGACTCCGGCCCCGACCTCAACGGTTGGAAGGCTTCGCCCGGACTCCTACGGGAGCCAGACTTTGTCCTCAAACTCGACTGCTGGTAAGTTTCGACCGGACTCCTACGGGAGCCGGACTTCGCCCCTGACTTTGATTGCAGGTAGACTTCGATCGAACTCCTACGGGAGTTGGATCTCGTCCCCAACTCCAGCTACAGGAAGACTTCAACCGGACTCCTACGGGAGCCGGATCTCGCCTCCGACTCCGGCCACGGGGAAACTCCGTCCGGACTCCTATGGGAGCCGGACTTCACCCCCGACTTTGACTACTGGTAAATTTCGTCCGGACTCCTAAGGGAGCTAGACTTCATCCCTAACTTCGATTGCAGGTAGACTTCGACCGGACTCCTACGGGAGCCGAATCTCGTCTCCAACTCCAGCTACAAGCAGACTTAGTCCGGACTCCTACGAGAGCCGGACTCCGGCCCCGACCTCAACGGTTGGAAGGCTTCATCCGGACTCCTACGGGAGCCGGACTTCGTCCTCAACCTCGACTGCTGGTAAGTTTCGACCGGACTCCTACGGGAGCCGGACTTCGCCCCTGACTTTGATTGCAGGTAGACTTCGATCGAACTCCTACGGGAGCCGGATCTCGTCCCCAACTCCAGCTACAGGAAGACTTCAACCGGACTCCTACGGGAGCCGGATCTCGCCTCCGACTCCGGCCACGGGGAAACTCCGTCCGGACTCCTACGGGAGCCGGACTTCACCCCCGACTTTGACTACTGGTAAATTTCGTCCGGACTCCTAAGGAAGCCGGACTTCATCCCTAACTTCGATTGCAGATAGACTTCGACCGGACTCCTACGGGAGCCGAATCTTGTCTCCAACTCCAGCTACAAGCAGACTTAGTCCGGACTCCTACGAGAGCCGGACTCCGGCCCCGACCTCAACGGTTGGAAGGCTTCGCCCGGACTCCTACGGGAGCCGGACTTCGTCCTCAACCTCGACTGCTGGTAAGTTTCGACCGGACTCCTACGGAAGCCGGACTTCGCCCCTGACTTTAATTGCAGGTAGACTTCGACCGAACTCCTACGGGAGCCGAATCTCGTCCCCAACTCCAGCTACAGGAAGACTTCAACCGGACTCCTATGGGAGCCGGATCTCGCCTCCGACTCCGGCCACGGGGAAACTCCGTTCGGACTCCTACGGGAGCCGGACTTCATCCCCGACTTTGACTACTAGTAAATTTCGTCCGGACTCCTAAGAGAGCCGGACTTCATCCCTGACTTTGATTGCAGGTAGACTTCGATCGGACTCCTACGGGAGCCGAATCTCGTCTCCAACTCCAGCTACAAGCAGACTTAGTCCGGACTCCTACGGGAGCCGGACTCCGGCCCCGACCTCAACGGTTGGAAGGCTTCGCCCGGACTCCTACGGGAGCCAGACTTCGTCCTCAACCTCGACTGCTGGTAAGTTTCGACCGGACTCCTACAGGAGCCGGACTTCGCCCCTGACTTTGATTGCAGGTAGACTTCGACCGAACTCCTACGGGAGCCGGATCTCATCCCCAACTCCAGCTACAGGAAGACTTCAACCGGACTCCTACGGGAACCGGATCTCGCCTCCAACTCTGGCCATGGAGAAACTCCGTCCGGACTCCTACGGGAGCCGGACTTCATCTCCGACTTTGACTACTGGTAAATTTCATCCGGACTCCTAAGGGAGCCGGACTTCATCCCCGACTTTGGTTGCAGGTAAACTTCGACCGGACTCCTACGGGAGCCGAATCTCGTCTCCAACTCCAGCTACAAGCAGACTTAGTCCGAACTCCTACGGGAGCCGGACTCCGGTCCCGACCTCAACGGCTGGAAGGCTTCGCCCGGACTCCTACGGGAGCCGGACTTCGTCCTCAACCTCGACTGCTGGTAAGCTTCGTCCGGACTCCTAAAGGAGCCGGACTTCGCCCCCGACGCCAATTGCAGGTGGACTCCGTCCGGATTCCCACGGGGGCCGGGCTTCGTCCCCAACTCCGATTGAAAGAAGACTTCGTCCGGACTCCTACGAAAGTCGGACTTTGAGCTCCTCTCAGATAGGTGGCCAGCCACCTCTCTCCGCCAGACACTCTAGCCGAACTTCGGCCAACAGGCCTGGGCCCGATGGTGGGCCGTAGCAACGGCCACGATACTGCTCCACCTCCTGCGACGGATTCCGCACGGCTCCACTCCCTGGCAGATCGCTATAATGACCACGATTCTGCTCCACTCTCTGCGACGGATACCGTGCGATTCCTCCCACCTTCTGGCAAGTCGCGACAACGGGCGCTGTTCCACTACCCGCAACAGACTCCACGTGTCACGTTTCGGCGATGGCCACGATCCCACTCCACTACTCTTTGCAACAAACTCCGCCTGACTCCGGGCAGTTCCTTGCCAGACGGTTACAGATGTCACTATCAGTCTACTGTCCTCTTTTCGCCTATAAAAGGGGACCCTAGATACGTTATTCTATAAGCTCTCATTTTTGCCTAGAAACTCTGCTAAAATTTTCGTTCGAGCACTCCATTCTTATTGAGGCAGAGAACTGACTTGAGCGTCGGAGGGTCTTGCCGGAGTAACCCCACCTCCGGTTTAGACTTCTTTTGCAGGTTCCGGTGGCGACCGCGACTCCCTCGACTCCAGCTTCTACGACGCTAGCGGATTTTTGCACCAACACTATTAAAACTAGAAAAAGAATCCAACCTAAATTATGCAAGGGATGATCTTACTACAGTTATAAAAATGGACTATGTATCTTAATTTATGATTCATGAATCATCAATGAAACAAAAAAGATGTAATCCCTAATTTTGCAACTTTTCCATCTTATTCTAAATTTCTTTTAATAGACTCAAGTTGAGTAGATTAAGGAAATTCTTTCTTCTTTTTGATCGGATTAAGTGGGCATATGAACTTCTATTCTCTACATTTGTGAAAGCTTTAGTTTATGGTCCATATATATGAGCAATACAAACAAATAAGAGAAGAGCTATCCATGCTTAAAGAATATTGACAGCCGAAGTTGAGTATGAATGGTAATTCTATCTCAATGGATGATGACACGAACGGATATCTTATACAACTAGAGGTAAAGATTGCATAACTCACTGAGATTGTCTCTCAATTGATAATGCTTTCAACACAAGCACCAACAACTCTTGTCATGAAGCTATCTTCCATATATGAAGATTAAAATCAACCATCTAGTGAGGAGAATCAACAACCTACAGCCACTTAGAATCCTCCCTTCAACCCTTTTAAAGTCAAAGATTGAATTGAGATCTCTGTATACAATGGGATCATTGATGTAGAAAAGCTTGATAATTGGCTAGATGAGTTAAAGACGTAGTTTACTATTCATAGATACATTGATGTCGAGAAGGTAGCTTTTGCTTATCTAAAGATTATTTGGTGTGGGATGATCCATTCAAGACTAAGGGTGATATGGGTGGAGATAATGAAGCTATTGTATTTGGTTGCACCATGATAATTCTATGTGTCAGTGATCTCAAATCACACCCACTCCTCAAATCACCCTCCAACCCAGTGATGGATATCTATCCTTGAGGTTGGGAATCTAAGATCACCCGTGGATAGTGATCTTCGACTAAAATGTAAGGATAAAAATATATCTTAGTCTAGCAAAAAAGGTTGGTATATTAATATACATTAATATATTATATCAATATTGTATATCTAATATTATATTATATTTGATATTGTATATTATATGTATGATATATGTTACATTATAATGTTTATTAATCATATTATTGTGATATTATGATTTAGCAATAATTTGAAATTAGAGTAAAAAATATCTTATTGAACTTTATATTTATATAATAAAAATATTTAATATATAACTTCTATTTGCTTATTTTTCTAATCAAAATAAATATTAGCATTAATAATATATTAGAAGTACAAATAAAATTATTTATTCTATAATAACAATTAATATATTTTTATATGATTAATAATTTATAGGATTAACAAATATATTTTTATAGAACATATTAATTATTAATATATTAATAAATATATTAATATTTTTATAAGATATTATATTTGATTAATAAATATAATTTTATGTAATATATTATGAGTAGTTTTGATATTATATAATTAGTGATCTCAGATTTTCATGGAATATCAAATACATTACTCATGGATATCCAGAGATTTTTAATTATTGGATTATGACCTACCAAATATAGTGATGTTATATCACGGTGATCCAGTGACTATAGGATTCGGATCATCGATGATCTTAAATCATAGTAATGATCTTATTCGGGTCACCAAAGAGTACTACCCTAAAGCTTTCCAATAGTGCCCTTGCTGGTAGAATTTGTACATTAGGAAAAAAATCTCTAATTTAACATGGAGCAAATTCAAGGGTCTAACCAAAAAGTAATTCTACTCCATCGATCATGAGAAATATTGGTGGAAGAAGTGGCAGTACCTGTGGTAGAAGCATGATTATTCTATCTAGGACTGCATCATCGAGTTTAACAAGAAAGTTATCTCACTTGGAATCTCCACTGATGATATGCAATATTTATGAAGTATGTCGGAGATCTCATGAGAGCATCCGAAAGAAGCTAATGTTCTTCAACATCGAAGACATCAGTAAAGCTAGCATGAAGGCCATGCTGATCAAGGAGAAGAATGGCTTAAAGAAGGCAAGAAGGGTGATGAATTCAGGAAAGGTGATGTGAAATCATGTCAGGAAAGGAAAAGAGCAAGAAGGATGTCAACACAGCTTGGAAAAATTATTATGATAATTATAATATCCATGGACATAAAGAAAAAGTGTTAGGAGCTTCACCTTAAGTTGTAATCGAAGAGGAAGAAACCAAAGGATAAGGATTCTAAGGAGAAAGGGAAGGCAATCCTCAATATTACAGAGGTTGAGAAGCTACTCAAGGTTGAGCAAACATACTCAGAACTAGCCTAATAGCAAGGAAAACCAACACAACAATTGTGAGACTTAGAGGCATGAGAAGAACTCTTCTACTTGAAGATCTAGATGAAACAAAGCATCATTGGAGCATTTGTAGTCCTAAAAACCAGAAGAATCTCAGCCCAAAATGTCTGGTGTAGAAGCTAGGGCTATAGATAGCTCATCCATATCCTTATCCTTTCGTTTGGATTTAGAAAGATATCGAGTTGAAGATCACCAAGCAGTATACTTTCAAAATGATAATTACTGAAAAGTACATTGACAAGGTAATATACGAAGTAGTCTTTTTAGATGTTTGTCATGTCATCTTAGGAATCCTATACCTTTGGAATCGAGATGTAGCTTTTTATAGATAGCAAAGGAAGTATCATCTCATAAAGAATGGAAAGGAATTTATGATCAACTCCTTCAACAATCAAGGTAACCTAGACTCGCCACCATAGTGCAGGTGAACAGCTTGTAAATGCATGCAATAAGTTTGTGATGATGATATGAGATTCCAATATCACTCATAAGAGACTAAGCTCTCACTCCTCCTCAATTGGAGGTAGTTTATGTACACGATAAAGATTTCTCACTTAAGGAATGGCTCCACCATAAAGTCGGATGTGAAAGAAGTTCAAGTGATTCACTAAAATTGGATGCAAAGAAGACAAGACCAAAAATCATCTCCAAGCAAAGCTATGTGATTCACCATGAGATAGAAAAGCAGTATTTCTCCATCTTTGTTCTAATTTAATAGGAACTAAGTTAGACAGGGGGAGTTCTGATTCAAAAGAATTTCATACTCAATTGGACTATTTTAGCCTCTACAAGTAGAACTCGATATGAATTATTTTGGCTACTACAAGCAGGATGGACAGATCTAGGAGCACCATCCACCACATCAAAAAGTTAAATTACATGCCAAACTTTCGGAGGCTATAATTTAGTTATATCATCCAGGAGGATCCTCAAACTTGATGTGGACTATTTTGGCCACTGTGAGTCAGACTGGACAGGATCCAGGATCAAGATTCACCATATCAAGAAGTCAATTCGCAAGCCAAATTTTCGAAGGCCATAACTTGATCATACGATATCTAATTTTGATATTTTTTTATAAATTAGATAATTTTTTGAGATCTATGACATGACATCTCCTATAAAGGGGTACCAATTAGGATGAAATTCCTTCGTCTAGGCCCTGAAACTGATCACTTAACCCACAATTTTCCTTTCGAATAAAACATTGATCGAGCATAATTTTTAATCTGAGAAAAATTCGATGGAGTGACATAAGATAGAGTTGATGTAGAAGTCATGATCTATCTTCTTAAGAGTTTTAGCTTTTTTTCACATTATTTCAACAAGAAATATCTATGTTAAGTAAAAGTTCCTTTAAAAATTAAAAGAGGAATCCAACCTAATTTGTGTAAGACGGATCTCGTTATTATAAATAAAGAATATGTACATTATTTTTAATCAATGAAAAAAATAAAAGAGAAAAAAAGGGACTTGAGTACTACTTTGAAAATTCTCATCTTCTTCTACATTTTTTTCCTCAGAGATCCGAGTTGAGCAGGTTGAAGAGAATTTTTCTTCTCCTCGATCGGATCATTATACAATGCTTGATTGAAATGATTTTTTTTTATTTTTTAAAAATTAGGTAACTTTTAGATATCTATGACTTAGAGCTAAACTGTAAGGGCTAGAATTCTATTATTTGATTCTCGAAAGATGCCAGTCAAATTGAAAGTTTTATTTTGAAATATATCTCTCAATCTAAGAAGAATTAGATACAGTACTAGTAGGCAAAGTTGATGCACAAATTGAGATCTACCTACTTTAGAATTTTTGTTTGTTTTGTGATTATTTTTACTGATTATATTTATCTTTTGAAACCTAATCCTATTCGAACTAGAAGAGAAAACCAACTTGAATTGTATAAGGAATGAATGACCTTACTACTATTAATTAAAATAGGGTCTATGTATCTCAATTTATGATGTGTGTATCATCAATGAAAGAAAAGGGGATGTAACCCCTACTTTTATCATTTTTCATCTTTTCTAAATTTCTTTTGAGAGATTTGAGTTGAGCAGGAAGAGAGAATTCTTCTTTCTCCCCAATTGAATTAGAAAGGATGAAATATTAGGTGAAGATATAAGGCTTCAATGGCAATCAATCAGCCTGCAAAATTGGGTGCAAGAGCCGACAAGTCATGTCTTTGAGGGGCGACAACCTATTAATTTGTCTTGATCTAAAGCAAACTTGATTTAGTTGAGCAAAAATATTTTTGAAATTTTTTAGTCCAATTATGTTATTTCTTACATAAGATTCAGTAAGAAAATGTTTGATAATAGTTTCAAAATTCTGTGCTCTTTTAATAGATGAGAATATCCCTGAGGAGATTGCAAGTGTTGAGTCCTTATTATTTGATATATCGACACTACGAGCTGCAACTGCTAATTTCTCCGAAGAGAACAAACTTGGAGAAGGTGGCTTTGGTGCTGTTTATAAGGTATGATGAAAGCCTATTGTGTAAACTTCTCTAAAGATCATCTTAATAGAATTGTTTTCCAAAATAAAGATTTATCACATGTAATTTTTATTTTCTTTATCCTGATCGGTTCTATTTATTACTTTATTTATTTATTTATTTTTTTGTTCTCGTTCTAGATATTTCCTGTTAATTTTATACTTTTGTATAGGGACTACTAGCCAATGGACGAGAAATAGCAGTGAAGAGGTTATCAACTAGTTCAGCACAAGGATTTGGAGAGCTGAGAAATGAGCTAGTTCTAGTTGCTAAGCTCCAGCATCGGAATCTTGTAAGGCTTCTAGGTGTTTGCTTGGAAGAACAAGAGAAGTTGATTGTTTATGAATATGTGCCAAACAGAAGCCTGGATACCATTCTCTTCGGTATAATTTCATCCTCCACAAAAATCTGACTGACCCTCTTTAGAATCCTGTGCGGCGACCATGATATCGTAGAGCTATAATTAATTTTAATACTGAATCTAGAACATTGGTGTTTGTTTTTATCTAAGCTCTCCTCTTCCACCTAAATCTAGATTTTGCATTTCTAGCTTAAGCCCTTCTAGTTAGTTTAGAAGAAACAAATGTCGGATCATCTAACTTTCAACCCCTCTTTGGACTTTGTTCTAATATGTATTCCATTAATTGACGATCAAGTTGTTTCTTTGAATGTATTAGTTGACAATTAAATTTATATGACATAGATCCTATAAAGCACCAACAGCTAAACTGGGGAAAAAGGTACAAGATCATTGGCGGGATTGCTCGAGGCCTTTTATACCTACATGAAGAGTCCCAGTTGAAAATTATACATCGGGATTTAAAAGCCAGCAATGTCTTACTAGGTGCAGAATTGAACCCAAAGATTTCAGACTTTGGTTTGGCAAAGCTTTTTGGTGGAGACCAAACTCAGGCACTACGAGCCGAGTTGTCGGACATTGTAAGTAGAAATCTTGAATAATCTATGCATTTTAATCATGGTTCATTATGGGACATTTTAAATAATCTACTCATTTTATTACAGTGGATATATGGCACCAGAGTATGCCATGCATGGGCACTATTCTATCAAGTCAGATGTATACAGTTTTGGTGTTCTAGTTTTAGAGATCGTGTCAGGCAGAAAGAACAGCGGTGACTATGATTCTGAATATGCTCAAGACCTACTGAGTTATGTGAGTTTTCAATTGTACAGATACAAATGTACTTCTATCCTATCCTAAATGACCAAATAAATTCACACTTCATGCAGATCTGGGAGCGGTGGCTGGGAGGAACAATTCTGGAGATATTGGACCCATCTTTAGGCAACCATTTCCCAACAAGCGGAGTGTTGAGATGCATTCACATTGGATTATTGTGTGTCCAGGAAAAGCCATCTGATAGACCCAACATGTCACAAGTTGTTGTGATGCTCAACAGTAACTCTGTGTCTCTCCAAGCTCCTTCCAGACCAGCATTTTTCATTGGAAGGAGCAGCATGGACTTTGATGCTTATCCAAATGAATTTAATTTATCTGGGGGTGCAAATGGCCAATCTTCAAGAAGTAATTGCAATGTCACCAAATGAAGTGTCGATTACAGAACTTGAAAGTAGTAGCTATATGAAGGTACGAAGAAGAAGAAGGTTTTTCAAAAATAACTGGACTTCATACCATGGATGTGACAGTTGTATTTTTTTCTCGGACCCTCAAAAATACTGGAAACCAGTGTGTATGCCTCATATCTACCCATTCTTATGAGAAAATCTATTGCTGCTTAATTTCTTTTACTATATTTACTTACAAAAGGACTATTGTCAAATCATTGTCCCAACAATCCAGGGCCTTAGGAGGAGCGGATTGGGAAAGACCTAACTTTTGGTTTTTTTGGCACAAAATAATGGTCCTAGAACTTGAACCCGTATCATCGCACATATCAATCCAATCCTTTTACTGTTGCAAACCTGGATTATATTGTACTTCTTTGGAGATTTCTCTCACCATGGATTCCTAAGTTTCAGCTTTGCATGATGACTCTTTCTTCACACAATGTCATTGATGAAGAGCCATTTGATACGCTTCCAAAGTTATATTTTTTTAGTGCTTTATTCTTTACCAACATCTCTTTTGGCCAAACCTTATACCATTCCTCAATGGATGTTATAGGAGGCTTAACTAAATTCAGCCTCGTTCGGTTACTATTAGTTTTACTTGAACTCATCTTGTTTGGTATAGCATTGTTGACCCCATTAGACTAGCCGACCAACCTTTCTAGTTGTCTGATTAGATGGAAGCCTACCTCCATCCCATCTTTGTTACAAAACACCTTATTCTCAAACTTAACAGATTTATAATTATCATCCCTGTAGCATCTCATCACACTTTCTTTGTTTTAAATATAAACCGGACCTTTGATTTGCCTTCTCTCCGGTAACAACCTTATGCCGATGGTTTATACTTCAATCTCTTCTTTCCCACCTACTAACTGGCAATATTGGGTCTGATTTCTTTGGTACCATTTCTAGTATTGTATCACCATTTTCAATGTGATATCAAACTCGGGTACTTGATTATAAAATCGACATGGAACTTCTAGATGCAATAATTCTTGATTTCTTAGATCTAGAAACTCTTTTTCCCATTGTTGTGTTTCTTTTAATGCTTGTTTCTTCACTTCATTAGTTTGTTGTGCTCTTTATGGTCGTGATCACCTCCCAGATTAATCAAATTTGCACTCATAGTGTCAATTGTTACCTTTGGAAAGGATCTCCATTGATTAGCATGACATCTTATCCTTATCAGAAAACTTCAACCCGTCTTGATAATAGATTTTTGTATAACATTCCTAAACACCAAATAATTATTTATATTATGACTCCACCAATTATGCCACTTCCCTTTTAGCTTTTCTTTGATGGTATTTTATGATCTTCTGGCAGCTTGATTTGTTTATCCTTTAGTAGGTAGTCAAAAATTTGATCCATCTTGGTATGTCAAATACATATTTTTCTTCTTTCAATGGAGTTTAATAGTTGTCATTGATCAAACGTGCATATTCAGTCTACTTAATACCCTACAGATATAAGGTTTTTCAATAAGAATCTTGCAACATCTATCTTTGTATCAACATCTCCACCTACTTCCTCAGATTTGGCCTCAATGGCTGAAATATCATAACTAAAGTCCCTACGATAGGTCCCTATGTAGGTTTCTTTTATTTTTCTGTCCTAAGAATAGTTTCATAATTTACAATCTGGGATGTCAATTGAAATAAATCAAAAAAATTTTGACATGCAAAGTTCTTTCTTAGCTCTAGATTAAGGCCGTTTTGAGCAATTTTTATCTATTCGATCTCTCTTAAAGATGCATAACATCTATTTTGAGTCTTTTTGAATTGGCTCATATATCTCTCAACCGATTCATTAGGTTGTTGCACCAATCTAGCTAAATTTGCAACCGATACCTCAAGTTCAGTTTTATAAAATTATGTATGAAATTGGCTTTTCATTTCTTATCAAGAAAAGATAGAATTGGGTGTTAGATTTACATATGCCATGAAAAAGTGGATCCAGTGAGAGAGTTCACAAATAGCCTTAGCTTAAGAAGTCATTTGCACCTACTTCACCATACTAGACTGAAAATCTACTTACATGCTCGACAATTGAAATACCATCATCCCCAAAAAAGAGAAAATTCAAGTACTTTATACCCTCTTGGCAATTCATATGCCTGATCATACCATTCTAGATATGGTTTCCTGTATATCAGCCATTAGTCAGTCAAAATGGAAAATCCAACTGTTCTCTAACCATGTTTGCTAAATAAACTACATCAAGACTAGGTTGAGTATGATTTGCTTGGTTCTCCATTTGTATCAGAGCCTTTTACTGTAGCTGGTACAAAGGATTTCCATATACAGTATAAGAACCAGGCTCTATAGTGCTTACACCAAATCCAACTCTGGGTTTTGCAACAAAATCTGACCCATTTAATTCTTGGGTAATGACATCATTGTGGGCTCCATATGTTGCTTCCAGCATTAATTGCATCCATTCCAGGACTCACTTCCCCCCATCATTAGGAGCTATTGTTGGAACCAATGTCGTTCTGTTTTCAGTATAACTACTAAAGCCAGTAGTGGGCACGTTCGACCTGTATCCAGCCATAGCTCCCATTATACTGTTGCTAATTTCATTCAATCTGCATTCAGCTTGTAATTGGCCAAAGTGGTAGCATTCATTGGGGCCAGTAGTAGCATTCCCATATTCATCAGGTAAGGCTTCATTCTGGATGATTCTCCTTCATAGTATTTAGCCTTTCTTTATCATAGGATATCATTCTTTTTAAATCAGGCTCTCCAAAATCTTCACATTCCCATATTATAAACCTTGTGTAGGAGGCCCTTGCCCTGCAGATTGGATATTTTCAATAGATTGCGGCACCGGGATTGCTTTCTGAGACACTAGAAGAGATTGATTTTGCTCAGTCAATAACATAATCAACTTATCAAATTGCTAAGCCATTAGCAATGAAGTAGTTTCTTACTAGCTCACTAACAGCTCATGACCATAGCAAATTGACTTGTAATTATTTCAACCAGATCCTTTTGACTTTCATTCAAATGATAGTGAAATTGCGCCACAATGTTATTCATCTGGCATATAACCCACTGGAAAGTCATCGAAGGGAGAACTGACTTTCTCCTTGGCTATTTTTTTTTTTGGAGATATTCCTTGCTGGGTTTCATCCACAATGGCACCCATCTACCATGAGGATAACTCTAGTTCTCTTGGTGCAATTGAAAGAGCCTACTAATAGTTGTTATCCTGACTATCAACAGAAAGTGCTTCCAGCTGTTCCACGATGAAGGTTTGGACTTTAGTCTTTTTCTTTGGTGGCGTCCTAAGCATCTCACTAGGTGTATCAAAAATTATTTTTCCATTTTTCATGACCGAATGCCAAGGAGAACAATAAATTGGTGATGCAAAGAGCAATGCATGACATGCCACTGGTGAAAGGTCAGAGATTCAAAGAAAAATTAGGTTCAGACTTGGCTTGAAACTTCAAGGACCTTTAGTACAGAATTATTGCCTACCCCTACAAAATTTAAAGGTGCGATTCCAAAGCAAAATAACGAAGATAAAGTTGAAAGTAAATTGATAAAATTGGAGTTTTTCATTGATCTTTTGATACCTTCCAATACAGTTACATCTATCTTAAACAAGTTCAAGATACCGTCACACCCCACTTTCCCACTTCTTAGTAATTGTATCCCTTTTAAAAATAGTTTCGGATGCTCTATCTTGCCTCCATATCTTTCACACATCTTTTCTTGCACTAAGCCTTATTCGATGCCAGTCCACTTAACCTGACCATTTATGGGTACCAGACCCAAATCATTTGTGGATGCAATTTATGGTACAAACAAAGTTTAGCTGATGTATTGTTCTACGATATATTCTCTAAGATGGAAATTACCTCAGATCGATTGGAAAGCTTGACTCACCACTGGTTGATTTTTCTAAAATATTGTACCAGTTGAAGGGGTATTCATATTACCAATTACAGTAGGATGGATACCCCAATAAACCATGATACTGCTAGACTTTTTGGTCATCAAAATTCCCTCCACATATAATGACATCCTCGGATGGCTAGGGTTAAATACACTCCGAGCCATGGTCTCAACATATCACTTATGGTAAAATTTCCAATCGAGCATGGATCGATGAACTCTAAGGAGACCAAGCTTAGTGTGGTAGTATTGCATGACAGCTCTTCAAGGAGTAGTGCTACCCAAAGACCTAATTCTCATAAAAATAAAGTATGTCCCTAAAGAAATAAAATAAATCAGTGAATTCCATCATGGATCGACCATATCTCATATAGTCCCATGACTCTTCTTAATTATCTTGTTGAGCTGAGATGTACTAAAAGGGGTCCAATATGAAACTTTGTCATTTTATAAGATAACTGAGAAATTCTTTTCTTTGGTATTGCATCCTCGATTCGATTGAAGTACCTTTAAAAATTTTTTCGATTTGCTTCTCTACTTTACATCTGAATTCTTTGAACCTTTCAAAAGTTTTAGATTTGTATCTCATATACTTACGCATATCATGACTGATCATCGATAAAGATAACAAAGTAGAGACAACTTCCTTTGTTAGCACATTAAATGGGCTACATACATCAAATATGTACTAGGATAAGTATCTCAGTGGTCCTTTTCCTCTTGTCCCATAAGAGTAGCTAGATCATATTTTCTTAAAAAGATGATGCACAAATCAGATATGACTCAATAATTCATGAGCCCAAAGTCCATATTTCTCCAGTCTATTAATCATTTCTTCTCCTATACGACTTAGCCTAAGGTTCCACATATACTTAAGATTTATCTCAACTCTGAATCTCTCAGATCCAATGGCATTCACTGCTTTCTCAATTAAGTTCATAGATGCATCACCATAGAAATGATAGAGATGTCTCTAAGAACTAAATCCAAACGATGATCGCAAAGGATAGATGCCCATGGCCATAGCAGCAACTCTTGTCCTATTATCAATTTCAAGGGTTACTTCCTCAGCCTTCTACCTTCCATAGACTCTATACTAAAATGCATAAAAGCATTAGAGTCTAAAACTCAACTAAGAGAAGAAAAAATCGTAAGGATAGTATTGAGTAATTTCGACATGCCTACTCTAGGCGTGTCCTTATTTTTTTAGGCTCTCCAAGTATGTATCTCTAAATTTTTTCAGGTTCCTTTGTTACCAACATATTGATCGATTTAGATAAGATGCCAAAAAGTTATTTATATGGTAGTTTACTATAAATATCCATATAAACTAAACAAAGATCGCAGGATCCAAGATCAATCATAAGTAATTCTTCATGCATGGTCATGTCGAGTTTTTTAAGCTCCTTAATGTTCTTGATCATTATCAAATAACGATCATAGACAGACTGCCATCGTGCATCTCATGTGCTGTGCGACTTTGATCACCTCACAACACTTGTAGATGAATCAATATGTCATTGACAGTGAACATGTGCTCATGCATACATTGGAGTTCATAGATTCAACATATAGCACCTATCTTTATTGTCATTGTCCATCCACTCATCAAGTATAGCTTGTTGACTTTGGATTGGACAGGTTGTTAACATTAGAATAATCTGGTAGAGAATATTGCTTAATTTTTTTATAATTAAGAATGATTCTTAGGATTGTGAGCCAATCTATGTAATTGATTTTGGTTAATCGGTTGATATCTAGGATTTGAGCTAGAGGCTTGGAAGTTGACACAATAAACAGCAGAAAGCAAAGATTTTAGTTGGATGTTTGTTCTTATTTTATAATTTATTCTAAAAACTTTTAAATGTAAAAAAAAAAATTTACTATTTTATCAGATCTCCCATACTCTCTGGATGGAGAAATGAAAATCTTAATGTGACACTGAAGTTTTAGTGGGTGCTGTAGTTCCACCGATGCCATGTACCTCACCTAACAGTTATTGATAAACGTACACGATGCATGGATAACTCTTTGTCCAAATACTTCTCTAAGCATGTTGCAGCTATTTGATCTCTAAGTCATGTGGACTCACCTAACAGTTATTGCCCACACTCCTTAGTTAAGTCAGACCTACCATTCACAAGCAGGTGCAAAGCCGTCATTGGGTCTCTCACCTAATAGTTATTGGGCTCAACCCTATCTTTATCCTGGAGCAACTCTTTGCTAATAGAGTGGTTGCATATTTTTGATGCAACTGAACCACTATGATCAGTCGAGAACAATCAAATCGATAGTACGTCCGAACATCTACAACGATGGAAGACCATTGGACTTAATATTTATGAAAGATTTGAGTTTAAGTCTCATCTAATCAGTCATCACATGACTGATCTAATTGACATGGACAAAATCAAACCGTTGAGCAACCATATTTGAGACTTAATCTACTAAATTGGTCAGATAAGTAGAGATTGGTGGGGCGCCCCCCTGTTGCTTTCCTTAGACACTAATAAATTGGTCAGATCAGTGAATAGAACCAATTAAATAACTATCTTTCAATTACTTACTTTAAATATCAATTGGTTAATTGATCCGAATAGGTTAGCTTCGATGAATCAGATTCGAGCCATAGAGTCGAATTAGGTCTTTAGGTTAATTGATTCTATATATGGGTGTCAATCGATTTAATCAATAATAATTATATAATCTTAAGCTCTATTGACCTTATCCTAATCAATATTTGACTTGGTTTGATCAACTACTAAATTAATTTAGACCTAATATGATCAAATCAAAAATTCTAGATGTAATCCAATTACATGATCTAATTTAATCTATCCATGACCAATCCCCCATGCACAAACACTAATTTTAAATTTTAAATCTAAATTTTAAATCTAAATTCTTTGCATAAAAAGTATGTTTTGATCTCAAAATAATTTTCAGATCATACATACAAACATATATTATATACATGAATAAGTTCAAGTCATAGAAACAGATTTTAGCCCTAAATATTCTTTCATATATCATATATACAAATCAAAATAGATCTCAAAACTCTTTTCAGATCTAAATAATAAATATATATCATATATATATAAAAAATTAAATTTAAAATTTTATTTTAATTAAAAATTTTAATATCATTCTAGGACAACTATTCAGTATAACAAGTTATACCAAGATAATCTTATGTCAGAACAATATCAAAAAATTTTAGATCTAAAATTTTTCTTTACAGATTTCAGATCTAAATCCTAATTTTATGCATATGACGTAGCTCTGATACCACTATTAAATTTTCATAGTTTCATGCATGTAAAATTTTTTCAAAATGAGTATGCAGCAAATTTAAAAATTTAGATTAAATTTAATTTAGTCTAAGCATGCATAAGATCAAATCTTAAAATCATAAACAGAATCTACATATGTGAGATAGAATTTAGATACATAAATCAAATAAAAAAAAATAAATATAGAAGATTCAATTTCATACCTTGGCATGAGTCGATGTATACTGCGAACTGATGGTCGTAGATGTCTTCTGAAGGTCCCTTGAAGCCGCATAAGTGTCCGACCTCTACAGATATTCACATGATACTTCAATTTGTTCAGAAACTTTTGATCTCACTGGAGTGCTAGCTCCCTTATAAAGATCGCATCTTGATGGTTGAAATTTTTTTTCTCTTAAGACACTCTTAGAGAAGAAGAAAAAAATATGAGGATGATGATCTCTATGCTAGAGATTATGAGAAGAACCATTTCTTCTCTTTTCTTTCTAAAATTTATGCTCCAAATCTCTACACTAGAGATGTAAGAATTATTTATCTAACTCTGAATAAAGAGAAAAAAAAAACTCATATCCAAACTAGGACAAAAGAGAGAGAAAGAGGCCCCAACAACCAACCTTTGGTTGTTGGTAAGAAAGAAGAGATGTATGCAACCAAACCTCACGCCTCCTCTTAGTGCTGCACCTCTCTTTCTTCTCCAAAATTCTCACGCACGTCTCCTTTGGTTTTGGCATCCAAAAACTAATCATCATCAGCCATCTAATGCCCCATAAGTTCCCATGTTTAAATAGGAGAAGAGATAGGGTTTTAGTTTAGAAGATAAGAGTCCAAACAACCATGGACTCTTGATTTTTTTATGCCGCCCAACACCTTCTTATTTTGTGCCCATATACCTCATGGAGAAAGGGGATTAAGAGGGCTTCTTACATGCTAAAAAAGGGAAGAGGGCGTGGGATACTTGGCATCAAAAATTTGGTTGGGCGTGGGCTTCTTATGGTGCATGGAAAGGAAGAGTTTTAACACCATGGTACTCCTCTTTAGGTGCTGATTTAAACCAAATAAATCTCTAACCAATTCTAATCATATTAAAAATTGATTAGATCCAAATAGATAAAAATTTAAATTTAATTAGGAGCTCAAATTATTTAGATTAAATATCATCTAAAGAGGAGGAGTCCTAGTCTTTTTTGGACTCTCTCTTGGTGCTTGAGTCAAACTCAATTTAATCCTAATCTAATTAGGATTTAGTGCACCTATGAAGAGAAGAATTCTTAGTCCAAATTGGAACCCAAACATTCTTGTTTAGATCCTAATCTAATTAGAAATTAAGTCAAACATAAATTTTAATCAAACAAAAATTATTCTCTCATGCAATTTGGTTATCTTATAATCCAATAAGGCTTGATCAAATCAAATCCATGTCAAGTCAAATTAAATCTAATTTAATTAGACTTGATGCAAGTCCTATTGCTCAATCAAATTGAGCTAATTAGTAATCCAATTGCTAATTAATCCAATTGCTAATTAGTCCTTCTATAACTCACTAACTCTTTAGCGAATTACTTAATTGCAACATTTATATTGGATTAAGTATCAATCAAATTGATAATTAAATCCTATCATGATTCATAATCGTAATTCAATCATTTGATCAGTCAAAAGCTTCTTTATATATGATCTCATAGATTCTATTCTATCTGATAGTAAGATATATTGTGATTCTATCATAATATCATCAAAACTCTTTTCAATGGGTTGAAACCATTGCAATTCTGTCCATCAAGGATCATCGATTATTGAAATGATGCTCGTAGGTCTCACAATCTACCAATGACATCTAGAAGTATGTAGTGGTAACTGAGCAGAATAAAAGATGATAAATCTCTAAGTGTAGTTAACATATGATACAGTCCCTCTATCGTGAGTTTCGATCAGATGGCAGGTCATGGATGAATCGTCAAACCTCATTATTGATCATATGATAAATTCAATTAGCTCGAGTCTATGTGTGAGTCTTATGAAAACTCTTTTCCATTAATCACATTGCTATGGTCATAGACTTAAGGACTCAGCTTCTTAAATCTTATAGGACTACTCTCTTCTACTAAGATCGATAGATTCTATCTAAGTGCACACCCTACTCCTACAGTGGACCAACTATCATCAATATCCACTATAAGAACTCATTGAGTCAATATTTACGTGTAGTCAAACTCCAACAGCTTCACTGCGAGCAGCTGTAGTATCATAGTTCTAAAGATCAGTCACACTACTATAGCATCGAAAAATTACTAATGAGTAAGCAGACATCCATGTGACTTCTTGTGTTGGTTACACTCAGTGCTATTGTTCTCTAACAACCACCTACACTCTCGCTCCAGTGTCACTACACTGCAGACTCGAGACTCATCTATCCGAAAGAAGGATCCGTGTACTGATCTATCTAGATCAATCACCATCTCCATAATGATTCTATGATCAGGAGCAATTTAAGAATTAACCATCAATGATACATGTCTCAAATTCTCAACTCTTTGAGATTATGTGTCATCATCTTATTAATCTTTTAGATAATTCAGAGACACATAAAATATGAATGGTAATATAAATATCCATTAAGTATAAAATTATGTCCTAGTAATATGACATGCGTCAGCCAAGATTGACTTCTAAAACATACATCCAACAGTTCTAGGATGTGATCCTCTTGAACTCGATGAGAACAACAAGATTCTGATCACCTACATGGATGCCATACAGAGGTTCGACTTCGATTAATGGCTTGGAGCTATAGAGTCCAAAATAAAGTTCATGAAGATCAACAGTGCATGGACACTCATTGATTCAATCGAAGGGTAATGCCTATAGGATGTATGTGGATCTTCAGAAGGCGCAGACGAGAAGGTGGAGACCTACAAAGCTCTTTTGGTTGCCTAAGGATATTGTCAACATTATGGTATTGACAATAACAAGATATTTTTTCTTTGTTAATGCTAAATATTTCAGAGTTGGAACATGCATTTTGATAAGTGATCAAAATGCATGGCTTCGTTGAGAATGAAGAAGAACTCTGTAAATACAAATGAGTTAATAGTTCTATGAGTGTATTATTTATTTTGTATGTGAATAAAATTCTCTTAATCGAAAATGATATTCCTTACATTACAGGAAATAAAGGTTTCGCTGTTATCATTGTTCTCCATAAAGGACTTAAAAAATACATCCCTCATCCTAGGGATGAAGATCTATAGAGATAGATCTAAGAAGCTATTTGAATTATCCCAGTCTACGTATATAGAGTGTTTATGAGTAGAATTTGTTCTATCATGAACATCATATATGAGACCGGATATGGTATACTCACTAGGGGTAGTGAGTGAATATCTGCAAATTCTAGGGGAGAATCATTGGAAGAACATCTTTAAGTATTTGAGAAATACTAAGGACCGACGATTTGATTATGGAGAATCTGACTTAAAACTTATAGAGTATGATTCTAGTTTTAGTTGAATATAATAATAGCAAGAACGTATCAGAATACATCCTTATCCTAAATAATCGAGCAATTTGCTAAAAAAATTTTAAGCAAAATAATATAGCCAATTCAATTTACGAGGCAGAATACGTTGTAGCATTCGATACTTACAAGAAAGCTATGTGATTGTACAGGTTCACTGACAAGCTAGGAGTGACACCTTTCAATGATGGTTCTGTTGTATTGTACAGCATCGGAGCCATAGCTTACGCCTAGGAGCCAAAGTCCCATTAGCTTACCAAGTATTTTGCATCGCTACCACCTTATTTGAAAAAATTGTTGAGATGATGTCAAACTTAGAAGATCGACGGAAAGGAGAACCTGACCAACCCATTTACTAAAGCCTCGATATCTAAAAATTCTGAGATGATAAATCAAAGATGGGCATATGATACTATACTGATTGGCTTTAGTCCAAGTGGAAGTTGTTGGGAATTGTGTCCTAAAACCAATCATTTGATGATTGTACTAATTATAAATGTACATGAATTGATAAATAATAAAAGTTATTTGATCTTTTTCATCACAAGATTACATCTTTTAATGAACTTCTGTGTTATAATAAAGTTCTTAGGACTACTTTAATCGATAAAGGAGGATTTATCACATAGTCCTTAAACTGGTTCGTGACCAAACGATATGCTATTACTAGAATAATAGTGATATCAAATATAGGTCATTGTATGCCATATGCATTGGATGTCCTCGTAACCAAATGGTGTAGAGATACTGGTATGGTATGCAAGTGAGATATAGAAGTACATCTCATTGAACATGATCAATTATGGAGTACTCTGCTGTCAAGAGTAGCTCGCGAAGGTATGGATATAAGTATCCTTTCAATTTGAGATCACCATGGTGACTTGCAAGCAACTCACTGTACTTTGATATCGGACTATTTGAGTACATAATTAATGATGGAAGGTTTCTAAATGCAGTCAGATACTTGTTAAGTCGATGTGTGAGTCAAGATGAAATTGATCCCTCTAAATTAGTAGAAGTTAATGTATCAATATATTTCAATTTAGCAAAATCTGAGTCCGGATAATTTATGTGATAGATTTGAAAGATTGAAGTACAATATGGATAACTTATCTCAGTTTGACAGTTAAACCCAAGGTCTCCTCTAGCATTAGGGTCAAAGGATAAATTATATAATAACTATACGTCAGTAGATTCTTGAATGTTACTTCGTCATCATTCGACCTATCCGGATATCGAGTCTTATTGCTAGATGGTTACATTGATTGGTTCAAAAATTTATTTCTATACTATCAGTTTAGGTTCAAACCTATGTGGTTACACTCAAAAAAAATTTTTGATTGATCATGTGGTTGATCAACGATTGAGAATCGTTTAAGGACTTAATCATCAATTCGATTGATGATTAATCTTTATGCAAAAGTTACAATAAATTTATTCACCAAGTATTAGTGAATTAATAAAGAATTAATTAGTAATTAGATTATTGATTTACTCAATTTGATTGAGCAAAGAGGATTAAATAAAATCTAATTGAATTATATTCAATTAGGTTTGACTCATTAGGTTATGAGATGACCTAATCGTTACGAAAGAATTATCCCTAATTTGATCAAAATTTTGGTTCAATCAATTCTTAATTTGATTAAAATTTTATTAAAAATTTATAAACTTAATTAGATTAAATTTATCTATTTTATTTAGACTAAACCAGATGTGATTTGGTTTGGATTCAAATAAGAAAATAAAGAGTCCATATAGGATTGGACTCTCCTTCCCTTGCACCTCCCACTTTGCATGCCATTCTTCCTCACGCATAAAATTGTTTTGGATGAGATTTTTTCATGTGAAAGAGTTCTTCTCCCTCTCTATCTCAGTCCAAATTTGATTCGATTTTGATAAAACAAAGATTTTGAAATTGAATTTCAAAACATTCCTTATCAAAAGACTTTGTTCTTATCCAAATCACTCCACATGCCATCCCTTTTATTCTCTTTCTTTTGTATGACTTTTTGAGAGAATTTTTATGTGAAAAATCAGATAATGATTTGATTCACCATGAAAAATTATGAAAGGGAGCGTCCCTTATTATTTTGGGGCGTGTATTGGCATGGAATTGTGAAGAGAGGCGACTTCTTATGGAAGAGTCCAAATATTATTGGACTCTTCACCCTACCTCCTCACATGTCTAATAAAAAGAGATCTATTTTTTGTTGTGTGTGTAAGAGATCAGGAAGAGAGCTTTCATGGTGAGGAGCCTTGGGCATGAGTTTACGGTGTGAAAAAGGGAGAGGAGAGTCCTCTTCTCTTGGGTAAGCGCAAGATAAAAAAACCCTAGGGTTTGGACCAAGGGTCTAGGAAGAGAGAAAAAATAAGAGAAAAATTATTTTCTTCTTCATCTTTCTTTCATCTCTTCATTCCCTCCAGAAATCCATCTTCAACTTTTAAAGGTTCGAGAGATTTGAAGAAAGGATCCAGATTAGTCAAGGAGAAGGTCTTCGTGCGAACTAGCATTTCTGAGAAGATCGATCAGATCGGGGCTTCGAGTGAACTTCCATAGAGGTCAGATATGTGTAGCTACGAGCAACTAGCAAAGATCATCTTTACAATATCTCTCAACGGCGGTGATCGTCGATCCATGCTCAGGTATCGAGTTCTAACTCAAATAGAAGTAGATCTAATCTACTGCTTACATCCATGCATACAGATTTCATCTTCAATTTTTTCAGATTTTATATGCAACATATCATATCATAGATCTTAGAGTAGGTTAATTTGATAATTAGATCATATACATGTTAAGTTAATATGATTAATCTAGTTATCTTCTACTATATTTTATTTCAAAAAAATTTTGAAATACATGCATGAAATCGTCTATATTTTTCAAATTTCTTCATCGTTGGCCTTCTTCGGAGCTTTCTTCTTCCCACTATCGATATTTTGCTTCTTTGCAGGCTTGTTGTTCTTCTTCTTTTCAGTAAACTTTCTCTTGGAAGAAGCCTGTTCCATAGTAAGAATCATTCTTCTTGGACTTTTCAAGATATCCTCAACTGTCACCAATATATTCAATAACTCGAACAAGATGCTATCAATCTTATTCATATGGTAGTTCATGATGAACTATCCATACGAATCAGAAAAGGACTACATATCAGATCCATTTGCAGTTTCTTGTCCATATTTATTTCAAGCTTCTAAAGCTCTTCGATATCCTTGATCATTGTCAGACAATGATCATGCATGGACTGTCCATCACACATCTTCACTCTAAAAAGTCTCTTAGAGACTTCAAAGGAGTTATGAGACTCTACTCACCATACAACTCTTACAGGTGAGTCAGAATCTAGCTGGCGGTCCTTATGTCTTCATGCTGGCACGGAAGATTATTGGACATAGATGCAAGAATATAGCACCTAGCCCTGTTGTCTTCGTCTATCCACTTGTCAAGTGCAGCTCGTTGATCAGAAGATGGACGAGCTGGCAACATAGGCATCTCCTAGTCCAAGACATGGGTTAATTTTTTGGAGCTTAGAATAATTCTCAAGTTTCAGAGCCAATCATTGTAATTTAATTTAGTCAATTGATTTGTGTTAAAGATTCAGGCTAAAGGGTTTAAACTTGACATGATTAATTAACTGCAGAGAGAAATAATTTTCAATTAGATCGATGTTTGTACTTGTAAATATTTATTATAGGGACTTTAACAAACAAATAAAGCTTTCACTATTTCTATGAATCTCCCACACTCCTCAGATAGAGTAAATGAAAATCTATACGCGATTAGTTGCTAGTAGATATGATGCTTCTACTGATCCACACATACCTCATTTAACAGTTATTGATAACATGCAGACCAATAAGTGGATAATATCTTGTCCATTGCTTCACGAAGCAAGATGCAGCAAGTTCAGTCTCTAAGTCCTGTGGCCTCACCTAATAATTATTGATATATTTTTTATTTAATTCAGATCCACCGTACATCAGTGGGTATAAAGCTATCATTGGATCCCTCACCTAACAATTATTGGGTCTAACTCCATCTCTACTTGGGGGCATCCAATGCTATAAAGTGGTTGTGCCTTCTCGATGCAACCGAGCCACTGTGACCAACTAAGAACGATCAATGCCAGAAAGGCACTTGCATCTCTACAATGGTAGAAGACTGCTAGACTTAATTTTTAATTGAGAAGATTTAGGTTCAAATCTTTTTTTTAAGTAGTTATAACGGTTATGACTAACCTAGTGGCATGGGCTAGCTCAAGTTAACAAGTAGCCTAATATAAAACATAATCTCCCAAAATAGTCAAGTTAAGATGAGTGAGGTTCCTCCATTACTTTCTTTAGATATCAATGAATTGGTCAGATTAGACAACAGAATCAATTAAATAATCACCATCTAAATACTTGCCTTAGACACTAAATTAGTTGATTAGGATCGATCAGATTAGCCTATTGATCTGGATTTGAACCACTGAACCAAATTAGGTCATAAGTTAATCGATGACATGTGATTATTAATTGATCTGAACAAATTAAACTAATTAGATTGGTTATGAGCATATTTAATCTAATCCTAATCAACATTTGATTCGATTTGATCAACTGCTCAAGCTAGACCTAATTAAGCTATCCATACCCTTAACCCCATGTATTATGCAATTAAAATTTGGATCTTAAATTCATAATTTTAGATCTTTTAATTTTGAATCTTAATTCTCAATTAAATGCATTATTAACATGGGTTTAATTTAGATGTCAAAATAATTGTTAATATAAACTAATTTGTATTGTATCACATATAATTTTGATGTCTGCAGACTTGAGTCGGCTCATCCTAGAACTCGAGTCGACTTGATTGAAACAGAAACTATAAGTCTAACCTATAGATTCAGATCGACTCCAACAAACATGAGTCGACTCGACTCGTCAGGGACTCAAGTTGACTTGAACAGAAATTGAGTCAGCTTGACAGACGTGCCCGCCATAATTTCAAGATTTCATGCCAACAGATATTAAGATTTTAGATCTAGAATTTTGCAGAAATTAAATTTTAGATCATATATAAAAACTACAAATCACATATATAATTTTATGATCTAAAATTAATTAAAAATACATATCTAATATGCATGTAAATAAAAATTAGATCTAAAATTTATATCACATACATCTAGGATCTTCTACTCACGATTCTTCTTCAGAGAAGATCATCACAAGTGGTACCCATACACGTCATAAAAAATTCATCGATTGGACAAGTGAAAAGATTTAATCCCTGCTTCCTCTTACGATCGGACGGCCATGATGATGCACCCAATCCAAGTATTAGGCTAATAGGAATTTAATCTAACATATCTAATATGTAATCTATTAAATTTAGATCAAATTTTTTTTCACATATCAGATATATGAACTATAAATTAGATCATATGAATATAATTTTAGATCTAAAATTTATTTAAAACATGCTAGAATGATCTGGCTTAATACCACTGTTAGAAAGAAGGTTGATTTGTATGCATAGATTGATATGATTACACTAACCACAATGGAAGTAAATTTTAAAAATTTTTAATCTGATCTAAACATGCAGATACCCAATCTTAATGAATTCTAGGATCATCTAACATGCATAAATAAATTAATTGTATAGATCTAAAATCATAAATAATAAAAGAATAAGTTATACCTGATCACTTTTTTCTATTCTTCCTCAGATCGGATCCTATGGATGTTTAGAGTTTCTGTCATAGCCATGCAAGTGCTCGACCTCTGTTGGTATCCATACGGAGATATCTCGATCAAAACTTCAAAATTCTCAGGGTGTTAGCTCCCTTGTAGGCTTCATTCTTCGGCTTGGATCAGGGTCCTTTCCTTGTATTACTTAAAGCAGCTCTATATAGGATTTTGGAGATTGATTCTAACCATCAAGAAAAATCAAGAACCCTTCTTGATTTTTTTTCTTTCTCTCTAAGACCTCCCTATTCTCTTAGATCAGATATAGAAGAGGAAGTACTAGGGCGTGGAAGGAAAGGGACAAGGAGGAGTTGGTTGGTGTGGATGAGGAAGGGGTGATAAGAAAGAAGTAGCACACAAACAAGGAATAAAAACCCTCACGCATCACACCCCTTTTTTATAATTTTTGTCACACAAAAGATGCATTCTTCCATGCCAAAACTAGATAGGGATTTGGTTGAATTAGTTAGACTCTATCTCTTATCTAGATAGGAGTCTTAACTAATCAAGAAACCAAATAACAACCCATCCATACCCCTTCACGTGTGCCAAAGGAATTATGCGAGATTTCTCATCACCCCATCCCACTTCTGGTCAGCCAAGTTGAGAGAGAAGTCTGAAAAATCTGGGCTCAAAAGGTCAGGATCAATTTGATTCCAACTAGATTGAAATCGAGTTCAAATTGAGCCCAAATCGAATCGAATTCGGAAGGTTGTCAAATCTAATCCAATCAGAATTGAAATCCAAATCTAATTTGGATAATTGAACCCAATTAGCTTTAAATTAAATCAAGCTCAATTAAACTAAATCTGATTTAAATTAATTAAGATTTGATCCTTAATTTAATTAGCTCTAATTAAATTATAATATTTACAATTAAGATCCTCTGCTAATAATTAGCAGTTACTAAATCTGTAACACTTACAAATTAGCAGTTTTCAAATTCAAACCATCAATCAAATTGATAATTCAAATTTGATCTAAGTCATTGATTGGGTTAAACTCTTTTTGTGTGTGACCCTTCAGATTCTATTCTATCTAGTAATGGACATACGATGATCTCCATCACAGAATCATCGAAAACTCCTTTTGATGGACCAAAATAATTCTAACTCAACTCAACAAGGATCGTTGATCTAAAAATAATCCTAATAAATTCTCACAATTCATCAGTAACACCTAGCAGCATGTAGTGACAATCCAACAGAATAAAAAAATCTGAAATCCTAGGTGTAGTTACTGTATGATTTAGTCTCTCTATCGTGAGTCCCGACTTGATGGAGATCATGAAAAACTTGCCAAACCCCATCATCAGTCATATATTAAATTGGCTCAACTCGAGTTCATCTATAAATCCTATGAAAACTCTTTTCTAATATTTACACTTTCTTCGACCGAAGACTTCATGAACTCAGTCTTGCTAATCGTATAGGACTATTCTTTTTCTACCAAGATCGATAGATTTTATCTACGTGCACCTACTCTAACAGCAAATTTGAACCTACTGTAGCCAACATATATAGCAAGGATCTGAATGACTAGAGATCAAGAGAACGTGCAGTCAAACTCAATAGCCTTACTGTGAATAGCCAATATACTGCAGGTCAAGGACCACTCACACCACTGCAGCATCGAGAAGATCACTGACGAGTGAGTAGATATTCAAGTGGTTTCTCGTATTTGTCATGCTCAGTGTAAGTTGTTCTCTATCAACTGTCTGCACTCTCATCCTAGTATCCCTACACCACGACTCGAGACTCATCTACCTATAAGAGAGGTGTTCTATATGTTGATCTTAAACGGATTGATCACTGTCCTTCGTGATGATCCTACAATAGGCAGTATTTAGAAATTAATCACTAATGATGTATGTGCCAAATTTTCAATATCTTAAAAATATACAAAATTATCTTTGTTAATTTTTAGGATAAATTATGGACACATAAATATGATTAAAAATAAAAATATCATTTATTAATAATAAAAATTTTATAAGGATAAAAATAAATCCTAAAATTACAAATATGTCAACCAACAATTAGTTTCTAGGACACATATCTAACATCACCACAAATCAGCAACCTCCACACCTACCGGACAATATTCCAATAGCGCAGGGGTAGAAAGTTTAAAATTTTTCGAACCAGAAGGGAGACCAGTAAGAGCAATCAATAACAGTAGTGTTATAGCCCAAACCAAGCCCAATCCAGCCAGACCCAAGCCCATTCAAAAAAAAAAAAAAAAATAGAGGAATCTAAAACCGGGAAGAAGACTCCCGATAGGAGTCTTCTTCTCCGACGAAACCTGAGCGAATTGGGAGTCCTAGGACCTCTCGAAGTCTTAGGACCCTCTATAAGAAGACCTCCTCTCCCTTGAGACCGAACATCGGCCTCCTCCCTCTCTCTTTCTCTCCGTCTTTCTCGATCGAAGCCGCGGACACCGTTCGATTTCTCACTGTGATTGCTCTCTGACGAGGTCACCGGAGGTCAAGGTAAGTTTCCCTCCTTTTTTCTCTCTTCCTTCCCCTTCCTTCCGTGCCCTTGCGCGCGGCTGCCGGCGACGGGAGTCGTCGATTTTCGGTCGAAAAAAGGGACGTCTGTTTTGGTCTCTTTTTCCCGTGAATTTTTCGGTGCCGGCGATCGCAATCGATCGCCGGCCATGTTCCTCCATGACCGGGGGAATGGCCCCCCTCTGCCGTCGGCCTCCGCCGTGGCGGCCGCGGCCCGAACGGTCGGTCAAGGCCGGAGGACTGCCGTCCCCTGTTCGGCCTGGAAGAAGCCCAAGAAGAAAAAAAAAAAGAAGAAAAAAAGAAAAGAAAAGCGAAAGAAGAAGAAAAAGAGAAAAAGAAAAGAAAAGAAAAGAAAAGAGAAAGAAGAAGAAAAAGAGAAAAAGAAAAGAAAAGAAAAAGAAGAAAAAGAGAAAAAAAAGAAAAGAAAAGAAAAGAAAAGAAAAAAAAATAAAAATAAATAAATAAATATAAATAAATAAATAAATAAATAAATAAATAAATAAATAAAATAAAAAAATAAAAAAAATGATGAGAGAGAGAGTTTCTCTCTCTTCTCTCTCTTCTTTCAGTCTGAACCCTGACTTTCTCTCTCTGGAATTAGACTTTCTCTCTAGATTGTTTCTCTCTCTTGATGGATTTTTCTCTCTCTAAAGTTATTCCTCTAGGATTAGCGTAGTGGAAGGCTTCATCTAATGATTTTGATCGAGTTTAGGGAAGAGTCAGATTTTAAGTGAGGTTTTGATTTGGGATTTGTTAGATTTAATTTTGAATTAAAATTAATGTAAAAATATAATTTTGGATAATAGGCACGGAAGAATCTCCTAGAAGTTAGTCGATTCTGTTCATTCAGTGCTCCGTGAAAGGTAAGTAATGAATCATCTTCTCGAAATATTTTATATTTATTTTGAAAATAAATAATTATTCTCTAAAATTATGCATGATTTATGAAATTATATTTTGAAAGAAAAGTACTTTTGAAATATTATGGTACATCGATTATGCACATGTTCAGTGAAAAATTATGATATATTATGATACAAAGTGTTTTGATATAGATCGAATTTATGCTCTCAGCTTAACTATGTTTCAGTGGACCCCATCAATGGGGATTATACGTTGGTACTCAGTGGACCCTGCCAGTGGAGGTTGTGCGCTGGTGTTTGTGGACCCTGCCAGTGGGGGTTGTGCGCTGGTATTTGTGGACCCTGCCAGTGGGGGTTGTGCGCTGGTATTCTGTGGACCCCGCCAATGGGGGTTAAACGTTGGTCATAGTCAAGGCTGTTGAGTTACGAGTGTTTTGAATCGAATCGGATTTATGATTATATTATATGTGAATATTTGAAAATATTTGATTTGTATTAAATCAGCATGAAATATACTCTTATGTTTATTTGCAGCATTATTCTTGAAAATTATATAATATCTGAATTATCTAGTTGAGATATTTGTTACTTACTGGGCTGTCTAGCTCATTACCTTTCTTTTTATTTTTCAGATTCAGATAATTAATTTCGAGCGTGGGACGAAATATTGGGACAGCTTTTAGAAGCGAGATTAGCATTGTCAACTTCATTGAACTTAGATCTATTATTTTTATTGTTTTAGCAAAAATTTTATTGGATGTAAGACATTTGATTTAATTACTTGAATTACAGTTGAATAATAATTATTTGAATTTATTCCGCTGTGATGCATTGATATCGTGATGAGATGCCTTGCATGCTTATGGAGAGAGTTTTTCATGAGTATGCGGCAGTTGCCATGACCCTCGATTCACAATCTCGGATCGGGGGTGTGACAATTAATATGGTATCAGAGCATAAGTGGATAAATTATGACACAGAATTTGACATAGTATGAGTGTAGGTGGGTAAACATTAGAAATATTGGGACGTTAAAGTATGAGCATCATAATAAACCCATCCTAAACAAA